>NW_027364028.1:0-339054 GCF_046119375.1 Phyllobates terribilis | reverse complement strand
CGTTCCATTGCCACATTCCATCTACTGCAGGCAGGATACCTGGCTGGCTGAATGTCGCTGAGAAGCTCACAGAGACCGCCATAAGCAACAGTTTAACAGAATGCCACAGACTAATCAACCAAACTTTTTGGGTTGGGTTCTCTTTTATAGTCTGCAGGCATTAAATGAAAGAAGTCAGTGTTCCAGCAGAAGGAGACAACGTTTCAGAAAAGGCATTGTAGCAAACCAAAAAAGAAATTTTAAGCGCAGCAGAGTAACCAGCGCACATACCTGTTAGCTCAGGTGAGTTTAAAAGGCTGCTGTTGATAACAAGGGCATTTGCTAAATAGATGGTGTGTGTGCAACAATATACTGAAAGGTCAATTATATTGTGCAGCTTATCTCACCACCTGTAGTTATTTAGGTGAAAGCTCCAAAATGCTTGCCTAATATGTCTGTTTATCCAAAAGGAAGTAAAAAGGGAGAGCTAGAAAGATAGCATTGCATCACATTACATGGCAATGCAATGCACAGTTGCTGAAGTTGAACCAAAATGAGCTTGTAATCTGGCTTCTGCAACTTTGAACATGAAAAATCCAATGAGGAGAAGAAAAGCAAAGCCAAAGAGTCCATCCCAAAATCCGACAAACAAGCAAAATGAACAAAAAACATTGAATTCAATTCTTTCTGATTTTAGAAACTGCATTAAAGAAGGGGTGCACCGGTCCTGGAGATACTGCAATACCAGGTCAATGCGTGGAGTGGACAGAGCAAGCTCTTTTTCCATCTCCCTGTTCTAAAAATCCATTTAATATATGGTCCCCAGATAGGGGACGTATCAGATATTAAACTGATAAGAACAGATACTACACTTGATCTTAGCCAAAAGGCCGAGAAGCGATAACCAGAATTGGTTTCAAACTACGGAGCCACCCAAGGATCCTGAAAAGTCCATTTGTGGAGATGAGCTCCTGGACTCCCGTTAAGAAGACATGTTGTCAACCTCTAGATCCCTTACATGCCTGCACTTTTCGGCTTGCTGCTGCTGCAATCCACGTGTTTTAGATCTGCATAACTCCACCTCTTTAAACACAGCACCTTCACCCCCTGCTGTTCCCACCCGCCTCAACACCGTTGGAAGGGAGGAGAACCAATTAAGGCGGGGGGTGGGGTGGAACGAGCAGCTGTCTACCCTTAGCAGGAGGGCTCCTGATTACATACCTCTCCTGCTGCTGCTGCTGCTGGCTGTCCAGCAGCAGACTGAAGGTGGCTGCTGCTGTGCACAGGTATATAAAGGCTCAGAGCCTATTATGACACGCGCAGCCAGCGTTCCATTGCCACATTCCATCTACTGCAGGCAGGATACCTGGCTGGCTGAATGTCGCTGAGAAGCTCACAGAGACCGCCATAAGCAACAGTTTAACAGAATGCCACAGACTAATCAACCAAACTTTTTGGGTTGGGTTCTCTTTTATAGTCTGCAGGCATTAAATGAAAGAAGTCAGTGTTCCAGCAGAAGGAGACAACGTTTCAGAAAAGGCATTGTAGCAAACCAAAAAAGAAATTTTAAGCGCAGCAGAGTAACCAGCGCACATACCTGTTAGCTCAGGTGAGTTTAAAAGGCTGCTGTTGATAACAAGGGCATTTGCTAAATAGATGGTGTGTGTGCAACAATATACTGAAAGGTCAATTATATTGTGCAGCTTATCTCACCACCTGTAGTTATTTAGGTGAAAGCTCCAAAATGCTTGCCTAATATGTCTGTTTATCCAAAAGGAAGTAAAAAGGGAGAGCTAGAAAGATAGCATTGCATCACATTACATGGCAATGCAATGCACAGTTGCTGAAGTTGAACCAAAATGAGCTTGTAATCTGGCTTCTGCAACTTTGAACATGAAAAATCCAATGAGGAGAAGAAAAGCAAAGCCAAAGAGTCCATCCCAAAATCCGACAAACAAGCAAAATGAACAAAAAACACTGAATTCAATTCTTTCTGATTTTAGAAACTGCATTAAAGAAGGGGTGCACCGGTCCTGGAGATACTGCAATACCAGGTCAATGCGTGGAGTGGACAGAGCAAGCTCTTTTTCCATCTCCCTGTTCTAAAAATCCATTTAATATATGGTCCCCAGATAGGGGACGTATCAGATATTAAACTGATAAGAACAGATTTTTTTTTTGACTTGGAATGTACCCAAACATAGGTACACCCGTTTATTGGATAAAACTTAATTACAATACATTAGATATGAACATAAAATCATTACATTTTAAAATGCATTCGTACATAAATTGATTTCAGTTCAATAAGGCAGTAAAATTACATTAAAATACAGACAATGTGTTTAGATTGCTGTGTTCCATTCTTTTACCAGCCATTGTTTTGATAAAATTACATTTCTCTTTTTATCCAATAAATAATACATATACATTTCACTAAAAGCCAACTCTAAAACATCTTTCACAGATAAAACATCGTGTTTAAAAAGAAGGATGTTCCTGGCCTTCCATAGAGCTTCTTTGATGGTACTGATTGTCTTCCATGCGATGATCCTCTTGCTGGCGTTGGGGCACTCCACACGACCAAATAAGACAGTTTCAAAAGTAAGATCCTTAATGTTTGTCATTTTTTGAAGCAAAGGAAATATTGTAGTCCATGTTTGTCGTGCAAAGTGACAAGTCCATAAAACATGTAAAACAGTCTCATCTCCGAGGCATCTTTGTCTTGGACATCTGGCAGTTCTCACGAGTCCTCTTCGGTGTTGGAATGCCCGACATGGAAGACAATCATGCACACAGCTCCAGGCCAGGTCCTTCTGGGAATTAAAAAGATAGGGTTCATTAATAACTTTCCATATGTCAGTACATTTATTATCATTAAAATTCCCAATCTGTACAATTGATTCCTTTTGTTTGAAACCATTTAAAATCATCTTGCTATCTCTTAAGTCTTCTGCACTTTTCCCTTTTAAGTCATACGTGTTTACAATAGTTCCTAAAATCTTATAGCTTTCTGGTGTATTAAGAGCATATGGGGAACTTAAAACTGTTTCAAACCATCCATGACGTTTCATAAAATAACCTGTGTTAAAACGGATGAAATATGACCAATAACTATTTTTCGACAGTGCATTAAAACATAAAACAAAAAATCTTATTAAAACAAAAGCTCTAAAATCGGGGAAATCTTTACCGCCTTTCTCTTTAGGCTTGACCACTAACTCTCTTTTCAATTTCTCCATCTTGGAGCTCCAGAAAAAAGTGAAACAAGCTTTGATTATTTTCGTAAAGGTATGTGTGGGGGGGGGAAACACCAAACTTAAGTACAATAACAAAGGCACAATTACCATTTTTATAACTAGTACCTTCCCTTCCATTGTTAATTTCCTCAACCTCCACATACATAGTTTTTGATTTACCTTTTGTGCCACAAGATCCCAGCTTTCTTTACCTTTGTTTGTTTCGTTAAAAATCACACCTAGAATCTTTACAGAGTCACATTCAGGAACCGGTACATCATTTAAAATCATATTCCCCACATTTAAAATACAGCTTTTGTTAAAATTTACTTTAAAACCAGATCCACCACAGAAGTATTCCACTTGCCGTAGTGTTTTCCGGATAGACAGGTCATCTTTACATGTTATGGCTACATCATCCATATATCCAGTAACTTTTGCTTCTAGCCCTCCCCCACCTGGCAAATGGACGCCTCGGATTTGCTTGTCTCTCCTTAAGACACTGAGTAGGGGTTCAAGGGCACAAATAAATAACAAGGGGGACAGAGGGCAACCTTGTTTTACACCAGAATTTAAAAACACATCACTTGTCTTAAAACCATTTACTAAAACCTTACTAGTGCAACCATGATAAAATGCTTTGAGAGAGCATAAAAAACCTTCTGGTATACCCATTTTAGCTAAAACATTAAAAAGGAATTGGTGTGACACTCTATCAAATGCTTTTTCAAAGTCGAGAGACAGGACTGCCAGCTTACTTCCCCTCGACTTTGTGTCATCTATTACATCTTTGATTAGATTCAAATTTTCCCAAACACTCCTTCCTGGTATGCCACACACTTGGTTTGGGTGGATTATGTTACCTATTACCTTTTTAAGTCTATTTGCACAAATTTTTGCCATTATTTTGTAATCACAATTTAGAAGGGTGATAGGTCTCCAATTTCTTAGTTGCGTTTTGTCTTCCTTTTTGTATATAAGGGAGACCTCACCTTTCTTCCAGGAGTTCGGTAGGGTTTTTGTATTAAAAACCTCGTTAAAAACATAAAATAAATCCTCCTGTAAAATATCATAAAAAACCTTATAAAATTCTATGGGTATACCATCAGGCCCCGGTACTTTACCAGACTTAAAGCTTCTTATGGTCTCAGATATCTCATCTTCAGTTAGACTCTGTAATAAAACATCTTGTGAGACAGGGTCTAAAACAGTTGTAATTTCATCCAAAGTACTTTTCATAAAATGGTCATCAACAGATTTTGTGTTAAAAAGCTCGGAATAAAATTCATGCACTTTAGCTAAAATACCCTCTATGTCTTGTTTACCTTCCATTGATTCAATAAAAACACGATTTTTCACCATACATTTAAAAAAATATCGTGAACAGGTTTCATTATTTTCAACATGTTGGACCTTTGCATGGAAAATTAACTCTTTACCTCTCTGTTCTAAGGTATGCTGAATTTCACTTTTTAAGTCACTAATTTCTTTATCTACTTCAATCTCATGGCTCTTCAATTTATATAAGGTCTCCAATCTAGTGTTGAGTTGGCAATAAAATTCTCTTTTCTCTTTAGCTTTCTGGACCCCAACCTTCATAAAAAAATCTCTTATGTTCTTTTTCATCTTTTCCCACCACCTACTTATAGGGATATGGGGGTCTCTTATTCTTTTAAAATGTAAATAAAATTCAGTAAAATCAGATAAAACTTGGGGGTCTTCTAAAAGGGAAATGTTTAACTTCCAGGTACCTTTTCCTTTTTTCTTAAAATCATTACATTTCACATAAAAGGATAAAAGTTTGTGATCAGAAAAAACATTAGATAAAAGCTCACATTTAAAAGGCAATACATTTTTAGAGCAGAAAATAAAATCAATCCTGGAGCTACAATTCACGTTGCTCCAGGTTACCCATTCCTCTGCAGGCAAGTCTTTATTACACTCCTTAAAAACATCTGTTAAATTAAAATCTTGTATGACATTTTTTAACATAAAAGACGTTTTATCATAATTCCTACTTGTGGAGCTTGAGAACCTTTTTTCTCCACCTAAAATGCAATTAAAATCTCCTGATAAAATAAGAGGGACAGAATCATTAATAAATAAGGGTAACATATTCAACATATCAGCTCTTTCTTGCTTATCTGTGGCTCCATAAAAGTTTAAAAATTGCCATTTAAAACCATCAATAAAAGCTTTTACTAATAAAATTCTACCTGGTAAAACCTCTTGAACAGAGTCAATAAAAACATTCCCTTTAAAAAGAATGGCGACCCCTGCTGACCTGGACCCGTTTGATCCTGACCATACTGAGGGTCCATGTGCCCAATCAGTCTCATATTCTGTATAATTTAAACTGTGTGGGATGCAGCATTCCTGTAAAAAGAAAACTGTAGCTGTTAGAGAGGATAAAAAATCAAAGAGAGCAACTCTTCTGGTCTTAGTTTTCAACCCTCTAGCGTTAAGAGAAAAACCGCTAATCCCTGCCATAAGAGAAAAAAAGGAAATTTAGCATTCTTTCAAACTCTTACCTCAGCTGGTTTATATTTCTATTCCAGGAGATGAGGGATCATTGATCGTCAACAGAGAGCCCGTCACGGAGGACTCCTCATCTGTTAGTGTCCCAGACCGTAGACCTCCCAGGATATACTCTTGTTCCATTCTGTCCAACTCTGCTTGGTCGTATTGCCTGCCTCTTTGCTCACGAACCCCCATTTGGACCCCTATCGAGGCACCATCTGGGGGAATCGTATCGAGCACATGCGTCTCAGACGTTGACCACTTATTTTCAGGAGTTTCCAGGATCACTGAGTCAGCCATCTCCATCTCCCCCTCCATTTCTGAAGGGGGTGGGACATTGGCAACCTCCTCACCCTGTAAAGGCACCGTTTGAGGTTTCCCACTTCCATCCGGGGGTTCCGGTGGGGGTACTTCCTTAGGTGCCCTATCCACTCCGTGCAACCTGCGTTTTTTTGGCCCAGACTGTTCGCGCCCTTGAGTATTCCCAGGAGGATTCGAAGGTGAGGATTGGCCTGTAGCACCCACCCTCGGTCCCTCCGCAGGGGTTTCTGTTTGTGGGTTACCACGCCGTTCCCTCTTTTGCTTCGAGTTTCCAACAGTACACCATGGCTCACCATCCTCGGTCGGTATTTCCATACTCTCCCCCTCATTCTCCTCCGCGGGCTTGTCCGAACCAGCCGAGGGTTGGTCAGGGGGTGAGGGCTTTTCTGGTTCAGGGGGTGAAGGTCTCTCTGTTTGCCCAGCTTGAGCTCTCTTTGAGGTATTCCTAAAAGGACAATGAGAAAAAGCATGACCTCTGGAAACACAGTTGCTACAAAAAATTCCAGTTGTACAATTTTCAGTTTTATGGTCTTTGCTCCCACAGGCTACACAAGTAATGTCACAGTTAGAATGGCCGTATTTTTTGCATTTCCTACAGAATGCCAGCATCCCATTAAAAAAGAGGTCACCATTCGTGTTTCCAATTCTAAAACGTGCTGGGGGAAGTCTTATGCCCCCCGGGCTTGAAGGGTCCTTAATACATGTCACCGTAAATTTCCACTTACACGCCCAAACTCCGCACTCATTCATAACTTTTCCATGGCTTACCACTTTGCTGAAATAATTGGATAAAAATGAAATAACATCGCTTTCTTTTGTATAAGGAGAGTAAATTTTAACAATTACAGTTTTTATCACATCTAATTCATGTTCGACAATTTTAACACCTTTAAAGATTGGCTTTCTCTGGTAAATTATATCAGGATCATTCATTTTACGGCAAAAATCTTGGTGGATACCTTTTTCAGTGAATGTGACATCGTATACACCACGCTTCGGGTAGTCTTGGATTGCAAGGATCTCGGATTTCTGGATTGAAAAAAATTTCACAAGAAGATCATCCACAATAAAACGTAAACCTCTGTTATCTTTACCTCCCTCATGGAAGTAAAACCGCACCGTATGCCGTAACCGGGCATAGGTCGGAATTTCACCTGGATCTGAATCCATGGTGAAACAAGGATTTCCGCAACAGGAAAACGGGGATTTCCGCAACCAATAATGGGGGATTTCCGCAACTAAGGAGTCGCTGAACAATCCTAGGACTGTACAGCTGGGATCGCAACCCGTTGCCCAGGGACTAAGCCCACCTCATTATAGCAGCAAGGGCCTAAGCCCCACTACAAGAGTGGGACCCGAACCCAAGGCCAAGAGGCGGGGTACCCCAGGCACCTTCCAACTACAACCAATGCCAGTAAAACCAACACTAGATCGCAGCCATAAGGCCGAGAAGCGATAACCAGAATTGGTTTCAAACTACGGAGCCACCCAAGGATCCTGAAAAGTCCATTTGTGGAGATGAGCTCCTGGACTCCCGTTAAGAAGACATGTTGTCAACCTCTAGATCCCTTACATGCCTGCACTTTTCGGCTTGCTGCTGCTGCAATCCACGCGTTTTAGATCTGCATAACTCCACCTCTTTAAACACAGCACCTTCACCCCCTGCTGTTCCCACCCGCCTCAACACCGTTGGAAGGGAGGAGAACCAATTAAGGCGGGGGGTGGGGTGGAACGAGCAGCTGTCTACCCTTAGCAGGAGGGCTCCTGATTACATACCTCTCCTGCTGCTGCTGCTGCTGGCTGTCCAGCAGCAGACTGAAGGTGGCTGCTGCTGTGCACAGGTATATAAAGGCTCAGAGCCTATTATGACACGCGCAGCCAGCGTTCCATTGCCACATTCCATCTACTGCAGGCAGGATACCTGGCTGGCTGAATGTCGCTGAGAAGCTCACAGAGACCGCCATAAGCAACAGTTTAACAGAATGCCACAGACTAATCAACCAAACTTTTTGGGTTGGGTTCTCTTTTATAGTCTGCAGGCATTAAATGAAAGAAGTCAGTGTTCCAGCAGAAGGAGACAACGTTTCAGAAAAGGCATTGTAGCAAACCAAAAAAGAAATTTTAAGCGCAGCAGAGTAACCAGCGCACATACCTGTTAGCTCAGGTGAGTTTAAAAGGCTGCTGTTGATAACAAGGGCATTTGCTAAATAGATGGTGTGTGTGCAACAATATACTGAAAGGTCAATTATATTGTGCAGCTTATCTCACCACCTGTAGTTATTTAGGTGAAAGCTCCAAAATGCTTGCCTAATATGTCTGTTTATCCAAAAGGAAGTAAAAAGGGAGAGCTAGAAAGATAGCATTGCATCACATTACATGGCAATGCAATGCACAGTTGCTGAAGTTGAACCAAAATGAGCTTGTAATCTGGCTTCTGCAACTTTGAACATGAAAAATCCAATGAGGAGAAGAAAAGCAAAGCCAAAGAGTCCATCCCAAAATCCGACAAACAAGCAAAATGAACAAAAAACATTGAATTCAATTCTTTCTGATTTTAGAAACTGCATTAAAGAAGGGGTGCACCGGTCCTGGAGATACTGCAATACCAGGTCAATGCGTGGAGTGGACAGAGCAAGCTCTTTTTCCATCTCCCTGTTCTAAAAATCCATTTAATATATGGTCCCCAGATAGGGGACGTATCAGATATTAAACTGATAAGAACAGATACTACACTTGATCTTAGCCAAAAGGCCGAGAAGCGATAACCAGAATTGGTTTCAAACTACGGAGCCACCCAAGGATCCTGAAAAGTCCATTTGTGGAGATGAGCTCCTGGACTCCCGTTAAGAAGACATGTTGTCAACCTCTAGATCCCTTACATGCCTGCACTTTTCGGCTTGCTGCTGCTGCAATCCACGCGTTTTAGATCTGCATAACTCCACCTCTTTAAACACAGCACCTTCACCCCCTGCTGTTCCCACCCGCCTCAACACCGTTGGAAGGGAGGAGAACCAATTAAGGCGGGGGGTGGGGTGGAACGAGCAGCTGTCTACCCTTAGCAGGAGGGCTCCTGATTACATACCTCTCCTGCTGCTGCTGCTGCTGGCTGTCCAGCAGCAGACTGAAGGTGGCTGCTGCTGTGCACAGGTATATAAAGGCTCAGAGCCTATTATGACACGCGCAGCCAGCGTTCCATTGCCACATTCCATCTACTGCAGGCAGGATACCTGGCTGGCTGAATGTCGCTGAGAAGCTCACAGAGACCGCCATAAGCAACAGTTTAACAGAATGCCACAGACTAATCAACCAAACTTTTTGGGTTGGGTTCTCTTTTATAGTCTGCAGGCATTAAATGAAAGAAGTCAGTGTTCCAGCAGAAGGAGACAACGTTTCAGAAAAGGCATTGTAGCAAACCAAAAAAGAAATTTTAAGCGCAGCAGAGTAACCAGCGCACATACCTGTTAGCTCAGGTGAGTTTAAAAGGCTGCTGTTGATAACAAGGGCATTTGCTAAATAGATGGTGTGTGTGCAACAATATACTGAAAGGTCAATTATATTGTGCAGCTTATCTCACCACCTGTAGTTATTTAGGTGAAAGCTCCAAAATGCTTGCCTAATATGTCTGTTTATCCAAAAGGAAGTAAAAAGGGAGAGCTAGAAAGATAGCATTGCATCACATTACATGGCAATGCAATGCACAGTTGCTGAAGTTGAACCAAAATGAGCTTGTAATCTGGCTTCTGCAACTTTGAACATGAAAAATCCAATGAGGAGAAGAAAAGCAAAGCCAAAGAGTCCATCCCAAAATCCGACAAACAAGCAAAATGAACAAAAAACATTGAATTCAATTCTTTCTGATTTTAGAAACTGCATTAAAGAAGGGGTGCACCGGTCCTGGAGATACTGCAATACCAGGTCAATGCGTGGAGTGGACAGAGCAAGCTCTTTTTCCATCTCCCTGTTCTAAAAATCCATTTAATATATGGTCCCCAGATAGGGGACGTATCAGATATTAAACTGATAAGAACAGATACTACACTTGATCTTAGCCAAAAGGCCGAGAAGCGATAACCAGAATTGGTTTCAAACTACGGAGCCACCCAAGGATCCTGAAAAGTCCATTTGTGGAGATGAGCTCCTGTACTCCCGTTAAGAAGACATGTTGTCAACCTCTAGATCCCTTACATGCCTGCACTTTTCGGCTTGCTGCTGCTGCAATCCACGCGTTTTAGATCTGCATAACTCCACCTCTTTAAACACAGCACCTTCACCCCCTGCTGTTCCGACCCGCCTCAACACCGTTGGAAGGGAGGAGAACCAATTAAGGCGGGGGGTGGGGTGGAACGAGCAGCTGTCTACCCTTAGCAGGAGGGCCCCTGATTACATACCTCTCCTGCTGCTGCTGCTGCTGGCTGTCCAGCAGCAGACTGAAGGTGGCTGCTGCTGTGCACAGGTATATAAAGGCTCAGAGCCTATTATGACACGCGCAGCCAGCGTTCCATTGCCACATTCCATCTACTGCAGGCAGGATACCTGGCTGGCTGAATGTCGCTGAGAAGCTCACAGAGACCGCCATAAGCAACAGTTTAACAGAATGCCACAGACTAATCAACCAAACTTTTTGGGTTGGGTTCTCTTTTATAGTCTGCAGGCATTAAATGAAAGAAGTCAGTGTTCCAGCAGAAGGAGACAACGTTTCAGAAAAGGCATTGTAGCAAACCAAAAAAGAAATTTTAAGCGCAGCAGAGTAACCAGCGCACATACCTGTTAGCTCAGGTGAGTTTAAAAGGCTGCTGTTGATAACAAGGGCATTTGCTAAATAGATGGTGTGTGTGCAACAATATACTGAAAGGTCAATTATATTGTGCAGCTTATCTCACCACCTGTAGTTATTTAGGTGAAAGCTCCAAAATGCTTGCCTAATATGTCTGTTTATCCAAAAGGAAGTAAAAAGGGAGAGCTAGAAAGATAGCATTGCATCACATTACATGGCAATGCAATGCACAGTTGCTGAAGTTGAACCAAAATGAGCTTGTAATCTGGCTTCTGCAACTTTGAACATGAAAAATCCAATGAGGAGAAGAAAAGCAAAGCCAAAGAGTCCATCCCAAAATCCGACAAACAAGCAAAATGAACAAAAAACATTGAATTCAATTCTTTCTGATTTTAGAAACTGCATTAAAGAAGGGGTGCACCGGTCCTGGAGATACTGCAATACCAGGTCAATGCGTGGAGTGGACAGAGCAAGCTCTTTTTCCATCTCCCTGTTCTAAAAATCCATTTAATATATGGTCCCCAGATAGGGGACGTATCAGATATTAAACTGATAAGAACAGATACTACACTTGATCTTAGCCAAAAGGCCGAGAAGCGATAACCAGAATTGGTTTCAAACTACGGAGCCACCCAAGGATCCTGAAAAGTCCATTTGTGGAGATGAGCTCCTGGACTCCCGTTAAGAAGACATGTTGTCAACCTCTAGATCCCTTACATGCCTGCACTTTTCGGCTTGCTGCTGCTGCAATCCACGCGTTTTAGATCTGCATAACTCCACCTCTTTAAACACAGCACCTTCACCCCCTGCTGTTCCCACCCGCCTCAACACCGTTGGAAGGGAGGAGAACCAATTAAGGCGGGGGGTGGGGTGGAACGAGCAGCTGTCTACCCTTAGCAGGAGGGCTCCTGATTACATACCTCTCCTGCTGCTGCTGCTGCTGGCTGTCCAGCAGCAGACTGAAGGTGGCTGCTGCTGTGCACAGGTATATAAAGGCTCAGAGCCTATTATGACACGCGCAGCCAGCGTTCCATTGCCACATTCCATCTACTGCAGGCAGGATACCTGGCTGGCTGAATGTCGCTGAGAAGCTCACAGAGACCGCCATAAGCAACAGTTTAACAGAATGCCACAGACTAATCAACCAAACTTTTTGGGTTGGGTTCTCTTTTATAGTCTGCAGGCATTAAATGAAAGAAGTCAGTGTTCCAGCAGAAGGAGACAACGTTTCAGAAAAGGCATTGTAGCAAACCAAAAAAGAAATTTTAAGCGCAGCAGAGTAACCAGCGCACATACCTGTTAGCTCAGGTGAGTTTAAAAGGCTGCTGTTGATAACAAGGGCATTTGCTAAATAGATGGTGTGTGTGCAACAATATACTGAAAGGTCAATTATATTGTGCAGCTTATCTCACCACCTGTAGTTATTTAGGTGAAAGCTCCAAAATGCTTGCCTAATATGTCTGTTTATCCAAAAGGAAGTAAAAAGGGAGAGCTAGAAAGATAGCATTGCATCACATTACATGGCAATGCAATGCACAGTTGCTGAAGTTGAACCAAAATGAGCTTGTAATCTGGCTTCTGCAACTTTGAACATGAAAAATCCAATGAGGAGAAGAAAAGCAAAGCCAAAGAGTCCATCCCAAAATCCGACAAACAAGCAAAATGAACAAAAAACATTGAATTCAATTCTTTCTGATTTTAGAAACTGCATTAAAGAAGGGGTGCACCGGTCCTGGAGATACTGCAATACCAGGTCAATGCGTGGAGTGGACAGAGCAAGCTCTTTTTCCATCTCCCTGTTCTAAAAATCCATTTAATATATGGTCCCCAGATAGGGGACGTATCAGATATTAAACTGATAAGAACAGATTTTTTGATTGAAGCTGCATCCAAGGCACTGAAAAATGTGACCGAAGTCACACCAAAACAGCGCACGAGGCGAGGATTCATGTGGACCCTTCCCGGAGGAGAGGGTCCCCAATAAACCATCCCCATCCCTCCGAGCCAGAAGGCCACAGCGAGGGTCAGGGATCTCCGATGCTCTCCCTAGCCGAAGCCGGAGAAGAGCCGTTTTCGTGCTGCCAGCTTCCATCTAGGCTGCCACCCTAGTGGAGTTGGAGCCTGTGTTGGTTTCTCAGCCCAAAGCTGACCGGACCTCCGACCGGGTTTATAAAAATTCCCCTTCCTAGCCCGGAGGCCAGGAATAGGGGGGGTTGCTCAGAAAGTATGATTGGCAAAGGTGCGGCGTGCTACGAAGCCAAGTCTTTCTGGGGTTCCCAGTCCCAGTAAGCTTGGACTCCCACCAGGGCGCCTACTCCTGGGGCACATTGCTCCAAAGCCCTCACACTTACCCAGCCTAGTGACTTCGATCCTGGAGGGCCATGTTTTCCATCAGATAACTCTATGAGCCACCTGGCGTACTAACAAGTGCACCAAACCAGTGTGTAATATGCATCAATTTACTAGGGCAGCCCAAGGACAAAACTGCCTTTTCAAAAGATACTACACTTGATCTTAGCCAAAAGGCCGAGAAGCGATAACCAGAATTGGTTTCAAACTACGGAGCCACCCAAGGATCCTGAAAAGTCCATTTGTGGAGATGAGCTCCTGGACTCCCGTTAAGAAGACATGTTGTCAACCTCTAGATCCCTTACATGCCTGCACTTTTCGGCTTGCTGCTGCTGCAATCCACGCGTTTTAGATCTGCATAACTCCACCTCTTTAAACACAGCACCTTCACCCCCTGCTGTTCCCACCCGCCTCAACACCGTTGGAAGGGAGGAGAACCAATTAAGGCGGGGGGTGGGGTGGAACGAGCAGCTGTCTACCCTTAGCAGGAGGGCTCCTGATTACATACCTCTCCTGCTGCTGCTGCTGCTGGCTGTCCAGCAGCAGACTGAAGGTGGCTGCTGCTGTGCACAGGTATATAAAGGCTCAGAGCCTATTATGACACGCGCAGCCAGCGTTCCATTGCCACATTCCATCTACTGCAGGCAGGATACCTGGCTGGCTGAATGTCGCTGAGAAGCTCACAGAGACCGCCATAAGCAACAGTTTAACAGAATGCCACAGACTAATCAACCAAACTTTTTGGGTTGGGTTCTCTTTTATAGTCTGCAGGCATTAAATGAAAGAAGTCAGTGTTCCAGCAGAAGGAGAAAACGTTTCAGAAAAGGCATTGTAGCAAACCAAAAAAGAAATTTTAAGCGCAGCAGAGTAACCAGCGCACATACCTGTTAGCTCAGGTGAGTTTAAAAGGCTGCTGTTGATAACAAGGGCATTTGCTAAATAGATGGTGTGTGTGCAACAATATACTGAAAGGTCAATTATATTGTGCAGCTTATCTCACCACCTGTAGTTATTTAGGTGAAAGCTCCAAAATGCTTGCCTAATATGTCTGTTTATCCAAAAGGAAGTAAAAAGGGAGAGCTAGAAAGATAGCATTGCATCACATTACATGGCAATGCAATGCACAGTTGCTGAAGTTGAACCAAAATGAGCTTGTAATCTGGCTTCTGCAACTTTGAACATGAAAAATCCAATGAGGAGAAGAAAAGCAAAGCCAAAGAGTCCATCCCAAAATCCGACAAACAAGCAAAATGAACAAAAAACATTGAATTCAATTCTTTCTGATTTTAGAAACTGCATTAAAGAAGGGGTGCACCAGTCCTGGAGATACTGCAATACCAGGTCAATGCGTGGAGTGGACAGAGCAAGCTCTTTTTCCATCTCCCTGTTCTAAAAATCCATTTAATATATGGTCCCCAGATAGGGGACGTATCAGATATTAAACTGATAAGAACAGATACTACACTTGATCTTAGCCAAAAGGCCGAGAAGCGATAACCAGAATTGGTTTCAAACTACGGAGCCACCCAAGGATCCTGAAAAGTCCATTTGTGGAGATGAGCTCCTGGACTCCCGTTAAGAAGACATGTTGTCAACCTCTAGATCCCTTACATGCCTGCACTTTTCGGCTTGCTGCTGCTGCAATCCACGCGTTTTAGATCTGCATAACTCCACCTCTTTAAACACAGCACCTTCACCCCCTGCTGTTCCCACCCGCCTCAACACCGTTGGAAGGGAGGAGAACCAATTAAGGCGGGGGGTGGGGTGGAACGAGCAGCTGTCTACCCTTAGCAGGAGGGCTCCTGATTACATACCTCTCCTGCTGCTGCTGCTGCTGGCTGTCCAGCAGCAGACTGAAGGTGGCTGCTGCTGTGCACAGGTATATAAAGGCTCAGAGCCTATTATGACACGCGCAGCCAGCGTTCCATTGCCACATTCCATCTACTGCAGGCAGGATACCTGGCTGGCTGAATGTCGCTGAGAAGCTCACAGAGACCGCCATAAGCAACAGTTTAACAGAATGCCACAGACTAATCAACCAAACTTTTTGGGTTGGGTTCTCTTTTATAGTCTGCAGGCATTAAATGAAAGAAGTCAGTGTTCCAGCAGAAGGAGACAACGTTTCAGAAAAGGCATTGTAGCAAACCAAAAAAGAAATTTTAAGCGCAGCAGAGTAACCAGCGCACATACCTGTTAGCTCAGGTGAGTTTAAAAGGCTGCTGTTGATAACAAGGGCATTTGCTAAATAGATGGTGTGTGTGCAACAATATACTGAAAGGTCAATTATATTGTGCAGCTTATCTCACCACCTGTAGTTATTTAGGTGAAAGCTCCAAAATGCTTGCCTAATATGTCTGTTTATCCAAAAGGAAGTAAAAAGGGAGAGCTAGAAAGATAGCATTGCATCACATTACATGGCAATGCAATGCACAGTTGCTGAAGTTGAACCAAAATGAGCTTGTAATCTGGCTTCTGCAACTTTGAACATGAAAAATCCAATGAGGAGAAGAAAAGCAAAGCCAAAGAGTCCATCCCAAAATCCGACAAACAAGCAAAATGAACAAAAAACATTGAATTCAATTCTTTCTGATTTTAGAAACTGCATTAAAGAAGGGGTGCACCGGTCCTGGAGATACTGCAATACCAGGTCAATGCGTGGAGTGGACAGAGCAAGCTCTTTTTCCATCTCCCTGTTCTAAAAATCCATTTAATATATGGTCCCCAGATAGGGGACGTATCAGATATTAAACTGATAAGAACAGATACTACACTTGATCTTAGCCAAAAGGCCGAGAAGCGATAACCAGAATTGGTTTCAAACTACGGAGCCACCCAAGGATCCTGAAAAGTCCATTTGTGGAGATGAGCTCCTGGACTCCCGTTAAGAAGACATGTTGTCAACCTCTAGATCCCTTACATGCCTGCACTTTTCGGCTTGCTGCTGCTGCAATCCACGCGTTTTAGATCTGCATAACTCCACCTCTTTAAACACAGCACCTTCACCCCCTGCTGTTCCCACCCGCCTCAACACCGTTGGAGGGGAGGATAACCAATTAAGGCGGGGGGTGGGGTGGAACGAGCAGCTGTCTACCCTTAGCAGGAGGGCTCCTGATTACATACCTCTCCTGCTGCTGCTGGCTGTCCAGCAGCAGACTGAAGGTGGCTGCTGCTGTGCACAGGTATATAAAGGCTCAGAGCCTATTATGACACGCGCAGCCAGCGTTCCATTGCCACATTCCATCTACTGCAGGCAGGATACCTGGCTGGCTGAATGTCGCTGAGAAGCTCACAGAGACCGCCATAAGCAACAGTTTAACAGAATGCCACAGACTAATCAACCAAACTTTTTGGGTTGGGTTCTCTTTTATAGTCTGCAGGCATTAAATGAAAGAAGTCAGTGTTCCAGCAGAAGGAGACAACGTTTCAGAAAAGGCATTGTAGCAAACCAAAAAAGAAATTTTAAGCGCAGCAGAGTAACCAGCGCACATACCTGTTAGC
Source organism: Phyllobates terribilis (assembly GCF_046119375.1). Lineage (NCBI taxonomy): Eukaryota > Metazoa > Chordata > Amphibia > Anura > Dendrobatidae > Phyllobates > Phyllobates terribilis. The sequence continues at coordinate 322,374 of NW_027364028.1, read as the reverse complement.
TCAGGTGAGTTTAAAAGGCTGCTGTTGATAACAAGGGCATTTGCTAAATAGATGGTGTGTGTGCAACAATATACTGAAAGGTCAATTATATTGTGCAGCTTATCTCACCACCTGTAGTTATTTAGGTGAAAGCTCCAAAATGCTTGCCTAATATGTCTGTTTATCCAAAAGGAAGTAAAAAGGGAGAGCTAGAAAGATAGCATTGCATCACATTACATGGCAATGCAATGCACAGTTGCTGAAGTTGAACCAAAATGAGCTTGTAATCTGGCTTCTGCAACTTTGAACATGAAAAATCCAATGAGGAGAAGAAAAGCAAAGCCAAAGAGTCCATCCCAAAATCCGACAAACAAGCAAAATGAACAAAAAACATTGAATTCAATTCTTTCTGATTTTAGAAACTGCATTAAAGAAGGGGTGCACCAGTCCTGGAGAAACTGCAATACCAGGTCAATGCGTGGTGTGGACAGAGCAAGCTCTTTTTCCATCTCCCTGTTCTAAAAATCCATTTAATATATGGTCCCCAGATAGGGGACGTATCAGATATTAAACTGATAAGAACAGATACTACACTTGATCTTAGCCAAAAGGCCGAGAAGCGATAACCAGAATTGGTTTCAAACTACGGAGCCACCCAAGGATCCTGAAAAGTCCATTTGTGGAGATGAGCTCCTGGACTCCCGTTAAGAAGACATGTTGTCAACCTCTAGATCCCTTACATGCCTGCACTTTTCGGCTTGCTGCTGCTGCAATCCACGCGTTTTAGATCTGCATAACTCCACCTCTTTAAACACAGCACCTTCACCCCCTGCTGTTCCCACCCGCCTCAACACCGTTGGAAGGGAGGAGAACCAATTAAGGCGGGGGGTGGGGTGGAACGAGCAGCTGTCTACCCTTAGCAGGAGGGCTCCTGATTACATACCTCTCCTGCTGCTGCTGCTGCTGGCTGTCCAGCAGCAGACTGAAGGTGGCTGCTGCTGTGCACAGGTATATAAAGGCTCAGAGCCTATTATGACACGCGCAGCCAGCGTTCCATTGCCACATTCCATCTACTGCAGGCAGGATACCTGGCTGGCTGAATGTCGCTGAGAAGCTCACAGAGACCGCCATAAGCAACAGTTTAACAGAATGCCACAGACTAATCAACCAAACTTTTTGGGTTGGGTTCTCTTTTATAGTCTGCAGGCATTAAATGAAAGAAGTCAGTGTTCCAGCAGAAGGAGACAACGTTTCAGAAAAGGCATTGTAGCAAACCAAAAAAGAAATTTTAAGCGCAGCAGAGTAACCAGCGCACATACCTGTTAGCTCAGGTGAGTTTAAAAGGCTGCTGTTGATATCAAGGGCATTTGCTAAATAGATGGTGTGTGTGCAACAATATACTGAAAGGTCAATTATATTGTGCAGCTTATCTCACCACCTGTAGTTATTTAGGTGAAAGCTCCAAAATGCTTGCCTAATATGTCTGTTTATCCAAAAGGAAGTAAAAAGGGAGAGCTAGAAAGATAGCATTGCATCACATTACATGGCAATGCAATGCACAGTTGCTGAAGTTGAACCAAAATGAGCTTGTAATCTGGCTTCTGCAACTTTGAACATGAAAAATCCAATGAGGAGAAGAAAAGCAAAGCCAAAGAGTCCATCCCAAAATCCGACAAACAAGCAAAATGAACAAAAAACATTGAATTCAATTCTTTCTGATTTTAGAAACTGCATTAAAGAAGGGGTGCACCGGTCCTGGAGATACTGCAATACCAGGTCAATGCGTGGAGTGGACAGAGCAAGCTCTTTTTCCATCTCCCTGTTCTAAAAATCCATTTAATATATGGTCCCCAGATAGGGGACGTATCAGATATTAAACTGATAAGAACAGATTTTTTTTTTTTTTTTATACCATTCAGTAAAATTTTTCAAGCAACAATCAATAGTATAAAAACTCATACTACGTTGCCCAGTCTTACATCATAATGGTACTTTCTTTATTTCATATTTATAACTTTATACTGAAACAGTTGTAATACCTTTTGAATGGACAAAAAACTATAAAACATACCATTATCATAAAAAAAGACAGATCACAACACTTAAACAAGGACTTACTGGTACTTTACCAGTGACCTCCATTTTTTTACTTTCCAAAAACCTTCTGAATCAGAGCCACCACCGCCACGGCTGTCCCATAAATAAACTATGTATAACCTTGACAAAACCATCCTAACACAATTATTAACTGAGATTATTTTCCTTTTAAATAAACACAAATTCCTAACGTCCCACAGACTTTCTATTACACATGCCATTATCAACCACAACAATCTCTCTTTCACCCGGCTACTTGCACCCATCCCAAACATTACCACTCTCCAATTTATAAAATTCACGCCCGCTAGTTCCTTGCATAAACCACCCACTCCCTTCCAAACACTCTGAGCATAATCACAATTCCAAACCAAATGCATAACAGTTTCACTCGCCCCACATCCATCCCTCGGACAGACCTCTGTTCTAATCAGATCCCTCCTCTTCTGTACCTCTCTCACAGGCAAAATCTCATGCAAACTCATCCATACGATATCACGCTGCCTATTCGATATTCCTTTTATACTCAGGTTCCTCCATACACACAACGCTTCACTCGATCTCAAGCCCCTAATGTTACATTCAAACTCTCTAACACGCATCCTTCTCCTTACATTCCTTATCACTTTGAAATCACCCATAGGAACATCCAACAAATCATGCTTGACAACAAATTTTTCAACAAACTCATACCACACTGGACATTTAAACGAAACAGGCACTCTTGCATCCCTTCTCATCCATTTCAACCCAAACAACATCCATCCAGCCATATATTTAATCATAAAAGCCGTCTTGTTATCCCTACCTAACAGAACAACCACCGTTTTAATATAATTTAAACCAAGACAAAATTCAAAATTTGGGAAATCCATTCCCCCATGTTCACGTAACTTACACAAATATTCCCTTTTAAGTTTTTCCATCTTACTTCCCCAATAAAACGTAAAAATTAGCTTCTCAATCCGCCTAAAACCCCTATAAGGGGCTGGAAAAACCACTGACACAAAAAGTAACATAGGAAGAATCACTGACTTAATAATAAGGACTTTGCCTGACAATGTCAAGTCCCGTAACCTCCAAAAATTTAACTTCTGTTCAATCCTCTTACCGCATTCATCCCAACTCTCATTCCCTTTCAGATCTTTGTTAAACCACACCCCCAAAACCTTAATAGCACCTTCTTCACATATCACACCATCCATCCTAACACTCGAATCCCCGAAACACTTAAAGCTACACTTCCCCCAATTCACCCTAAAACCAGATGCACCACAAAAGAAATCTAAAAGCAACCTTGCTCGATTCATAGCAGCCATATTATCACTCACCACAACAACATCGTCCATATACCCCATTACCTTTACAGTCTTTCCACCACTCCCTGGGATCAGAAGACCATTCATCACTTTCTCTTTCCGAATCATGCACAACAGGGGCTCAATCACACTTATAAACAGGACAGGGGACAACGGACACCCCTGCCTGACCCCTGATTTTATGCACACCTTCTCACTCAAACATCCATTCACTAACACTTCACTCACCACACCATCATACAAACACCTTATGGCATTCACAAAAACACTAGGAAAACCCATCCTAACTAACACCTCAAACATAAACGCATGCGACACTCTATCAAAAGCTTTCTCAAAATCCACACAAAAAACCATACATTTCCCCTTCCTAAACATACAATCTCCAATTACGTCTCTCAACAACAAGAGGTTATCAGTCATACACCTACCTGGCACCGCGCACACTTGATCATCACCAACCACACTTCCAATCACCCCACGCATACGGTTAGCCAGAATTTTGCTAAAGACTTTATAATCTGCATTGAGTAATGTAATCGGCCTCCAATTACGCAAATTCTTTTTCTCACCCTTCTTATATAGTAAAACAACTACTCCTTCTTTCATGGAATTACAAAGTACACCATTCATCCACATATATTGACATACCTCCACAAAATCAACACCAATCACATCCCATGCTTTTACATAAAACTCCACAGGCAACCCATCTTTCCCAGGTGTTTTATTCTTTTTCGCACCATCCACCGCCTTTTTAACCTCATCAAAAACAATATCCTCACTCAAACACTCACGTTCCCCTGATTCAAGCTGACTCTCCAACATACCTAACACATGCTCTTTCAAACCCCCATCCACCCATTTAGACTCAAATAAACTACTATAGAAACTATGTACCTCATCCAACACTTCCCTTCCAACCACAGTCATACCATTATCATTTACAACCTCATCCAACTCATCTTTTTTACTGCACATTTTTTTAAAAAAGTACCTCGTACACTTCTCATCCATATCCAAATGCTCAACTCTCGTCCTAAAAATAATTTCCTTCCCACGCTTTTCCAAAACACGCTTCATCTCATCTCTCGCTCCTCTGAGTTGATCACTAACATCAATTCCTTTCATACTCATTTTATGTAACCACTCAATCCTCATATTTAAATCTTTAAATCTGCCTCTTTCAATTGCTGCTTTTTTATAACCCCACCTCCTAAAAAAATTCTTAATTTCCACTTTCACCCAATCCCACCATACAGTCACATCCACAAAATTATTTTTCCTAGACCTCCACCATTCATACTTACTTTCGAAGTCTCTCATAACCCTAACATCCTCTAACAACCTAACATTTAGCTTCCATACCCCAACACCATGCACCATTTTTTTATCACCTTCAAACATACCCCACAAACATTCATGGTCTGTGAAAGAAAAAACATGCTGTTTAAAAAATTTACACACCAAACCTCTATTTGTATACAGCATGCGGTCAATCCTGGACACTATTCCTCCCCTATCAGCTCTATATGTGGCCGGTGGTGGCTTACTCAAAAATTCCGCTGCATCTAAAAAAGAAAAATCAGATGTAATTTGATTAAGGACCTTACCCGTGACATCAATTTCCCCTTCAGAAACACAATTGAAATCACCAACTAATAATATTGGAATCCTTCCAGGCAAAAATAAACGTATTTTCTCTAATAGTGCTAACCTATCCCCTTTGTTAATTGGACAATACACGTTAACAATTTTCACCCTCCACCCTCTCCCCTTAACCACTGCCATTATACAACGACCTGGCTCCACCACCATATAATTTTCAAAACTTAAATCCCTATTCCCCAACAAAATCCCCACACCATCATTTTTGTTTGTCATTGAACCTGACCAAATACTATGCCCATATACCCAGTCCTTTTCAGGAGGTGACTCTTCAATTCCGCACTCTTGCAGACAGTAAATATTTGCTCCAAGATTTTTTAGTTCTTCCAGTATAGCCAATCTTCTAGGCTTAGATTTTATAAGCCTTACATTTATTGACAGTACACTACAGCCCACGTTGGAGCCCATTTTTTAACCATATTCGGTAAAAAAGAACATACCCCCCACCGAAGAGTCAACCTTTCTCGTCTTGAAACTCGATTCCTGATGTTAAGCAGAGAATGCTGGCCCCCTCCTCCAAAAAAGACCTCCTAGGAGAGGCACTGTAGCTCTCGGGATAGCTCCTATCACTTAAGGGGCTGATGCTCCCAATACTGGCAGGTGAAAAATCTGGCCGGAACTTCTTTGCAGAAGACACATCAGAGTCCTCATCAGGGGGCCTCACCACAGCCCCGGTGAAGTCACCCTGGCCACCACCACCTTCATGAATTGCCTCTGAGCTTTCCAAAGCCAACACCGGCGTTGTGGAGAGTGAACCGCTCACTTCTCCCTCACCACTCATATCAAGCAGAATTGACATATCTGCAGGCTCTATCTCAACAGCGCTTCCACCAGCAGGATCGGGTGCTTGCTCCATCTCTTCCATGAAGTCCCTTACTGCCTCGATCGCCTCACCAATAGTGGCGGCAGTAGTAGGACGTGGGGACACGGCCTCTGCATATGACCTGGAACGATGGGGACAGTCCTTGAAAGCGTGTCCCTCCTCGCCACATGCATTACAAACCATGGAGTTAGTACACTCCATTGCCAGATGACCCTCTTTATTGCATTTCCCACAAAACTTCTCCACCGTGCAGTCCTCTTGGTAGTGTCCAAAGGATTTACACTTCCTGCAAAAACGCGGAGCACCAGGAAAAAACATATACCCTCTATCCCTCCCGATGGCAAAACTGAGGGGAGGGTAGTGGATACCCCCAGGTCCCTGGGGGTCCTCCTGGAACCGAACAAAAAACTTGTGTTTGCCAGTCCACAAGCCCACCTCATTCCTCACCTTGTGTGAGTAGGACACATAGCTGCAATGAAGGTTCAGGAATCTAGTAATGTCCTCCACATCCACAAGGGGGTTGTGCATAAACACAACAACTGGCACTTCCCCCTTAGTATACAATACCGTGAATGTAAGCCCATCAAGAGCCGGATGATCCAAGGCTTGCTGATCCTTTAGAGTCTTGAAAAGATTCTGGCAAGCTGCCATACGATCAAGGACTAAAACGTACCGGCCATTCTTTGGGAACTCCTGTAGGCAAATGATGTCTCCACGACCAACATTCAAAATCTTGAAGATGACGACTTCCACCAAGAACCGCAGGTTAAAGAAATTCCTCTTCGACTCCTCAATATCAATGCGAAAAGCATTTTTGACCCGAATATCATCGGTCCCGGCATAGCGAATCTTGACGCCCATTATCACCTCTCGTTTCCTCTGGACCCCCCCCAATAGCAGCAGGCAGCTTAAGCCACCTAAGTGGCGATGCTGCAAGGCCGAGGGGGAGACACTATAGGATCCTTCTGACCAGATACAAGATCTAAGCCAAAAGGCCGAGAAGCGATAACCAGAATTGGTTTCAAACTACGGAGCCACCCAAGGATCCTGAAAAGTCCATTTGTGGAGATGAGCTCCTGGACTCCCGTTAAGAAGACATGTTGTCAACCTCTAGATCCCTTACATGCCTGCACTTTTCGGCTTGCTGCTGCTGCAATCCACGCGTTTTAGATCTGCATAACTCCACCTCTTTAAACACAGCACCTTCACCCCCTGCTGTTCCCACCCGCCTCAACACCGTTGGAAGGGAGGAGAACCAATTAAGGCGGGGGGTGGGGTGGAACGAGCAGCTGTCTACCCTTAGCAGGAGGGCTCCTGATTACATACCTCTCCTGCTGCTGCTGCTGCTGGCTGTCCAGCAGCAGACTGAAGGTGGCTGCTGCTGTGCACAGGTATATAAAGGCTCAGAGCCTATTATGACACGCGCAGCCAGCGTTCCATTGCCACATTCCATCTACTGCAGGCAGGATACCTGGCTGGCTGAATGTCGCTGAGAAGCTCACAGAGACCGCCATAAGCAACAGTTTAACAGAATGCCACAGACTAATCAACCAAACTTTTTGGGTTGGGTTCTCTTTTATAGTCTGCAGGCATTAAATGAAAGAAGTCAGTGTTCCAGCAGAAGGAGACAACGTTTCAGAAAAGGCATTGTAGCAAACCAAAAAAGAAATTTTAAGCGCAGCAGAGTAACCAGCGCACATACCTGTTAGCTCAGGTGAGTTTAAAAGGCTGCTGTTGATAACAAGGGCATTTGCTAAATAGATGGTGTGTGTGCAACAATATACTGAAAGGTCAATTATATTGTGCAGCTTATCTCACCACCTGTAGTTATTTAGGTGAAAGCTCCAAAATGCTTGCCTAATATGTCTGTTTATCCAAAAGGAAGTAAAAAGGGAGAGCTAGAAAGATAGCATTGCATCACATTACATGGCAATGCAATGCACAGTTGCTGAAGTTGAACCAAAATGAGCTTGTAATCTGGCTTCTGCAACTTTGAACATGAAAAATCCAATGAGGAGAAGAAAAGCAAAGCCAAAGAGTCCATCCCAAAATCCGACAAACAAGCAAAATGAACAAAAAACATCGAATTCAATTCTTTCTGATTTTAGAAACTGCATTAAAGAAGGGGTGCACCGGTCCTGGAGATACTGCAATACCAGGTCAATGCGTGGAGTGGACAGAGCAAGCTCTTTTTCCATCTCCCTGTTCTAAAAATCCATTTAATATATGGTCCCCAGATATGGGACGTATCAGATATTAAACTGATAAGAACAGATACTACACTTGATCTTAGCCAAAAGGCCGAGAAGCGATAACCAGAATTGGTTTCAAACTACGGAGCCACCCAAGGATCCTGAAAAGTCCATTTGTGGAGATGAGCTCCTGGACTCCCGTTAAGAAGACATGTTGTCAACCTCTAGATCCCTTACATGCCTGCACTTTTCGGCTTGCTGCTGCTGCAATCCACGCGTTTTAGATCTGCATAACTCCACCTCTTTAAACACAGCACCTTCACCCCCTGCTGTTCCCACCCGCCTCAACACCGTTGGAAGGGAGGAGAACCAATTAAGGCGGGGGGTGGGGTGGAACGAGCAGCTGTCTACCCTTAGCAGGAGGGCTCCTGATTACATACCTCTCCTGCTGCTGCTGCTGCTGGCTGTCCAGCAGCAGACTGAAGGTGGCTGCTGCTGTGCACAGGTATATAAAGGCTCAGAGCCTATTATGACACGCGCAGCCAGCGTTCCATTGCCACATTCCATCTACTGCAGGCAGGATACCTGGCTGGCTGAATGTCGCTGAGAAGCTCACAGAGACCGCCATAAGCAACAGTTTAACAGAATGCCACAGACTAATCAACCAAACTTTTTGGGTTGGGTTCTCTTTTATAGTCTGCAGGCATTAAATGAAAGAAGTCAGTGTTCCAGCAGAAGGAGACAACGTTTCAGAAAAGGCATTGTAGCAAACCAAAAAAGAAATTTTAAGCGCAGCAGAGTAACCAGCGCACATACCTGTTAGCTCAGGTGAGTTTAAAAGGCTGCTGTTGATAACAAGGGCATTTGCTAAATAGATGGTGTGTGTGCAACAATATACTGAAAGGTCAATTATATTGTGCAGCTTATCTCACCACCTGTAGTTATTTAGGTGAAAGCTCCAAAATGCTTGCCTAATATGTCTGTTTATCCAAAAGGAAGTAAAAAGGGAGAGCTAGAAAGATAGCATTGCATCACATTACATGGCAATGCAATGCACAGTTGCTGAAGTTGAACCAAAATGAGCTTGTAATCTGGCTTCTGCAACTTTGAACATGAAAAATCCAATGAGGAGAAGAAAAGCAAAGCCAAAGAGTCCATCCCAAAATCCGACAAACAAGCAAAATGAACAAAAAACATTGAATTCAATTCTTTCTGATTTTAGAAACTGCATTAAAGAAGGGGTGCACCGGTCCTGGAGATACTGCAATACCAGGTCAATGCGTGGAGTGGACAGAGCAAGCTCTTTTTCCATCTCCCTGTTCTAAAAATCCATTTAATATATGGTCCCCAGATAGGGGACGTATCAGATATTAAACTGATAAGAACAGATTTTTTTTTTTTTTTTTTCCAAACACTCAGAAATTAAGTTTTATAATCTTAAATCGTATATCACCAAACTCAAGATTTTAGTTCCATCATCGTGTTTAGATATTATATTTATATTTTTTCATTTGAATTAATATATATAAAGTTAAACATAACAATTCCTTTGCAGTTTCAACAGTTTCCAAACAAATCACCACTGACATTACTTCACCCGGTTTCCCAAACTAAATATCCCCTTTTTCTCTTTTACTTTCCTCCCAACAAAACCCCTTAACTTCTTTTCTTCCTCCTCATGCTCTAACCGCATCTGTTCCCTATCATACTCTTCCTCATCATCTCTGAAAGTCACCACCTTCTCCAACACTTTACCCTTTTCCTCTTTTACTTCTTTCTTTTCACCAGATACTTTCCTTGATCCACAATTTTCCTGTACCGTTACCTTTTTCTTCAATTTCACCTTTAAACTTTCAACTTCTTTTCCCTGCTTATTCTCCTCTATAATTATGGCATCAACTTCCTTCTTCATTTTATCACCAATATCTTCCTTTTGTCCTCCAAAGTTCTTTTCAAAAGTTCCTTTGCTGCTTTCCATGTAACAATACCCAGAACTCCCGTTTACCATAATCCTCCCATTATGCAAATTTTCTTCTCCTGTTGTCCACACCAAAAAACGTCTCTTTCCGTTCCAAATACCAACTTTGTTCCTGTATAATTTCTGAAACTTTACCATCTTACATTTAGATTCCAAAAAAACCATTATCTCCTCTATTTCCACAAACGGATTGTCCATGTAAATTATCACACTCTTCGGTTTCCCCATGAATGATGCACTTACTCCAATTTTCCCAGAATCCTCTTCACTCCAGCCTTTGAAAAAATGAATGCACTTTTCCTCAGAAACTAGAGTCACATCACAAACTTTACCTTGCTTTATTTCTTGCATACAGTAGATATCCTTCTCCAAAACTTCATATTTCCTCAAAATTTCCAGAATCCATTTTTCTTCCAAAAAAGTTTCTTCCGTCTCCCGTTTCACAAAAAAACGTAAGCATCTCTTCTTTTTCCAAAACTCCATCTCAACGATCCGTTTTCCTTCCGTTTTTTCCTTTTAATCCTCCAAATGTTGCCACCACAGCTATGTGTGGCGACAGTTGCCCCCCACAGCTATGTGTGGTGACAAGGTGATCGCCTCTCGTTGCCCAGGGACTAATCCGACTCCCTAATAGCAGCAGGGGGGTTTGGCTCCACCGATAAGTGTAGCGATCCCCCCAGGCCAAGGAGCCGGGTACCCCAAGCGCCTCCCAGCCAAGACCAAGGCAGAAACCGCTAGATCACTGCACTTGATCTTAGCCAAAAGGCCGAGAAGCGATAACCAGAATTGGTTTCAAACTACGGAGCCACCCAAGGATCCTGAAAAGTCCATTTGTGGAGATGAGCTCCTGGACTCCCGTTAAGAAGACATGTTGTCAACCTCTAGATCCCTTACATGCCTGCACTTTTCGGCTTGCTGCTGCTGCAATCCACGCGTTTTAGATCTGCATAACTCCACCTCTTTAAACACAGCACCTTCACCCCCTGCTGTTCCCACCCGCCTCAACACCGTTGGAAGGGAGGAGAACCAATTAAGGCGGGGGGTGGGGTGGAACGAGCAGCTGTCTACCCTTAGCAGGAGGGCTCCTGATTACATACCTCTCCTGCTGCTGCTGCTGCTGGCTGTCCAGCAGCAGACTGAAGGTGGCTGCTGCTGTGCACAGGTATATAAAGGCTCAGAGCCTATTATGACACGCGCAGCCAGCGTTCCATTGCCACATTCCATCTACTGCAGGCAGGATACCTGGCTGGCTGAATGTCGCTGAGAAGCTCACAGAGACCGCCATAAGCAACAGTTTAACAGAATGCCACAGACTAATCAACCAAACTTTTTGGGTTGGGTTCTCTTTTATAGTCTGCAGGCATTAAATGAAAGAAGTCAGTGTTCCAGCAGAAGGAGACAACGTTTCAGAAAAGGCATTGTAGCAAACCAAAAAAGAAATTTTAAGCGCAGCAGAGTAACCAGCGCACATACCTGTTAGCTCAGGTGAGTTTAAAAGGCTGCTGTTGATAACAAGGGCATTTGCTAAATAGATGGTGTGTGTGCAACAATATACTGAAAGGTCAATTATATTGTGCAGCTTATCTCACCACCTGTAGTTATTTAGGTGAAAGCTCCAAAATGCTTGCCTAATATGTCTGTTTATCCAAAAGGAAGTAAAAAGGGAGAGCTAGAAAGATAGCATTGCATCACATTACATAGCAATGCAATGCACAGTTGCTGAAGTTGAACCAAAATGAGCTTGTAATCTGGCTTCTGCAACTTTGAACATGAAAAATCCAATGAGGAGAAGAAAAGCAAAGCCAAAGAGTCCATCCCAAAATCCGACAAACAAGCAAAATGAACAAAAAACATTGAATTCAATTCTTTCTGATTTTAGAAACTGCATTAAAGAAGGGGTGCACCGGTCCTGGAGATACTGCAATACCAGGTCAATGCGTGGAGTGGACAGAGCAAGCTCTTTTTCCATCTCCCTGTTCTAAAAATCCATTTAATATATGGTCCCCAGATAGGGGACGTATCAGATATTAAACTGATAAGAACAGATACTACACTTGATCTTAGCCAAAAGGCCGAGAAGCGATAACCAGAATTGGTTTCAAACTACGGAGCCACCCAAGGATCCTGAAAAGTCCATTTGTGGAGATGAGCTCCTGGACTCCCGTTAAGAAGACATGTTGTCAACCTCTAGATCCCTTACATGCCTGCACTTTTCGGCTTGCTGCTGCTGCAATCCACGCGTTTTAGATCTGCATAACTCCACCTCTTTAAACACAGCACCTTCACCCCCTGCTGTTCCCACCCGCCTCAACACCGTTGGAAGGGAGGAGAACCAATTAAGGCGGGGGGTGGGGTGGAACGAGCAGCTGTCTACCCTTAGCAGGAGGGCTCCTGATTACATACCTCTCCTGCTGCTGCTGCTGCTGGCTGTCCAGCAGCAGACTGAAGGTGGCTGCTGCTGTGCACAGGTATATAAAGGCTCAGAGCCTATTATGACACGCGCAGCCAGCGTTCCATTGCCACATTCCATCTACTGCAGGCAGGATACCTGGCTGGCTGAATGTCGCTGAGAAGCTCACAGAGACCGCCATAAGCAACAGTTTAACAGAATGCCACAGACTAATCAACCAAACTTTTTGGGTTGGGTTCTCTTTTATGGTCTGCAGGCATTAAATGAAAGAAGTCAGTGTTCCAGCAGAAGGAGAAAACGTTTCAGAAAAGGCATTGTAGCAAACCAAAAAAGAAATTTTAAGCGCAGCAGAGTAACCAGCGCACATACCTGTTAGCTCAGGTGAGTTTAAAAGGCTGCTGTTGATAACAAGGGCATTTGCTAAATAGATGGTGTGTGTGCAACAATATACTGAAAGGTCAATTATATTGTGCAGCTTATCTCACCACCTGTAGTTATTTAGGTGAAAGCTCCAAAATGCTTGCCTAATATGTCTGTTTATCCAAAAGGAAGTAAAAAGGGAGAGCTAGAAAGATAGCATTGCATCACATTACATGGCAATGCAATGCACAGTTGCTGAAGTTGAACCAAAATGAGCTTGTAATCTGGCTTCTGCAACTTTGAACATGAAAAATCCAATGAGGAGAAGAAAAGCAAAGCCAAAGAGTCCATCCCAAAATCCGACAAACAAGCAAAATGAACAAAAAACATTGAATTCAATTCTTTCTGATTTTAGAAACTGCATTAAAGAAGGGGTGCACCGGTCCTGGAGATACTGCAATACCAGGTCAATGCGTGGAGTGGACAGAGCAAGCTCTTTTTCCATCTCCCTGTTCTAAAAATCCATTTAATATATGGTCCCCAGATAGGGGACGTATCAGATATTAAACTGATAAGAACAGATACTACACTTGATCTTAGCCAAAAGGCCGAGAAGCGATAACCAGAATTGGTTTCAAACTACGGAGCCACCCAAGGATCCTGAAAAGTCCATTTGTGGAGATGAGCTCCTGGACTCCCGTTAAGAAGACATGTTGTCAACCTCTAGATCCCTTACATGCCTGCACTTTTCGGCTTGCTGCTGCTGCAATCCACGCGTTTTAGATCTGCATAACTCCACCTCTTTAAACACAGCACCTTCACCCCCTGCTGTTCCCACCCGCCTCAACACCGTTGGAGGGGAGGAGAACCAATTAAGGCGGGGGGTGGGGTGGAACGAGCAGCTGTCTACCCTTAGCAGGAGGGCTCCTGATTACATACCTCTCCTGCTGCTGCTGGCTGTCCAGCAGCAGACTGAAGGTGGCTGCTGCTGTGCACAGGTATATAAAGGCTCAGAGCCTATTATGACACGCGCAGCCAGCGTTCCATTGCCACATTCCATCTACTGCAGGCAGGATACCTGGCTGGCTGAATGTCGCTGAGAAGCTCACAGAGACCGCCATAAGCAACAGTTTAACAGAATGCCACAGACTAATCAACCAAACTTTTTGGGTTGGGTTCTCTTTTATAGTCTGCAGGCATTAAATGAAAGAAGTCAGTGTTCCAGCAGAAGGAGACAACGTTTCAGAAAAGGCATTGTAGCAAACCAAAAAAGAAATTTTAAGCGCAGCAGAGTAACCAGCACACATACCTGTTAGCTCAGGTGAGTTTAAAAGGCTGCTGTTGATAACAAGGGCATTTGCTAAATAGATGGTGTGTGTGCAACAATATACTGAAAGGTCAATTATATTGTGCAGCTTATCTCACCACCTGTAGTTATTTAGGTGAAAGCTCCAAAATGCTTGCCTAATATGTCTGTTTATCCAAAAGCAAGTAAAAAGGGAGAGCTAGAAAGATAGCATTGCATCACATTACATGGCAATGCAATGCACAGTTGCTGAAGTTGAACCAAAATGAGCTTGTAATCTGGCTTCTGCAACTTTGAACATGAAAAATCCAATGAGGAGAAGAAAAGCAAAGCCAAAGAGTCCATCCCAAAATCCGACAAACAAGCAAAATGAACAAAAAACATTGAATTCAATTCTTTCTGATTTTAGAAACTGCATTAAAGAAAGGGTGCACCAGTCCTGGAGATACTGCAATACCAGGTCAATGCGTGGTGTGGACAGAGCAAGCTCTTTTTCCATCTCCCTGTTCTAAAAATCCATTTAATATATGGTCCCCAGATAGGGGACGTATCAGATATTAAACTGATAAGAACAGATACTACACTTGATCTTAGCCAAAAGGCCGAGAAGCGATAACCAGAATTGGTTTCAAACTACGGAGCCACCCAAGGATCCTGAAAAGTCCATTTGTGGAGATGAGCTCCTGGACTCCCGTTAAGAAGACATGTTGTCAACCTCTAGATCCCTTACATGCCTGCACTTTTCGGCTTGCTGCTGCTGCAATCCACGCGTTTTAGATCTGCATAACTCCACCTCTTTAAACACAGCACCTTCACCCCCTGCTGTTCCCACCCGCCTCAACACCGTTGGAAGGGAGGAGAACCAATTAAGGCGGGGGGTGGGGTGGAACGAGCAGCTGTCTACCCTTAGCAGGAGGACTCCTGATTACATACCTCTCCTGCTGCTGCTGCTGCTGGCTGTCCAGCAGCAGACTGAAGGTGGCTGCTGCTGTGCACAGGTATATAAAGGCTCAGAGCCTATTATGACACGCGCAGCCAGCGTTCCATTGCCACATTCCATCTACTGCAGGCAGGATACCTGGCTGGCTGAATGTCGCTGAGAAGCTCACAGAGACCGCCATAAGCAACAGTTTAACAGAATGCCACAGACTAATCAACCAAACTTTTTGGGTTGGGTTCTCTTTTATAGTCTGCAGGCATTAAATGAAAGAAGTCAGTGTTCCAGCAGAAGGAGACAACGTTTCAGAAAAGGCATTGTAGCAAACCAAAAAAGAAATTTTAAGCGCAGCAGAGTAACCAGCGCACATACCTGTTAGCTCAGGTGAGTTTAAAAGGCTGCTGTTGATAACAAGGGCATTTGCTAAATAGATGGTGTGTGTGCAACAATATACTGAAAGGTCAATTATATTGTGCAGCTTATCTCACCACCTGTAGTTATTTAGGTGAAAGCTCCAAAATGCTTGCCTAATATGTCTGTTTATCCAAAAGGAAGTAAAAAGGGAGAGCTAGAAAGATAGCATTGCATCACATTACATGGCAATGCAATGCACAGTTGCTGAAGTTGAACCAAAATGAGCTTGTAATCTGGCTTCTGCAACTTTGAACATGAAAAATCCAATGAGGAGAAGAAAAGCAAAGCCAAAGAGTCCATCCCAAAATCCGACAAACAAGCAAAATGAACAAAAAACATTGAATTCAATTCTTTCTGATTTTAGAAACTGCATTAAAGAAGGGGTGCACCGGTCCTGGAGATACTGCAATACCAGGTCAATGCGTGGAGTGGACAGAGCAAGCTCTTTTTCCATCTCCCTGTTCTAAAAATCCATTTAATATATGGTCCCCAGATAGGGGACGTATCAGATATTAAACTGATAAGAACAGATACTACACTTGATCTTAGCCAAAAGGCCGAGAAGCGATAACCAGAATTGGTTTCAAACTACGGAGCCACCCAAGGATCCTGAAAAGTCCATTTGTGGAGATGAGCTCCTGGACTCCCGTTAAGAAGACATGTTGTCAACCTCTAGATCCCTTACATGCCTGCACTTTTCGGCTTGCTGCTGCTGCAATCCACGCGTTTTAGATCTGCATAACTCCACCTCTTTAAACACAGCACCTTCACCCCCTGCTGTTCCCACCCGCCTCAACACCGTTGGAGGGGAGGAGAACCAATTAAGGCGGGGGGTGGGGTGGAACGAGCAGCTGTCTACCCTTAGCAGGAGGGCTCCTGATTACATACCTCTCCTGCTGCTGCTGGCTGTCCAGCAGCAGACTGAAGGTGGCTGCTGCTGTGCACAGGTATATAAAGGCTCAGAGCCTATTATGACACGCGCAGCCAGCGTTCCATTGCCACATTCCATCTACTGCAGGCAGGATACCTGGCTGGCTGAATGTCGCTGAGAAGCTCACAGAGACCGCCATAAGCAACAGTTTAACAGAATGCCACAGACTAATCAACCAAACTTTTTGGGTTGGGTTCTCTTTTATAGTCTGCAGGCATTAAATGAAAGAAGTCAGTGTTCCAGCAGAAGGAGACAACGTTTCAGAAAAGGCATTGTAGCAAACCAAAAAAGAAATTTTAAGCGCAGCAGAGTAACCAGCGCACATACCTGTTAGCTCAGGTGAGTTTAAAAGGCTGCTGTTGATAACAAGGGCATTTGCTAAATAGATGGTGTGTGTGCAACAATATACTGAAAGGTCAATTATATTGTGCAGCTTATCTCACCACCTGTAGTTATTTAGGTGAAAGCTCCAAAATGCTTGCCTAATATGTCTGTTTATCCAAAAGGAAGTAAAAAGGGAGAGCTAGAAAGATAGCATTGCATCACATTACATGGCAATGCAATGCACAGTTGCTGAAGTTGAACCAAAATGAGCTTGTAATCTGGCTTCTGCAACTTTGAACATGAAAAATCCAATGAGGAGAAGAAAAGCAAAGCCAAAGAGTCCATCCCAAAATCCGACAAACAAGCAAAATGAACAAAAAACATTGAATTCAATTCTTTCTGATTTTAGAAACTGCATTAAAGAAGGGGTGCACCGGTCCTGGAGATACTGCAATACCAGGTCAATGCGTGGAGTGGACAGAGCAAGCTCTTTTTCCATCTCCCTGTTCTAAAAATCCATTTAATATATGGTCCCCAGATAGGGGACGTATCAGATATTAAACTGATAAGAACAGATTTTTTTTTTTTTTTTATACCATTCAGTAAAATTTTTCAAGCAACAATCAATAGTATAAAAACTCATACTACGTTGCCCAGTCTTACATCATAATGGTACTTTCTTTATTTCATATTTATAACTTTATACTGAAACAGTTGTAATACCTTTTGAATGGACAAAAAACTATAAAACATACCATTATCATAAAAAAAGACAGATCACAACACTTAAACAAGGACTTACTGGTACTTTACCAGTGACCTCCATTTTTTTACTTTCCAAAAACCTTCTGAATCAGAGCCACCACCGCCACGGCTGTCCCATAAATAAACTATGTATAACCTTGACAAAACCATCCTAACACAATTATTAACTGAGATTATTTTCCTTTTAAATAAACACAAATTCCTAACGTCCCACAGACTTTCTATTACACATGCCATTATCAACCACAACAATCTCTCTTTCACCCGGCTACTTGCACCCATCCCAAACATTACCACTCTCCAATTTATAAAATTCACGCCCGCTAGTTCCTTGCATAAACCACCCACTCCCTTCCAAACACTCTGAGCATAATCACAATTCCAAACCAAATGCATAACAGTTTCACTCGCCCCACATCCATCCCTCGGACATACCTCTGTTCTAATCAGATCCCTCCTCTTCTGTACCTCTCTCACAGGCAAAATCTCATGCAAACTCATCCATACGATATCACGCTGCCTATTCGATATTCCTTTTATACTCAGGTTCCTCCATACACACAACGCTTCACTCGATCTCAAGCCCCTAATGTTACATTCAAACTCTCTAACACGCATCCTTCTCCTTACATTCCTTATCACTTTGAAATCACCCATAGGAACATCCAACAAATCATGCTTGACAACAAATTTTTCAACAAACTCATACCACACTGGACATTTAAACGAAACAGGCACTCTTGCATCCCTTCTCATCCATTTCAACCCAAACAACATCCATCCAGCCATATATTTAATCATAAAAGCCGTCTTG
Organism: Phyllobates terribilis; assembly: GCF_046119375.1. NCBI lineage: Eukaryota > Metazoa > Chordata > Amphibia > Anura > Dendrobatidae > Phyllobates > Phyllobates terribilis. The sequence goes on along the minus strand of NW_027364028.1, from coordinate 304,057 downwards.
TTATCCCTACCTAACAGAACAACCACCGTTTTAATATAATTTAAACCAAGACAAAATTCAAAATTTGGGAAATCCATTCCCCCATGTTCACGTAACTTACACAAATATTCCCTTTTAAGTTTTTCCATCTTACTTCCCCAATAAAACGTAAAAATTAGCTTCTCAATCCGCCTAAAACCCCTATAAGGGGCTGGAAAAACCACTGACACAAAAAGTAACATAGGAAGAATCACTGACTTAATAATAAGGACTTTGCCTGACAATGTCAAGTCCCGTAACCTCCAAAAATTTAACTTCTGTTCAATCCTCTTACCGCATTCATCCCAACTCTCATTCCCTTTCAGATCTTTGTTAAACCACACCCCCAAAACCTTAATAGCACCTTCTTCACATATCACACCATCCATCCTAACACTCGAATCCCCGAAACACTTAAAGCTACACTTCCCCCAATTCACCCTAAAACCAGATGCACCACAAAAGAAATCTAAAAGCAACCTTGCTCGATTCATAGCAGCCATATTATCACTCACCACAACAACATCGTCCATATACCCCATTACCTTTACAGTCTTTCCACCACTCCCTGGGATCAGAAGACCATTCATCACTTTCTCTTTCCGAATCATGCACAACAGGGGCTCAATCACACTTATAAACAGGACAGGGGACAACGGACACCCCTGCCTGACCCCTGATTTTATGCACACCTTCTCACTCAAACATCCATTCACTAACACTTCACTCACCACACCATCATACAAACACCTTATGGCATTCACAAAAACACTAGGAAAACCCATCCTAACTAACACCTCAAACATAAACGCATGCGACACTCTATCAAAAGCTTTCTCAAAATCCACACAAAAAACCATACATTTCCCCTTCCTAAACATACAATCTCCAATTACGTCTCTCAACAACAAGAGGTTATCAGTCATACACCTACCTGGCACCGCGCACACTTGATCATCACCAACCACACTTCCAATCACCCCACGCATACGGTTAGCCAGAATTTTGCTAAAGACTTTATAATCTGCATTGAGTAATGTAATCGGCCTCCAATTACGCAAATTCTTTTTCTCACCCTTCTTATATAGTAAAACAACTACTCCTTCTTTCATGGAATTACAAAGTACACCATTCATCCACATATATTGACATACCTCCACAAAATCAACACCAATCACATCCCATGCTTTTACATAAAACTCCACAGGCAACCCATCTTTCCCAGGTGTTTTATTCTTTTTCGCACCATCCACCGCCTTTTTAACCTCATCAAAAACAATATCCTCACTCAAACACTCACGTTCCCCTGATTCAAGCTGACTCTCCAACATACCTAACACATGCTCTTTCAAACCCCCATCCACCCATTTAGACTCAAATAAACTACTATAGAAACTATGTACCTCATCCAACACTTCCCTTCCAACCACAGTCATACCATTATCATTTACAACCTCATCCAACTCATCTTTTTTACTGCACATTTTTTTAAAAAAGTACCTCGTACACTTCTCATCCATATCCAAATGCTCAACTCTCGTCCTAAAAATAATTTCCTTCCCACGCTTTTCCAAAACACGCTTCATCTCATCTCTCGCTCCTCTGAGTTGATCACTAACATCAATTCCTTTCATACTCATTTTATGTAACCACTCAATCCTCATATTTAAATCTTTAAATCTGCCTCTTTCAATTGCTGCTTTTTTATAACCCCACCTCCTAAAAAAATTCTTAATTTCCACTTTCACCCAATCCCACCATACAGTCACATCCACAAAATTATTTTTCCTAGACCTCCACCATTCATACTTACTTTCGAAGTCTCTCATAACCCTAACATCCTCTAACAACCTAACATTTAGCTTCCATACCCCAACACCATGCACCATTTTTTTATCACCTTCAAACATACCCCACAAACATTCATGGTCTGTGAAAGAAAAAACATGCTGTTTAAAAAAATTTACACACCAAACCTCTATTTGTATACAGCATGCGGTCAATCCTGGACACTATTCCTCCCCTATCAGCTCTATATGTGGCCGGTGGTGGCTTACTCAAAAATTCCGCTGCATCTAAAAAAGAAAAATCAGATGTAATTTGATTAAGGACCTTACCCGTGACATCAATTTCCCCTTCAGAAACACAATTGAAATCACCAACTAATAATATTGGAATCCTTCCAGGCAAAAATAAACGTATTTTCTCTAATAGTGCTAACCTATCCCCTTTGTTAATTGGACAATACACGTTAACAATTTTCACCCTCCACCCTCTCCCCTTAACCACTGCCATTATACAACGACCTGGCTCCACCACCATATAATTTTCAAAACTTAAATCCCTATTCCCCAACAAAATCCCCACACCATCATTTTTGTTTGTCATTGAACCTGACCAAATACTATGCCCATATACCCAGTCCTTTTCAGGAGGTGACTCTTCAATTCCGCACTCTTGCAGACAGTAAATATTTGCTCCAAGATTTTTTAGTTCTTCCAGTATAGCCAATCTTCTAGGCTTAGATTTTATAAGCCTTACATTTATTGACAGTACACTACAGCCCACGTTGGAGCCCATTTTTTAACCATATTCGGTAAAAAAGAACATACCCCCCACCGAAGAGTCAACCTTTCTCGTCTTGAAACTCGATTCCTGATGTTAAGCAGAGAATGCTGGCCCCCTCCTCCAAAAAAGACCTCCTAGGAGAGGCACTGTAGCTCTCGGGATAGCTCCTATCACTTAAGGGGCTGATGCTCCCAATACTGGCAGGTGAAAAATCTGGCCGGAACTTCTTTGCAGAAGACACATCAGAGTCCTCATCAGGGGGCCTCACCACAGCCCCGGTGAAGTCACCCTGGCCACCACCACCTTCATGAATTGCCTCTGAGCTTTCCAAAGCCAACACCGGCGTTGTGGAGAGTGAACCGCTCACTTCTCCCTCACCACTCATATCAAGCAGAATTGACATATCTGCAGGCTCTATCTCAACAGCGCTTCCACCAGCAGGATCGGGTGCTTGCTCCATCTCTTCCATGAAGTCCCTTACTGCCTCGATCGCCTCACCAATAGTGGCGGCAGTAGTAGGACGTGGGGACACGGCCTCTGCATATGACCTGGAACGATGGGGACAGTCCTTGAAAGCGTGTCCCTCCTCGCCACATGCATTACAAACCATGGAGTTAGTACACTCCATTGCCAGATGACCCTCTTTATTGCATTTCCCACAAAACTTCTCCACCGTGCAGTCCTCTTGGTAGTGTCCAAAGGATTTACACTTCCTGCAAAAACGCGGAGCACCAGGAAAAAACATATACCCTCTATCCCTCCCGATGGCAAAACTGAGGGGAGGGTAGTGGATACCCCCAGGTCCCTGGGGGTCCTCCTGGAACCGAACAAAAAACTTGTGTTTGCCAGTCCACAAGCCCACCTCATTCCTCACCTTGTGTGAGTAGGACACATAGCTGCAATGAAGGTTCAGGAATCTAGTAATGTCCTCCACATCCACAAGGGGGTTGTGCATAAACACAACAACTGGCACTTCCCCCTTAGTATACAATACCGTGAATGTAAGCCCATCAAGAGCCGGATGATCCAAGGCTTGCTGATCCTTTAGAGTCTTGAAAAGATTCTGGCAAGCTGCCATACGATCAAGGACTAAAACGTACCGGCCATTCTTTGGGAACTCCTGTAGGCAAATGATGTCTCCACGACCAACATTCAAAATCTTGAAGATGACGACTTCCACCAAGAACCGCAGGTTAAAGAAATTCCTCTTCGACTCCTCAATATCAATGCGAAAAGCATTTTTGACCCGAATATCATCGGTCCCGGCATAGCGAATCTTGACGCCCATTATCACCTCTCGTTTCCTCTGGACCCCCCCCAATAGCAGCAGGCAGCTTAAGCCACCTAAGTGGCGATGCTGCAAGGCCGAGGGGGAGACACTATAGGATCCTTCTGACCAGATACAAGATCTAAGCCAAAAGGCCGAGAAGCGATAACCAGAATTGGTTTCAAACTACGGAGCCACCCAAGGATCCTGAAAAGTCCATTTGTGGAGATGAGCTCCTGGACTCCCGTTAAGAAGACATGTTGTCAACCTCTAGATCCCTTACATGCCTGCACTTTTCGGCTTGCTGCTGCTGCAATCCACGCGTTTTAGATCTGCATAACTCCACCTCTTTAAACACAGCACCTTCACCCCCTGCTGTTCCCACCCGCCTCAACACCGTTGGAAGGGAGGAGAACCAATTAAGGCGGGGGGTGGGGTGGAACGAGCAGCTGTCTACCCTTAGCAGGAGGGCTCCTGATTACATACCTCTCCTGCTGCTGCTGCTGCTGGCTGTCCAGCAGCAGACTGAAAGTGGCTGCTGCTGTGCACAGGTATATAAAGGCTCAGAGCCTATTATGACACGCGCAGCCAGCGTTCCATTGCCACATTCCATCTACTGCAGGCAGGATACCTGGCTGGCTGAATGTCGCTGAGAAGCTCACAGAGACCGCCATAAGCAACAGTTTAACAGAATGCCACAGACTAATCAACCAAACTTTTTGGGTTGGGTTCTCTTTTATAGTCTGCAGGCATTAAATGAAAGAAGTCAGTGTTCCAGCAGAAGGAGACAACGTTTCAGAAAAGGCATTGTAGCAAACCAAAAAAGAAATTTTAAGCGCAGCAGAGTAACCAGCGCACATACCTGTTAGCTCAGGTGAGTTTAAAAGGCTGCTGTTGATAACAAGGGCATTTGCTAAATAGATGGTGTGTGTGCAACAATATACTGAAAGGTCAATTATATTGTGCAGCTTATCTCACCACCTGTAGTTATTTAGGTGAAAGCTCCAAAATGCTTGCCTAATATGTCTGTTTATCCAAAAGGAAGTAAAAAGGGAGAGCTAGAAAGATAGCATTGCATCACATTACATGGCAATGCAATGCACAGTTGCTGAAGTTGAACCAAAATGAGCTTGTAATCTGGCTTCTGCAACTTTGAACATGAAAAATCCAATGAGGAGAAGAAAAGCAAAGCCAAAGAGTCCATCCCAAAATCCGACAAACAAGCAAAATGAACAAAAAACATTGAATTCAATTCTTTCTGATTTTAGAAACTGCATTAAAGAAGGGGTGCACCGGTCCTGGAGATACTGCAATACCAGGTCAATGCGTGGAGTGGACAGAGCAAGCTCTTTTTCCATCTCCCTGTTCTAAAAATCCATTTAATATATGGTCCCCAGATAGGGGACGTATCAGATATTAAACTGATAAGAACAGATACTACACTTGATCTTAGCCAAAAGGCCGAGAAGCGATAACCAGAATTGGTTTCAAACTACGGAGCCACCCAAGGATCCTGAAAAGTCCATTTGTGGAGATGAGCTCCTGGACTCCCGTTAAGAAGACATGTTGTCAACCTCTAGATCCCTTACATGCCTGCACTTTTCGGCTTGCTGCTGCTGCAATCCACGCGTTTTAGATCTGCATAACTCCACCTCTTTAAACACAGCACCTTCACCCCCTGCTGTTCCCACCCGCCTCAACACCGTTGGAAGGGAGGAGAACCAATTAAGGCGGGGGGTGGGGTGGAACGAGCAGCTGTCTACCCTTAGCAGGAGGGCTCCTGATTACATACCTCTCCTGCTGCTGCTGCTGCTGGCTGTCCAGCAGCAGACTGAAGGTGGCTGCTGCTGTGCACAGGTATATAAAGGCTCAGAGCCTATTATGACACGCGCAGCCAGCGTTCCATTGCCACATTCCATCTACTGCAGGCAGGATACCTGGCTGGCTGAATGTCGCTGAGAAGCTCACAGAGACCGCCATAAGCAACAGTTTAACAGAATGCCACAGACTAATCAACCAAACTTTTTGGGTTGGGTTCTCTTTTATAGTCTGCAGGCATTAAATGAAAGAAGTCAGTGTTCCAGCAGAAGGAGACAACGTTTCAGAAAAGGCATTGTAGCAAACCAAAAAAGAAATTTTAAGCGCAGCAGAGTAACCAGCGCACATACCTGTTAGCTCAGGTGAGTTTAAAAGGCTGCTGTTGATAACAAGGGCATTTGCTAAATAGATGGTGTGTGTGCAACAATATACTGAAAGGTCAATTATATTGTGCAGCTTATCTCACCACCTGTAGTTATTTAGGTGAAAGCTCCAAAATGCTTGCCTAATATGTCTGTTTATCCAAAAGGAAGTAAAAAGGGAGAGCTAGAAAGATAGCATTGCATCACATTACATGGCAATGCAATGCACAGTTGCTGAAGTTGAACCAAAATGAGCTTGTAATCTGGCTTCTGCAACTTTGAACATGAAAAATCCAATGAGGAGAAGAAAAGCAAAGCCAAAGAGTCCATCCCAAAATCCGACAAACAAGCAAAATGAACAAAAAACATTGAATTCAATTCTTTCTGATTTTAGAAACTGCATTAAAGAAGGGGTGCACCGGTCCTGGAGATACTGCAATACCAGGTCAATGCGTGGAGTGGACAGAGCAAGCTCTTTTTCCATCTCCCTGTTCTAAAAATCCATTTAATATATGGTCCCCAGATAGGGGACGTATCAGATATTAAACTGATAAGAACAGATACTACACTTGATCTTAGCCAAAAGGCCGAGAAGCGATAACCAGAATTGGTTTCAAACTACGGAGCCACCCAAGGATCCTGAAAAGTCCATTTGTGGAGATGAGCTCCTGGACTCCCGTTAAGAAGACATGTTGTCAACCTCTAGATCCCTTACATGCCTGCACTTTTCGGCTTGCTGCTGCTGCAATCCACGCGTTTTAGATCTGCATAACTCCACCTCTTTAAACACAGCACCTTCACCCCCTGCTGTTCCCACCCGCCTCAACACCGTTGGAAGGGAGGAGAACCAATTAAGGCGGGGGGTGGGGTGGAACGAGCAGCTGTCTACCCTTAGCAGGAGGGCTCCTGATTACATACCTCTCCTGCTGCTGCTGCTGCTGGCTGTCCAGCAGCAGACTGAAGGTGGCTGCTGCTGTGCACAGGTATATAAAGGCTCAGAGCCTATTATGACACGCGCAGCCAGCGTTCCATTGCCACATTCCATCTACTGCAGGCAGGATACCTGGCTGGCTGAATGTCGCTGAGAAGCTCACAGAGACCGCCATAAGCAACAGTTTAACAGAATGCCACAGACTAATCAACCAAACTTTTTGGGTTGGGTTCTCTTTTATAGTCTGCAGGCATTAAATGAAAGAAGTCAGTGTTCCAGCAGAAGGAGACAACGTTTCAGAAAAGGCATTGTAGCAAACCAAAAAAGAAATTTTAAGCGCAGCAGAGTAACCAGCGCACATACCTGTTAGCTCAGGTGAGTTTAAAAGGCTGCTGTTGATAACAAGGGCATTTGCTAAATAGATGGTGTGTGTGCAACAATATACTGAAAGGTCAATTATATTGTGCAGCTTATCTCACCACCTGTAGTTATTTAGGTGAAAGCTCCAAAATGCTTGCCTAATATGTCTGTTTATCCAAAAGGAAGTAAAAAGGGAGAGCTAGAAAGATAGCATTGCATCACATTACATGGCAATGCAATGCACAGTTGCTGAAGTTGAACCAAAATGAGCTTGTAATCTGGCTTCTGCAACTTTGAACATGAAAAATCCAATGAGGAGAAGAAAAGCAAAGCCAAAGAGTCCATCCCAAAATCCGACAAACAAGCAAAATGAACAAAAAACATTGAATTCAATTCTTTCTGATTTTAGAAACTGCATTAAAGAAGGGGTGCACCGGTCCTGGAGATACTGCAATACCAGGTCAATGCGTGGAGTGGACAGAGCAAGCTCTTTTTCCATCTCCCTGTTCTAAAAATCCATTTAATATATGGTCCCCAGATAGGGGACGTATCAGATATTAAACTGATAAGAACAGATACTACACTTGATCTTAGCCAAAAGGCCGAGAAGCGATAACCAGAATTGGTTTCAAACTACGGAGCCACCCAAGGATCCTGAAAAGTCCATTTGTGGAGATGAGCTCCTGGACTCCCGTTAAGAAGACATGTTGTCAACCTCTAGATCCCTTACATGCCTGCACTTTTCGGCTTGCTGCTGCTGCAATCCACGCGTTTTAGATCTGCATAACTCCACCTCTTTAAACACAGCACCTTCACCCCCTGCTGTTCCCACCCGCCTCAACACCGTTGGAAGGGAGGAGAACCAATTAAGGCGGGGGGTGGGGTGGAACGAGCAGCTGTCTACCCTTAGCAGGAGGGCTCCTGATTACATACCTCTCCTGCTGCTGCTGCTGCTGGCTGTCCAGCAGCAGACTGAAGGTGGCTGCTGCTGTGCACAGGTATATAAAGGCTCAGAGCCTATTATGACACGCGCAGCCAGCGTTCCATTGCCACATTCCATCTACTGCAGGCAGGATACCTGGCTGGCTGAATGTCGCTGAGAAGCTCACAGAGACCGCCATAAGCAACAGTTTAACAGAATGCCACAGACTAATCAACCAAACTTTTTGGGTTGGGTTCTCTTTTATAGTCTGCAGGCATTAAATGAAAGAAGTCAGTGTTCCAGCAGAAGGAGACAACGTTTCAGAAAAGGCATTGTAGCAAACCAAAAAAGAAATTTTAAGCGCAGCAGAGTAACCAGCGCACATACCTGTTAGCTCAGGTGAGTTTAAAAGGCTGCTGTTGATAACAAGGGCATTTGCTAAATAGATGGTGTGTGTGCAACAATATACTGAAAGGTCAATTATATTGTGCAGCTTATCTCACCACCTGTAGTTATTTAGGTGAAAGCTCCAAAATGCTTGCCTAATATGTCTGTTTATCCAAAAGGAAGTAAAAAGGGAGAGCTAGAAAGATAGCATTGCATCACATTACATGGCAATGCAATGCACAGTTGCTGAAGTTGAACCAAAATGAGCTTGTAATCTGGCTTCTGCAACTTTGAACATGAAAAATCCAATGAGGAGAAGAAAAGCAAAGCCAAAGAGTCCATCCCAAAATCCGACAAACAAGCAAAATGAACAAAAAACATTGAATTCAATTCTTTCTGATTTTAGAAACTGCATTAAAGAAGGGGTGCACCGGTCCTGGAGATACTGCAATACCAGGTCAATGCGTGGAGTGGACAGAGCAAGCTCTTTTTCCATCTCCCTGTTCTAAAAATCCATTTAATATATGGTCCCCAGATAGGGGACGTATCAGATATTAAACTGATAAGAACAGATTTTTTTTTTTTTTTTTTCCAAACACTCAGAAATTAAGTTTTATAATCTTAAATCGTATATCACCAAACTCAAGATTTTAGTTCCATCATCGTGTTTAGATATTATATTTATATTTTTTCATTTGTATTAATATATATAAAGTTAAACATAACAATTCCTTTGCAGTTTCAACAGTTTCCAAACAAATCACCACTGACATTACTTCACCCGGTTTCCCAAACTAAATATCCCCTTTTTCTCTTTTACTTTCCTCCCAACAAAACCCCTTAACTTCTTTTCTTCCTCCTCATGCTCTAACCGCATCTGTTCCCTATCATACTCTTCCTCATCATCTCTGAAAGTCACCACCTTCTCCAACACTTTACCCTTTTCCTCTTTTACTTCTTTCTTTTCACCAGATACTTTCCTTGATCCACAATTTTCCTGTACCGTTACCTTTTTCTTCAATTTCACCTTTAAACTTTCAACTTCTTTTCCCTGCTTATTCTCCTCTATAATTATGGCATCAACTTCCTTCTTCATTTTATCACCAATATCTTCCTTTTGTCCTCCAAAGTTCTTTTCAAAAGTTCCTTTGCTGCTTTCCATGTAACAATACCCAGAACTCCCGTTTACCATAATCCTCCCATTATGCAAATTTTCTTCTCCTGTTGTCCACACCAAAAAACGTCTCTTTCCGTTCCAAATACCAACTTTGTTCCTGTATAATTTCTGAAACTTTACCATCTTACATTTAGATTCCAAAAAAACCATTATCTCCTCTATTTCCACAAACGGATTGTCCATGTAAATTATCACACTCTTCGGTTTCCCCATGAATGATGCACTTACTCCAATTTTCCCAGAATCCTCTTCACTCCAGCCTTTGAAAAAATGAATGCACTTTTCCTCAGAAACTAGAGTCACATCACAAACTTTACCTTGCTTTATTTCTTGCATACAGTAGATATCCTTCTCCAAAACTTCATATTTCCTCAAAATTTCCAGAATCCATTTTTCTTCCAAAAAAGTTTCTTCCGTCTCCCGTTTCACAAAAAAACGTAAGCATCTCTTCTTTTTCCAAAACTCCATCTCAACGATCCGTTTTCCTTCCGTTTTTTCCTTTTAATCCTCCAAATGTTGCCACCACAGCTATGTGTGGCGACAGTTGCCCCCCACATCTATGTGTGGTGACAAGGTGATCGCCTCTCGTTGCCCAGAGACTAATCCGACTCCCTAATAGCAGCAGGGGGGTTTGGCTCCACCGATAAGTGTAGCGATCCCCCCAGGCCAAGGAGCCGGGTACCCCAAGCGCCTCCCAGCCAAGACCAAGGCAGAAACCGCTAGATCACTGCACTTGATCTTAGCCAAAAGGCCGAGAAGCGATAACCAGAATTGGTTTCAAACTACGGAGCCACCCAAGGATCCTGAAAAGTCCATTTGTGGAGATGAGCTCCTGGACTCCCGTTAAGAAGACATGTTGTCAACCTCTAGATCCCTTACATGCCTGCACTTTTCGGCTTGCTGCTGCTGCAATCCACGCGTTTTAGATCTGCATAACTCCACCTCTTTAAACACAGCACCTTCACCCCCTGCTGTTCCCACCCGCCTCAACACCGTTGGAAGGGAGGAGAACCAATTAAGGCGGGGGGTGGGGTGGAACGAGCAGCTGTCTACCCTTAGCAGGAGGGCTCCTGATTACATACCTCTCCTGCTGCTGCTGCTGCTGGCTGTCCAGCAGCAGACTGAAGGTGGCTGCTGCTGTGCACAGGTATATAAAGGCTCAGAGCCTATTATGACACGCGCAGCCAGCGTTCCATTGCCACATTCCATCTACTGCAGGCAGGATACCTGGCTGGCTGAATGTCGCTGAGAAGCTCACAGAGACCGCCATAAGCAACAGTTTAACAGAATGCCACAGACTAATCAACCAAACTTTTTGGGTTGGGTTCTCTTTTATAGTCTGCAGGCATTAAATGAAAGAAGTCAGTGTTCCAGCAGAAGGAGACAACGTTTCAGAAAAGGCATTGTAGCAAACCAAAAAAGAAATTTTAAGCGCAGCAGAGTAACCAGCGCACATACCTGTTAGCTCAGGTGAGTTTAAAAGGCTGCTGTTGATAACAAGGGCATTTGCTAAATAGATGGTGTGTGTGCAACAATATACTGAAAGGTCAATTATATTGTGCAGCTTATCTCACCACCTGTAGTTATTTAGGTGAAAGCTCCAAAATGCTTGCCTAATATGTCTGTTTATCCAAAAGGAAGTAAAAAGGGAGAGCTAGAAAGATAGCATTGCATCACATTACATGGCAATGCAATGCACAGTTGCTGAAGTTGAACCAAAATGAGCTTGTAATCTGGCTTCTGCAACTTTGAACATGAAAAATCCAATGAGGAGAAGAAAAGCAAAGCCAAAGAGTCCATCCCAAAATCCGACAAACAAGCAAAATGAACAAAAAACATTGAATTCAATTCTTTCTGATTTTAGAAACTGCATTAAAGAAGGGGTGCACCGGTCCTGGAGATACTGCAATACCAGGTCAATGCGTGGAGTGGACAGAGCAAGCTCTTTTTCCATCTCCCTGTTCTAAAAATCCATTTAATATATGGTCCCCAGATAGGGGACGTATCAGATATTAAACTGATAAGAACAGATTTTTTTTTTTTTTTTTTTTCTTTTTTTTGAAAGCCCGAATTCGTGTACAACACCCGAGTGCGCTTAAAAAAGTGACAAGTGCCACAAAAAAAGTGCACTAGGATGCTGGTCTTCTTGAAACCCTCTCCAAAAGGAGAAGGGTCCCCCAAACCATTCCCTGTCCCTCCGAGCCAAAAGGCCACAGCGAGAAACAGGGACAAAAAGCCTCCTCCAGCCGAAGCCAGAGGCGACCCAATCTTACCCCCAGCACCTGCCCGAGTTCTCACCCGAGCAAGGCACTGGGAGCCAAAGACTGTGCTCCCCTCCCGGAAGAGGGGAGCCAACAACGCTCTCCTCCCGAAAGAGGAGAGCCAGGGGGGTTCAGGGGGGAGCGGAACCTGATGGCCACACACTCCCCCCCTAGACCTGCCAAGAGAGGAACCCGTAAGGGAACCGCATCCCGACAAAATCCTAGTAGGACGTGACACACGTGAATAAGTGGACACACAGTGACAAAGAAATTAAATAAATAGTGAAGGTTTCACAGTATAATACTGCCCGGACCTCCGACCGGGAATTGAAAAATTCCCCATCCTAAGGCCAGAAGGCCCGGAATAAGGGTGTGTGCGAAGAAAGAAAATTTGAAGTGCTTGTGCAAATGTGCCATAAACTCAAGTGGGGTTCCCAATCCCAGTGAGTTAAGGCACCCCAGGGTCACCACTCCTTGGGCACTTCACACTTCGGGCTTTCGATCTTCCCCGGCCCAATGGCGTCGATCCTGGGGGGCCATGCTTTCCACCAGATGACTATATTAGCCACCTGGCGTACTAACAAGCGCCTAAACCCCAGTGTGCATAATGTATCAATCTACTAGGGCGGCCAACATCCAAAACCGCCTTTTCGAAAGATACTACACTTGATCTTAGCCAAAAGGCCGAGAAGCGATAACCAGAATTGGTTTCAAACTACGGAGCCACCCAAGGATCCTGAAAAGTCCATTTGTGGAGATGAGCTCCTGGACTCCCGTTAAGAAGACATGTTGTCAACCTCTAGATCCCTTACATGCCTGCACTTTTCGGCTTGCTGCTGCTGCAATCCACGCGTTTTAGATCTGCATAACTCCACCTCTTTAAACACAGCACCTTCACCCCCTGCTGTTCCCACCCACCTCAACACCGTTGGAAGGGAGGAGAACCAATTAAGGCGGGGGGTGGGGTGGAACGAGCAGCTGTCTACCCTTAGCAGGAGGGCTCCTGATTACATACCTCTCCTGCTGCTGCTGCTGCTGGCTGTCCAGCAGCAGACTGAAGGTGGCTGCTGCTGTGCACAGGTATATAAAGGCTCAGAGCCTATTATGACACGCGCAGCCAGCGTTCCATTGCCACATTCCATCTACTGCAGGCAGGATACCTGGCTGGCTGAATGTCGCTGAGAAGCTCACAGAGACCGCCATAAGCAACAGTTTAACAGAATGCCACAGACTAATCAACCAAACTTTTTGGGTTGGGTTCTCTTTTATAGTCTGCAGGCATTAAATGAAAGAAGTCAGTGTTCCAGCAGAAGGAGACAACGTTTCAGAAAAGGCATTGTAGCAAACCAAAAAAGAAATTTTAAGCGCAGCAGAGTAACCAGCGCACATACCTGTTAGCTCAGGTGAGTTTAAAAGGCTGCTGTTGATAACAAGGGCATTTGCTAAATAGATGGTGTGTGTGCAACAATATACTGAAAGGTCAATTATATTGTGCAGCTTATCTCACCACCTGTAGTTATTTAGGTGAAAGCTCCAAAATGCTTGCCTAATATGTCTGTTTATCCAAAAGGAAGTAAAAAGGGAGAGCTAGAAAGATAGCATTGCATCACATTACATGGCAATGCAATGCACAGTTGCTGAAGTTGAACCAAAATGAGCTTGTAATCTGGCTTCTGCAACTTTGAACATGAAAAATCCAATGAGGAGAAGAAAAGCAAAGCCAAAGAGTCCATCCCAAAATCCGACAAACAAGCAAAATGAACAAAAAACATTGAATTCAATTCTTTCTGATTTTAGAAACTGCATTAAAGAAGGGGTGCACCGGTCCTGGAGATACTGCAATACCAGGTCAATGCGTGGAGTGGACAGAGCAAGCTCTTTTTCCATCTCCCTGTTCTAAAAATCCATTTAATATATGGTCCCCAGATAGGGGACGTATCAGATATTAAACTGATAAGAACAGATACTACACTTGATCTTAGCCAAAAGGCCGAGAAGCGATAACCAGAATTGGTTTCAAACTACGGAGCCACCCAAGGATCCTGAAAAGTCCATTTGTGGAGATGAGCTCCTGGACTCCCGTTAAGAAGACATGTTGTCAACCTCTAGATCCCTTACATGCCTGCACTTTTCGGCTTGCTGCTGCTGCAATCCACGCGTTTTAGATCTGCATAACTCCACCTCTTTAAACACAGCACCTTCACCCCCTGCTGTTCCCACCCGCCTCAACACCGTTGGAAGGGAGGAGAACCAATTAAGGCGGGGGGTGGGGTGGAACGAGCAGCTGTCTACCCTTAGCAGGAGGGCTCCTGATTACATACCTCTCCTGCTGCTGCTGCTGCTGGCTGTCCAGCAGCAGACTGAAGGTGGCTGCTGCTGTGCACAGGTATATAAAGGCTCAGAGCCTATTATGACACGCGCAGCCAGCGTTCCATTGCCACATTCCATCTACTGCAGGCAGGATACCTGGCTGGCTGAATGTCGCTGAGAAGCTCACAGAGACCGCCATAAGCAACAGTTTAACAGAATGCCACAGACTAATCAACCAAACTTTTTGGGTTGGGTTCTCTTTTATAGTCTGCAGGCATTAAATGAAAGAAGTCAGTGTTCCAGCAGAAGGAGACAACGTTTCAGAAAAGGCATTGTAGCAAACCAAAAAAGAAATTTTAAGCGCAGCAGAGTAACCAGCGCACATACCTGTTAGCTCAGGTGAGTTTAAAAGGCTGCTGTTGATAACAAGGGCATTTGCTAAATAGATGGTGTGTGTGCAACAATATACTGAAAGGTCAATTATATTGTGCAGCTTATCTCACCACCTGTAGTTATTTAGGTGAAAGCTCCAAAATGCTTGCCTAATATGTCTGTTTATCCAAAAGGAAGTAAAAAGGGAGAGCTAGAAAGATAGCATTGCATCACATTACATGGCAATGCAATGCACAGTTGCTGAAGTTGAACCAAAATGAGCTTGTAATCTGGCTTCTGCAACTTTGAACATGAAAAATCCAATGAGGAGAAGAAAAGCAAAGCCAAAGAGTCCATCCCAAAATCCGACAAACAAGCAAAATGAACAAAAAACATTGAATTCAATTCTTTCTGATTTTAGAAACTGCATTAAAGAAGGGGTGCACCGGTCCTGGAGATACTGCAATACCAGGTCAATGCGTGGAGTGGACAGAGCAAGCTCTTTTTCCATCTCCCTGTTCTAAAAATCCATTTAATATATGGTCCCCAGATAGGGGACGTATCAGATATTAAACTGATAAGAACAGATACTACACTTGATCTTAGCCAAAAGGCCGAGAAGCGATAACCAGAATTGGTTTCAAACTACGGAGCCACCCAAGGATCCTGAAAAGTCCATTTGTGGAGATGAGCTCCTGGACTCCCGTTAAGAAGACATGTTGTCAACCTCTAGATCCCTTACATGCCTGCACTTTTCGGCTTGCTGCTGCTGCAATCCACGCGTTTTAGATCTGCATAACTCCACCTCTTTAAACACAGCACCTTCACCCCCTGCTGTTCCCACCCGCCTCAACACCGTTGGAAGGGAGGAGAACCAATTAAGGCGGGGGGTGGGGTGGAACGAGCAGCTGTCTACCCTTAGCAGGAGGGCTCCTGATTACATACCTCTCCTGCTGCTGCTGCTGCTGGCTGTCCAGCAGCAGACTGAAGGTGGCTGCTGCTGTGCACAGGTATATAAAGGCTCAGAGCCTATTATGACACGCGCAGCCAGCGTTCCATTGCCACATTCCATCTACTGCAGGCAGGATACCTGGCTGGCTGAATGTCGCTGAGAAGCTCACAGAGACCGCCATAAGCAACAGTTTAACAGAATGCCACAGACTAATCAACCAAACTTTTTGGGTTGGGTTCTCTTTTATAGTCTGCAGGCATTAAATGAAAGAAGTCAGTGTTCCAGCAGAAGGAGACAACGTTTCAGAAAAGGCATTGTAGCAAACCAAAAAAGAAATTTTAAGCGCAGCAGAGTAACCAGCGCACATACCTGTTAGCTCAGGTGAGTTTAAAAGGCTGCTGTTGATAACAAGGGCATTTGCTAAATAGATGGTGTGTGTGCAACAATATACTGAAAGGTCAATTATATTGTGCAGCTTATCTCACCACCTGTAGTTATTTAGGTGAAAGCTCCAAAATGCTTGCCTAATATGTCTGTTTATCCAAAAGGAAGTAAAAAGGGAGAGCTAGAAAGATAGCATTGCATCACATTACATGGCAATGCAATGCACAGTTGCTGAAGTTGAACCAAAATGAGCTTGTAATCTGGCTTCTGCAACTTTGAACATGAAAAATCCAATGAGGAGAAGAAAAGCAAAGCCAAAGAGTCCATCCCAAAATCCGACAAACAAGCAAAATGAACAAAAAACATTGAATTCAATTCTTTCTGATTTTAGAAACTGCATTAAAGAAGGGGTGCACCGGTCCTGGAGATACTGCAATACCAGGTCAATGCGTGGAGTGGACAGAGCAAGCTCTTTTTCCATCTCCCTGTTCTAAAAATCCATTTAATATATGGTCCCCAGATAGGGGACGTATCAGATATTAAACTGATAAGAACAGATACTACACTTGATCTTAGCCAAAAGGCCGAGAAGCGATAACCAGAATTGGTTTCAAACTACGGAGCCACCCAAGGATCCTGAAAAGTCCATTTGTGGAGATGAGCTCCTGGACTCCCGTTAAGAAGACATGTTGTCAACCTCTAGATCCCTTACATGCCTGCACTTTTCGGCTTGCTGCTGCTGCAATCCACGCGTTTTAGATCTGCATAACTCTACCTCTTTAAACACAGCACCTTCACCCCCTGCTGTTCCCACCCGCCTCAACACCGTTGGAAGGGAGGAGAACCAATTAAGGCGGGGGGTGGGGTGGAACGAGCAGCTGTCTACCCTTAGCAGGAGGGCTCCTGATTACATACCTCTCCTGCTGCTGCTGCTGCTGGCTGTCCAGCAGCAGACTGAAGGTGGCTGCTGCTGTGCACAGGTATATAAAGGCTCAGAGCCTATTATGACACGCGCAGCCAGCGTTCCATTGCCACATTCCATCTACTGCAGGCAGGATACCTGGCTGGCTGAATGTCGCTGAGAAGCTCACAGAGACCGCCATAAGCAACAGTTTAACAGAATGCCACAGACTAATCAACCAAACTTTTTGGGTTGGGTTCTCTTTTATAGTCTGCAGGCATTAAATGAAAGAAGTCAGTGTTCCAGCAGAAGGAGACAACGTTTCAGAAAAGGCATTGTAGCAAACCAAAAAAGAAATTTTAAGCGCAGCAGAGTAACCAGCGCACATACCTGTTAGCTCAGGTGAGTTTAAAAGGCTGCTGTTGATAACAAGGGCATTTGCTAAATAGATGGTGTGTGTGCAACAATATACTGAAAGGTCAATTATATTGTGCAGCTTATCTCACCACCTGTAGTTATTTAGGTGAAAGCTCCAAAATGCTTGCCTAATATGTCTGTTTATCCAAAAGGAAGTAAAAAGGGAGAGCTAGAAAGATAGCATTGCATCACATTACATGGCAATGCAATGCACAGTTGCTGAAGTTGAACCAAAATGAGCTTGTAATCTGGCTTCTGCAACTTTGAACATGAAAAATCCAATGAGGAGAAGAAAAGCAAAGCCAAAGAGTCCATCCCAAAATCCGACAAACAAGCAAAATGAACAAAAAACATTGAATTCAATTCTTTCTGATTTTAGAAACTGCATTAAAGAAGGGGTGCACCGGTCCTGGAGATACTGCAATACCAGGTCAATGCGTGGAGTGGACAGAGCAAGCTCTTTTTCCATCTCCCTGTTCTAAAAATCCATTTAATATATGGTCCCCAGATAGGGGACGTATCAGATATTAAACTGATAAGAACAGATACTACACTTGATCTTAGCCAAAAGGCCGAGAAGCGATAACCAGAATTGGTTTCAAACTACGGAGCCACCCAAGGATCCTGAAAAGTCCATTTGTGGAGATGAGCTCCTGGACTCCCGTTAAGAAGACATGTTGTCAACCTCTAGATCCCTTACATGCCTGCACTTTTCAGCTTGCTGCTGCTGCAATCCACGCGTTTTAGATCTGCATAACTCCACCTCTTTAAACACAGCACCTTCACCCCCTGCTGTTCCCACCCGCCTCAACACCGTTGGAAGGGAGGAGAACCAATTAAGGCGGGGGGTGGGGTGGAACGAGCAGCTGTCTACCCTTAGCAGGAGGGCTCCTGATTACATACCTCTCCTGCTGCTGCTGCTGCTGCAGGCTGTCCAGCAGCAGACTGAAGGTGGCTGCTGCTGTGCACAGGTATATAAAGGCTCAGAGCCTATTATGACACGCGCAGCCAGCGTTCCATTGCCACATTCCATCTACTGCAGGCAGGATACCTGGCTGGCTGAATGTCGCTGAGAAGCTCACAGAGACCGCCATAAGCAACAGTTTAACAGAATGCCACAGACTAATCAACCAAACTTTTTGGGTTGGGTTCTCTTTTATAGTCTGCAGGCATTAAATGAAAGAAGTCAGTGTTCCAGCAGAAGGAGACAACGTTTCAGAAAAGGCATTGTAGCAAACCAAAAAAGAAATTTTAAGCGCAGCAGAGTAACCAGCGCACATACCTGTTAGCTCAGGTGAGTTTAAAAGGCTGCTGTTGATAACAAGGGCATTTGCTAAATAGATGGTGTGTGTGCAACAATATACTGAAAGGTCAATTATATTGTGCAGCTTATCTCACCACCTGTAGTTATTTAGGTGAAAGCTCCAAAATGCTTGCCTAATATGTCTGTTTATCCAAAAGGAAGTAAAAAGGGAGAGCTAGAAAGATAGCATTGCATCACATTACATGGCAATGCAATGCACAGTTGCTGAAGTTGAACCAAAATGAGCTTGTAATCTGGCTTCTGCAACTTTGAACATGAAAAATCCAATGAGGAGAAGAAAAGCAAAGCCAAAGAGTCCATCCCAAAATCCGACAAACAAGCAAAATGAACAAAAAACATTGAATTCAATTCTTTCTGATTTTAGAAACTGCATTAAAGAAGGGGTGCACCGGTCCTGGAGATACTGCAATACCAGGTCAATGCGTGGAGTGGACAGAGCAAGCTCTTTTTCCATCTCCCTGTTCTAAAAATCCATTTAATATATGGTCCCCAGATAGGGGACGTATCAGATATTAAACTGATAAGAACAGATACTACACTTGATCTTAGCCAAAAGGCCGAGAAGCGATAACCAGAATTGGTTTCAAACTACGGAGCCACCCAAGGATCCTGAAAAGTCCATTTGTGGAGATGAGCTCCTGGACTCCCGTTAAGAAGACATGTTGTCAACCTCTAGATCCCTTACATGCCTGCACTTTTCGGCTTGCTGCTGCTGCAATCCACGCGTTTTAGATCTGCATAACTCCACCTCTTTAAACACAGCACCTTCACCCCCTGCTGTTTCCACCCGCCTCAACACCGTTGGAAGGGAGGAGAACCAATTAAGGCGGGGGGTGGGGTGGAACGAGCAGCTGTCTACCCTTAGCAGGAGGGCTCCTGATTACATACCTCTCCTGCTGCTGCTGCTGCTGGCTGTCCAGCAGCAGACTGAAGGTGGCTGCTGCTGTGCACAGGTATATAAAGGCTCAGAGCCTATTATGACACGCGCAGCCAGCGTTCCATTGCCACATTCCATCTACTGCAGGCAGGATACCTGGCTGGCTGAATGTCGCTGAGAAGCTCACAGAGACCGCCATAAGCAACAGTTTAACAGAATGCCACAGACTAATCAACCAAACTTTTTGGGTTGGGTTCTCTTTTATAGTCTGCAGGCATTAAATGAAAGAAGTCAGTGTTCCAGCAGAAGGAGACAACGTTTCAGAAAAGGCATTGTAGCAAACCAAAAAAGAAATTTTAAGTGCAGCAGAGTAACCAGCGCACATACCTGTTAGCTCAGGTGAGTTTAAAAGGCTGCTGTTGATAACAAGGGCATTTGCTAAATAGATGGTGTGTGTGCAACAATATACTGAAAGGTCAATTATATTGTGCAGCTTATCTCACCACCTGTAGTTATTTAGGTGAAAGCTCCAAAATGCTTGCCTAATATGTCTGTTTATCCAAAAGGAAGTAAAAAGGGAGAGCTAGAAAGATAGCATTGCATCACATTACATGGCAATGCAATGCACAGTTGCTGAAGTTGAACCAAAATGAGCTTGTAATCTGGCTTCTGCAACTTTGAACATGAAAAATCCAATGAGGAGAAGAAAAGCAAAGCCAAAGAGTCCATCCCAAAATCCGACAAACAAGCAAAATGAACAAAAAACATTGAATTCAATTCTTTCTGATTTTAGAAACTGCATTAAAGAAGGGGTGCACCGGTCCTGGAGATACTGCAATACCAGGTCAATGCGTGGAGTGGACAGAGCAAGCTCTTTTTCCATCTCTCTGTTCTAAAAATCCATTTAATATATGGTCCCCAGATAGGGGACGTATCAGATATTAAACTGATAAGAACAGATACTACACTTGATCTTAGCCAAAAGGCCGAGAAGCGATAACCAGAATTGGTTTCAAACTACGGAGCCACCCAAGGATCCTGAAAAGTCCATTTGTGGAGATGAGCTCCTGGACTCCCGTTAAGAAGACATGTTGTCAACCTCTAGATCCCTTACATGCCTGCACTTTTCGGCTTGCTGCTGCTGCAATCCACGCGTTTTAGATCTGCATAACTCCACCTCTTTAAACACAGCACCTTCACCCCCTGCTGTTCCCACCCGCCTCAACACCGTTGGAAGGGAGGAGAACCAATTAAGGCGGGGGGTGGGGTGGAACGAGCAGCTGTCTACCCTTAGCAGGAGGGCTCCTGATTACATACCTCTCCTGCTGCTGCTGCTGCTGGCTGTCCAGCAGCAGACTGAAGGTGGCTGCTGCTGTGCACAGGTATATAAAGGCTCAGAGCCTATTATGACACGCGCAGCCAGCGTTCCATTGCCACATTCCATCTACTGCAGGCAGGATACCTGGCTGGCTGAATGTCGCTGAGAAGCACACAGAGACCGCCATAAGCAACAGTTTAACAGAATGCCACAGACTAATCAACCAAACTTTTTGGGTTGGGTTCTCTTTTATAGTCTGCAGGCATTAAATGAAAGAAGTCAGTGTTCCAGCAGAAGGAGACAACGTTTCAGAAAAGGCATTGTAGCAAACCAAAAAAGAAATTTTAAGCGCAGCAGAGTAACCAGCGCACATACCTGTTAGCTCAGGTGAGTTTAAAAGGCTGCTGTTGATAACAAGGGCATTTGCTAAATAGATGGTGTGTGTGCAACAATATACTGAAAGGTCAATTATATTGTGCAGCTTATCTCACCACCTGTAGTTATTTAGGTGAAAGCTCCAAAATGCTTGCCTAATATGTCTGTTTATCCAAAAGGAAGTAAAAAGGGAGAGCTAGAAAGATAGCATTGCATCACATTACATGGCAATGCAATGCACAGTTGCTGAAGTTGAACCAAAATGAGCTTGTAATCTGGCTTCTGCAACTTTGAACATGAAAAATCCAATGAGGAGAAGAAAAGCAAAGCCAAAGAGTCCATCCCAAAATCCGACAAACAAGCAAAATGAACAAAAAACATTGAATTCAATTCTTTCTGATTTTAGAAACTGCATTAAAGAAGGGGTGCACCGGTCCTGGAGATACTGCAATACCAGGTCAATGCGTGGAGTGGACAGAGCAAGCTCTTTTTCCATCTCCCTGTTCTAAAAATCCATTTAATATATGGTCCCCAGATAGGGGACGTATCAGATATTAAACTGATAAGAACAGATACTACACTTGATCTTAGCCAAAAGGCCGAGAAGCGATAACCAGAATTGGTTTCAAACTACGGAGCCACCCAAGGATCCTGAAAAGTCCATTTGTGGAGATGAGCTCCTGGACTCCCGTTAAGAAGACATGTTGTCAACCTCTAGATCCCTTACATGCCTGCACTTTTCGGCTTGCTGCTGCTGCAATCCACGCGTTTTAGATCTGCATAACTCCACCTCTTTAAACACAGCACCTTCACCCCCTGCTGTTCCCACCCGCCTCAACACCGTTGGAAGGGAGGAGAACCAATTAAGGCGGGGGGTGGGGTGGAACGAGCAGCTGTCTACCCTTAGCAGGAGGGCTCCTGATTACATACCTCTCCTGCTGCTGCTGCTGCTGGCTGTCCAGCAGCAGACTGAAGGTGGCTGCTGCTGTGCACAGGTATATAAAGGCTCAGAGCCTATTATGACACGCGCAGCCAGCGTTCCATTGCCACATTCCATCTACTGCAGGCAGGATACCTGGCTGGCTGAATGTCGCTGAGAAGCTCACAGAGACCGCCATAAGCAACAGTTTAACAGAATGCCACAGACTAATCAACCAAACTTTTTGGGTTGGGTTCTCTTTTATAGTCTGCAGGCATTAAATGAAAGAAGTCAGTGTTCCAGCAGAAGGAGACAACGTTTCAGAAAAGGCATTGTAGCAAACCAAAAAAGAAATTTTAAGTGCAGCAGAGTAACCAGCGCACATACCTGTTAGCTCAGGTGAGTTTAAAAGGCTGCTGTTGATAACAAGGGCATTTGCTAAATAGATGGTGTGTGTGCAACAATATACTGAAAGGTCAATTATATTGTGCAGCTTATCTCACCACCTGTAGTTATTTAGGTGAAAGCTCCAAAATGCTTGCCTAATATGTCTGTTTATCCAAAAGGAAGTAAAAAGGGAGAGCTAGAAAGATAGCATTGCATCACATTACATGGCAATGCAATGCACAGTTGCTGAAGTTGAACCAAAATGAGCTTGTAATCTGGCTTCTGCAACTTTGAACATGAAAAATCCAATGAGGAGAAGAAAAGCAAAGCCAAAGAGTCCATCCCAAAATCCGACAAACAAGCAAAATGAACAAAAAACATTGAATTCAATTCTTTCTGATTTTAGAAACTGCATTAAAGAAGGGGTGCACCGGTCCTGGAGATACTGCAATACCAGGTCAATGCGTGGAGTGGACAGAGCAAGCTCTTTTTCCATCTCTCTGTTCTAAAAATCCATTTAATATATGGTCCCCAGATAGGGGACGTATCAGATATTAAACTGATAAGAACAGATACTACACTTGATCTTAGCCAAAAGGCCGAGAAGCGATAACCAGAATTGGTTTCAAACTACGGAGCCACCCAAGGATCCTGAAAAGTCCATTTGTGGAGATGAGCTCCTGGACTCCCGTTAAGAAGACATGTTGTCAACCTCTAGATCCCTTACATGCCTGCACTTTTCGGCTTGCTGCTGCTGCAATCCACGCGTTTTAGATCTGCATAACTCCACCTCTTTAAACACAGCACCTTCACCCCCTGCTGTTCCCACCCGCCTCAACACCGTTGGAAGGGAGGAGAACCAATTAAGGCGGGGGGTGGGGTGGAACGAGCAGCTGTCTACCCTTAGCAGGAGGGCTCCTGATTACATACCTCTCCTGCTGCTGCTGCTGCTGGCTGTCCAGCAGCAGACTGAAGGTGGCTGCTGCTGTGCACAGGTATATAAAGGCTCAGAGCCTATTATGACACGCGCAGCCAGCGTTCCATTGCCACATTCCATCTACTGCAGGCAGGATACCTGGCTGGCTGAATGTCGCTGAGAAGCTCACAGAGACCGCCATAAGCAACAGTTTAACAGAATGCCACAGACTAATCAACCAAACTTTTTGGGTTGGGTTCTCTTTTATAGTCTGCAGGCATTAAATGAAAGAAGTCAGTGTTCCAGCAGAAGGAGACAACGTTTCAGAAAAGGCATTGTAGCAAACCAAAAAAGAAATTTTAAGCGCAGCAGAGTAACCAGCGCACATACCTGTTAGCTCAGGTGAGTTTAAAAGGCTGCTGTTGATAACAAGGGCATTTGCTAAATAGATGGTGTGTGTGCAGCAATATACTGAAAGGTCAATTATATTGTGCAGCTTATCTCACCACCTGTAGTTATTTAGGTGAAAGCTCCAAAATGCTTGCCTAATATGTCTGTTTATCCAAAAGGAAGTAAAAAGGGAGAGCTAGAAAGATAGCATTGCATCACATTACATGGCAATGCAATGCACAGTTGCTGAAGTTGAACCAAAATGAGCTTGTAATCTGGCTTCTGCAACTTTGAACATGAAAAATCCAATGAGGAGAAGAAAAGCAAAGCCAAAGAGTCCATCCCAAAATCCGACAAACAAGCAAAATGAACAAAAAACATTGAATTCAATTCTTTCTGATTTTAGAAACTGCATTAAAGAAGGGGTGCACCGGTCCTGGAGATACTGCAATACCAGGTCAATGCGTGGAGTGGACAGAGCAAGCTCTTTTTCCATCTCCCTGTTCTAAAAATCCATTTAATATATGGTCCCCAGATAGGGGACGTATCAGATATTAAACTGATAAGAACAGATACTACACTTGATCTTAGCCAAAAGGCCGAGAAGCGATAACCAGAATTGGTTTCAAACTACGGAGCCACCCAAGGATCCTGAAAAGTCCATTTGTGGAGATGAGCTCCTGGACTCCCGTTAAGAAGACATGTTGTCAACCTCTAGATCCCTTACATGCCTGCACTTTTCGGCTTGCTGCTGCTGCAATCCACGCGTTTTAGATCTGCATAACTCCACCTCTTTAAACACAGCACCTTCACCCCCTGCTGTTCCCACCCGCCTCAACACCGTTGGAAGGGAGGAGAACCAATTAAGGCGGGGGGTGGGGTGGAACGAGCAGCTGTCTACCCTTAGCAGGAGGGCTCCTGATTACATACCTCTCCTGCTGCTGCTGCTGCTGGCTGTCCAGCAGCAGACTGAAGGTGGCTGCTGCTGTGCACAGGTATATAAAGGCTCAGAGCCTATTATGACACGCGCAGCCAGCGTTCCATTGCCACATTCCATCTACTGCAGGCAGGATACCTGGCTGGCTGAATGTCGCTGAGAAGCTCACAGAGACCGCCATAAGCAACAGTTTAACAGAATGCCACAGACTAATCAACCAAACTTTTTGGGTTGGGTTCTCTTTTATAGTCTGCAGGCATTAAATGAAAGAAGTCAGTGTTCCAGCAGAAGGAGACAACGTTTCAGAAAAGGCATTGTAGCAAACCAAAAAAGAAATTTTAAGCGCAGCAGAGTAACCAGCGCACATACCTGTTAGCTCAGGTGAGTTTAAAAGGCTGCTGTTGATAACAAGGGCATTTGCTAAATAGATGGTGTGTGTGCAACAATATACTGAAAGGTCAATTATATTGTGCAGCTTATCTCACCACCTGTAGTTATTTAGGTGAAAGCTCCAAAATGCTTGCCTAATATGTCTGTTTATCCAAAAGGAAGTAAAAAGGGAGAGCTAGAAAGATAGCATTGCATCACATTACATGGCAATGCAATGCACAGTTGCTGAAGTTGAACCAAAATGAGCTTGTAATCTGGCTTCTGCAACTTTGAACATGAAAAATCCAATGAGGAGAAGAAAAGCAAAACCAAAGAGTCCATCCCAAAATCCGACAAACAAGCAAAATGAACAAAAAACATTGAATTCAATTCTTTCTGATTTTAGAAACTGCATTAAAGAAGGGGTGCACCGGTCCTGGAGATACTGCAATACCAGGTCAATGCGTGGAGTGGACAGAGCAAGCTCTTTTTCCATCTCCCTGTTCTAAAAATCCATTTAATATATGGTCCCCAGATAGGGGACGTATCAGATATTAAACTGATAAGAACAGATACTACACTTGATCTTAGCCAAAAGGCCAAGAAGCGATAACCAGAATTGGTTTCAAACTACGGAGCCACCCAAGGATCCTGAAAAGTCCATTTGTGGAGATGAGCTCCTGGACTCCCGTTAAGAAGACATGTTGTCAACCTCTAGATCCCTTACATGCCTGCACTTTTCGGCTTGCTGCTGCTGCAATCCACGCGTTTTAGATCTGCATAACTCCACCTCTTTAAACACAGCACCTTCACCCCCTGCTGTTCCCACCCGCCTCAACACCGTTGGAAGGGAGGAGAACCAATTAAGGCGGGGGGTGGGGTGGAACGAGCAGCTGTCTACCCTTAGCAGGAGGGCTCCTGATTACATACCTCTCCTGCTGCTGCTGCTGCTGGCTGTCCAGCAGCAGACTGAAGGTGGCTGCTGCTGTGCACAGGTATATAAAGGCTCAGAGCCTATTATGACACGCGCAGCCAGCGTTCCATTGCCACATTCCATCTACTGCAGGCAGGATACCTGGCTGGCTGAATGTCGCTGAGAAGCTCACAGAGACCGCCATAAGCAACAGTTTAACAGAATGCCACAGACTAATCAACCAAACTTTTTGGGTTGGGTTCTCTTTTATAGTCTGCAGGCATTAAATGAAAGAAGTCAGTGTTCCAGCAGAAGGAGACAACGTTTCAGAAAAGGCATTGTAGCAAACCAAAAAAGAAATTTTAAGCGCAGCAGAGTAACCAGCGCACATACCTGTTAGCTCAGGTGAGTTTAAAAGGCTGCTGTTGATAACAAGGGCATTTGCTAAATAGATGGTGTGTGTGCAACAATATACTGAAAGGTCAATTATATTGTGCAGCTTATCTCACCACCTGTAGTTATTTAGGTGAAAGCTCCAAAATGCTTGCCTAATATGTCTGTTTATCCAAAAGGAAGTAAAAAGGGAGAGCTAGAAAGATAGCATTGCATCACATTACATGGCAATGCAATGCACAGTTGCTGAAGTTGAACCAAAATGAGCTTGTAATCTGGCTTCTGCAACTTTGAACATGAAAAATCCAATGAGGAGAAGAAAAGCAAAGCCAAAGAGTCCATCCCAAAATCCGACAAACAAGCAAAATGAACAAAAAACATTGAATTCAATTCTTTCTGATTTTAGAAACTGCATTAAAGAAGGGGTGCACCGGTCCTGGAGATACTGCAATACCAGGTCAATGCGTGGAGTGGACAGAGCAAGCTCTTTTTCCATCTCCCTGTTCTAAAAATCCATTTAATATATGGTCCCCAGATAGGGGACGTATCAGATATTAAACTGATAAGAACAGATACTACACTTGATCTTAGCCAAAAGGCCGAGAAGCGATAACCAGAATTGGTTTCAAACTACGGAGCCACCCAAGGATCCTGAAAAGTCCATTTGTGGAGATGAGCTCCTGGACTCCCGTTAAGAAGACATGTTGTCAACCTCTAGATCCCTTACATGCCTGCACTTTTCGGCTTGCTGCTGCTGCAATCCACGCGTTTTAGATCTGCATAACTCCACCTCTTTAAACACAGCACCTTCACCCCCTGCTGTTCCCACCCGCCTCAACACCGTTGGAAGGGAGGAGAACCAATTAAGGCGGGGGGTGGGGTGGAACGAGCAGCTGTCTACCCTTAGCAGGAGGGCTCCTGATTACATACCTCTCCTGCTGCTGCTGCTGCTGGCTGTCCAGCAGCAGACTGAAGGTGGCTGCTGCTGTGCACAGGTATATAAAGGCTCAGAGCCTATTATGACACGCGCAGCCAGCGTTCCATTGCCACATTCCATCTACTGCAGGCAGGATACCTGGCTGGCTGAATGTCGCTGAGAAGCTCACAGAGACCGCCATAAGCAACAGTTTAACAGAATGCCACAGACTAATCAACCAAACTTTTTGGGTTGGGTTCTCTTTTATAGTCTGCAGGCATTAAATGAAAGAAGTCAGTGTTCCAGCAGAAGGAGACAACGTTTCAGAAAAGGCATTGTAGCAAACCAAAAAAGAAATTTTAAGCGCAGCAGAGTAACCAGCGCACATACCTGTTAGCTCAGGTGAGTTTAAAAGGCTGCTGTTGATAACAAGGGCATTTGCTAAATAGATGGTGTGTGTGCAACAATATACTGAAAGGTCAATTATATTGTGCAGCTTATCTCACCACCTGTAGTTATTTAGGTGAAAGCTCCAAAATGCTTGCCTAATATGTCTGTTTATCCAAAAGGAAGTAAAAAGGGAGAGCTAGAAAGATAGCATTGCATCACATTACATGGCAATGCAATGCACAGTTGCTGAAGTTGAACCAAAATGAGCTTGTAATCTGGCTTCTGCAACTTTGAACATGAAAAATCCAATGAGGAGAAGAAAAGCAAAGCCAAAGAGTCCATCCCAAAATCCGACAAACAAGCAAAATGAACAAAAAACATTGAATTCAATTCTTTCTGATTTTAGAAACTGCATTAAAGAAGGGGTGCACCGGTCCTGGAGATACTGCAATACCAGGTCAATGCGTGGAGTGGACAGAGCAAGCTCTTTTTCCATCTCCCTGTTCTAAAAATCCATTTAATATATGGTCCCCAGATAGGGGACGTATCAGATATTAAACTGATAAGAACAGATACTACACTTGATCTTAGCCAAAAGGCCGAGAAGCGATAACCAGAATTGGTTTCAAACTACAGAGCCACCCAAGGATCCTGAAAAGTCCATTTGTGGAGATGAGCTCCTGGACTCCCGTTAAGAAGACATGTTGTCAACCTCTAGATCCCTTACATGCCTGCACTTTTCGGCTTGCTGCTGCTGCAATCCACGCGTTTTAGATCTGCATAACTCCACCTCTTTAAACACAGCACCTTCACCCCCTGCTGTTCCCACCCGCCTCAACACCGTTGGAAGGGAGGAGAACCAATTAAGGCGGGGGGTGGGGTGGAACGAGCAGCTGTCTACCCTTAGCAGGAGGGCTCCTGATTACATACCTCTCCTGCTGCTGCTGCTGCTGCTGGCTGTCCAGCAGCAGACTGAAGGTGGCTGCTGCTGTGCACAGGTATATAAAGGCTCAGAGCCTATTATGACACGCGCAGCCAGCGTTCCATTGTCACATTCCATCTACTGCAGGCAGGATACCTGGCTGGCTGAATGTCGCTGAGAAGCTCACAGAGACCGCCATAAGCAACAGTTTAACAGAATGCCACAGACTAATCAACCAAACTTTTTGGGTTGGGTTCTCTTTTATAGTCTGCAGGCATTAAATGAAAGAAGTCAGTGTTCCAGCAGAAGGAGACAACGTTTCAGAAAAGGCATTGTAGCAAACCAAAAAAGAAATTTTAAGCGCAGCAGAGTAACCAGCGCACATACCTGTTAGCTCAGGTGAGTTTAAAAGGCTGCTGTTGATAACAAGGGCATTTGCTAAATAGATGGTGTGTGTGCAACAATATACTGAAAGGTCAATTATATTGTGCAGCTTATCTCACCACCTGTAGTTATTTAGGTGAAAGCTCCAAAATGCTTGCCTAATATGTCTGTTTATCCAAAAGGAAGTAAAAAGGGAGAGCTAGAAAGATAGCATTGCATCACATTACATGGCAATGCAATGCACAGTTGCTGAAGTTGAACCAAAATGAGCTTGTAATCTGGCTTCTGCAACTTTGAACATGAAAAATCCAATGAGGAGAAGAAAAGCAAAGCCAAAGAGTCCATCCCAAAATCCGACAAACAAGCAAAATGAACAAAAAACATTGAATTCAATTCTTTCTGATTTTAGAAACTGCATTAAAGAAGGGGTGCACCGGTCCTGGAGATACTGCAATACCAGGTCAATGCGTGGAGTGGACAGAGCAAGCTCTTTTTCCATCTCCCTGTTCTAAAAATCCATTTAATATATGGTCCCCAGATAGGGGACGTATCAGATATTAAACTGATAAGAACAGATACTACACTTGATCTTAGCCAAAAGGCCGAGAAGCGATAACCAGAATTGGTTTCAAACTACGGAGCCACCCAAGGATCCTGAAAAGTCCATTTGTGGAGATGAGCTCCTGGACTCCCGTTAAGAAGACATGTTGTCAACCTCTAGATCCCTTACATGCCTGCACTTTTCGGCTTGCTGCTGCTGCAATCCACGCGTTTTAGATCTGCATAACTCCACCTCTTTAAACACAGCACCTTCACCCCCTGCTGTTCCCACCCGCCTCAACACCGTTGGAAAGGAGGAGAACCAATTAAGGCGGGGGGTGGGGTGGAACGAGCAGCTGTCTACCCTTAGCAGGAGGGCTCCTGATTACATACCTCTCCTGCTGCTGCTGCTGCTGGCTGTCCAGCAGCACACTGAAGGTGGCTGCTGCTGTGCACAGGTATATAAAGGCTCAGAGCCTATTATGACATGCGCAGCCAGCGTTCCATTGCCACATTCCATCTACTGCAGGCAGGATACCTGGCTGGCTGAATGTCGCTGAGAAGCTCACAGAGACCGCCATAAGCAACAGTTTAACAGAATGCCACAGACTAATCAACCAAACTTTTTGGGTTGGGTTCTCTTTTATAGTCTGCAGGCATTAAATGAAAGAAGTCAGTGTTCCAGCAGAAGGAGACAACGTTTCAGAAAAGGCATTGTAGCAAACCAAAAAAGAAATTTTAAGCGCAGCAGAGTAACCAGCGCACATACCTGTTAGCTCAGGTGAGTTTAAAAGGCTGCTGTTGATAACAAGGGCATTTGCTAAATAGATGGTGTGTGTGCAACAATATACTGAAAGGTCAATTATATTGTGCAGCTTATCTCACCACCTGTAGTTATTTAGGTGAAAGCTCCAAAATGCTTGCCTAATATGTCTGTTTATCCAAAAGGAAGTAAAAAGGGAGAGCTAGAAAGATAGCATTGCATCACATTACATGGCAATGCAATGCACAGTTGCTGAAGTTGAACCAAAATGAGCTTGTAATCTGGCTTCTGCAACTTTGAACATGAAAAATCCAATGAGGAGAAGAAAAGCAAAGCCAAAGAGTCCATCCCAAAATCCGACAAACAAGCAAAATGAACAAAAAACATTGAATTCAATTCTTTCTGATTTTAGAAACTGCATTAAAGAAGGGGTGCACCGGTCCTGGAGATACTGCAATACCAGGTCAATGCGTGGAGTGGACAGAGCAAGCTCTTTTTCCATCTCCCTGTTCTAAAAATCCATTTAATATATGGTCCCCAGATAGGGGACGTATCAGATATTAAACTGATAAGAACAGATACTACACTTGATCTTAGCCAAAAGGCCGAGAAGCGATAACCAGAATTGGTTTCAAACTACGGAGCCACCCAAGGATCCTGAAAAGTCCATTTGTGGAGATGAGCTCCTGGACTCCCGTTAAGAAGACATGTTGTCAACCTCTAGATCCCTTACATGCCTGCACTTTTCGGCTTGCTGCTGCTGCAATCCACGCGTTTTAGATCTGCATAACTCCACCTCTTTAAACACAGCACCTTCACCCCCTGCTGTTCCCACCCGCCTCAACACCGTTGGAAGGGAGGAGAACCAATTAAGGCGGGGGGTGGGGTGGAACGAGCAGCTGTCTACCCTTAGCAGGAGGGCTCCTGATTACATACCTCTCCTGCTGCTGCTGCTGCTGGCTGTCCAGCAGCAGACTGAAGGTGGCTGCTGCTGTGCACAGGTATATAAAGGCTCAGAGCCTATTATGACACGCGCAGCCAGCGTTCCATTGCCACATTCCATCTACTGCAGGCAGGATACCTGGCTGGCTGAATGTCGCTGAGAAGCTCACAGAGACCGCCATAAGCAACAGTTTAACAGAATGCCACAGACTAATCAACCAAACTTTTTGGGTTGGGTTCTCTTTTATAGTCTGCAGGCATTAAATGAAAGAAGTCAGTGTTCCAGCAGAAGGAGACAACGTTTCAGAAAAGGCATTGTAGCAAACCAAAAAAGAAATTTTAAGCGCAGCAGAGTAACCAGCGCACATACCTGTTAGCTCAGGTGAGTTTAAAAGGCTGCTGTTGATAACAAGGGCATTTGCTAAATAGATGGTGTGTGTGCAACAATATACTGAAAGGTCAATTATATTGTGCAGCTTATCTCACCACCTGTAGTTATTTAGGTGAAAGCTCCAAAATGCTTGCCTAATATGTCTGTTTATCCAAAAGGAAGTAAAAAGGGAGAGCTAGAAAGATAGCATTGCATCACATTACATGGCAATGCAATGCACAGTTGCTGAAGTTGAACCAAAATGAGCTTGTAATCTGGCTTCTGCAACTTTGAACATGAAAAATCCAATGAGGAGAAGAAAAGCAAAGCCAAAGAGTCCATCCCAAAATCCGACAAACAAGCAAAATGAACAAAAAACATTGAATTCAATTCTTTCTGATTTTAGAAACTGCATTAAAGAAGGGGTGCACCGGTCCTGGAGATACTGCAATACCAGGTCAATGCGTGGAGTGGACAGAGCAAGCTCTTTTTCCATCTCCCTGTTCTAAAAATCCATTTAATATATGGTCCCCAGATAGGGGACGTATCAGATATTAAACTGATAAGAACAGATACTACACTTGATCTTAGCCAAAAGGCCGAGAAGCGATAACCAGAATTGGTTTCAAACTACGGAGCCACCCAAGGATCCTGAAAAGTCCATTTGTGGAGATGAGCTCCTGGACTCCCGTTAAGAAGACATGTTGTCAACCTCTAGATCCCTTACATGCCTGCACTTTTCGGCTTGCTGCTGCTGCAATCCACGCGTTTTAGATCTGCATAACTCCACCTCTTTAAACACAGCACCTTCACCCCCTGCTGTTCCCACCCGCCTCAACACCGTTGGAAGGGAGGAGAACCAATTAAGGCGGGGGGTGGGGTGGAACGAGCAGCTGTCTACCCTTAGCAGGAGGGCTCCTGATTACATACCTCTCCTGCTGCTGCTGCTGCTGCTGGCTGTCCAGCAGCAGACTGAAGGTGGCTGCTGCTGTGCACAGGTATATAAAGGCTCAGAGCCTATTATGACACGCGCAGCCAGCGTTCCATTGCCACATTCCATCTACTGCAGGCAGGATACCTGGCTGGCTGAATGTCGCTGAGAAGCTCACAGAGACCGCCATAAGCAACAGTTTAACAGAATGCCACAGACTAATCAACCAAACTTTTTGGGTTGGGTTCTCTTTTATAGTCTGCAGGCATTAAATGAAAGAAGTCAGTGTTCCAGCAGAAGGAGACAACGTTTCAGAAAAGGCATTGTAGCAAACCAAAAAAGAAATTTTAAGCGCAGCAGAGTAACCAGCGCACATACCTGTTAGCTCAGGTGAGTTTAAAAGGCTGCTGTTGATAACAAGGGCATTTGCTAAATAGATGGTGTGTGTGCAACAATATACTGAAAGGTCAATTATATTGTGCAGCTTATCTCACCACCTGTAGTTATTTAGGTGAAAGCTCCAAAATGCTTGCCTAATATGTCTGTTTATCCAAAAGGAAGTAAAAAGGGAGAGCTAGAAAGATAGCATTGCATCACATTACATGGCAATGCAATGCACAGTTGCTGAAGTTGAACCAAAATGAGCTTGTAATCTGGCTTCTGCAACTTTGAACATGAAAAATCCAATGAGGAGAAGAAA
Organism: Phyllobates terribilis; assembly: GCF_046119375.1. NCBI lineage: Eukaryota > Metazoa > Chordata > Amphibia > Anura > Dendrobatidae > Phyllobates > Phyllobates terribilis. The sequence goes on along the minus strand of NW_027364028.1, from coordinate 270,674 downwards.
AGCAAAGCCAAAGAGTCCATCCCAAAATCCGACAAACAAGCAAAATGAACAAAAAACATTGAATTCAATTCTTTCTGATTTTAGAAACTGCATTAAAGAAGGGGTGCACCGGTCCTGGAGATACTGCAATACCAGGTCAATGCGTGGAGTGGACAGAGCAAGCTCTTTTTCCATCTCCCTGTTCTAAAAATCCATTTAATATATGGTCCTCAGATAGGGGACGTATCAGATATTAAACTGATAAGAACAGATACTACACTTGATCTTAGCCAAAAGGCCGAGAAGCGATAACCAGAATTGGTTTCAAACTACGGAGCCACCCAAGGATCCTGAAAAGTCCATTTGTGGAGATGAGCTCCTGGACTCCCGTTAAGAAGACATGTTGTCAACCTCTAGATCCCTTACATGCCTGCACTTTTCGGCTTGCTGCTGCTGCAATCCACGCGTTTTAGATCTGCATAACTCCACCTCTTTAAACACAGCACCTTCACCCCCTGCTGTTCCCACCCGCCTCAACACCGTTGGAAGGGAGGAGAACCAATTAAGGCGGGGGGTGGGGTGGAACGAGCAGCTGTCTACCCTTAGCAGGAGGGCTCCTGATTACATACCTCTTCTGCTGCTGCTGCTGCTGCTGGCTGTCCAGCAGCAGACTGAAGGTGGCTGCTGCTGTGCACAGGTATATAAAGGCTCAGAGCCTATTATGACACGCGCAGCCAGCGTTCCATTGCCACATTCCATCTACTGCAGGCAGGATACCTGGCTGGCTGAATGTCGCTGAGAAGCTCACAGAGACCGCCATAAGCAACAGTTTAACAGAATGCCACAGACTAATCAACCAAACTTTTTGGGTTGGGTTCTCTTTTATAGTCTGCAGGCATTAAATGAAAGAAGTCAGTGTTCCAGCAGAAGGAGACAACGTTTCAGAAAAGGCATTGTAGCAAACCAAAAAAGAAATTTTAAGCGCAGCAGAGTAACCAGCGCACATACCTGTTAGCTCAGGTGAGTTTAAAAGGCTGCTGTTGATAACAAGGGCATTTGCTAAATAGATGGTGTGTGTGCAACAATATACTGAAAGGTCAATTATATTGTGCAGCTTATCTCACCACCTGTAGTTATTTAGGTGAAAGCTCCAAAATGCTTGCCTAATATGTCTGTTTATCCAAAAGGAAGTAAAAAGGGAGAGCTAGAAAGATAGCATTGCATCACATTACATGGCAATGCAATGCACAGTTGCTGAAGTTGAACCAAAATGAGCTTGTAATCTGGCTTCTGCAACTTTGAACATGAAAAATCCAATGAGGAGAAGAAAAGCAAAGCCAAAGAGTCCATCCCAAAATCCGACAAACAAGCAAAATGAACAAAAAACATTGAATTCAATTCTTTCTGATTTTAGAAACTGCATTAAAGAAGGGGTGCACCGGTCCTGGAGATACTGCAAGACCAGGTCAATGCGTGGAGTGGACAGAGCAAGCTCTTTTTCCATCTCCCTGTTCTAAAAATCCATTTAATATATGGTCCCCAGATAGGGGACGTATCAGATATTAAACTGATAAGAACAGATACTACACTTGATCTTAGCCAAAAGGCCGAGAAGCGATAACCAGAATTGGTTTCAAACTACGGAGCCACCCAAGGATCCTGAAAAGTCCATTTGTGGAGATGAGCTCCTGGACTCCCGTTAAGAAGACATGTTGTCAACCTCTAGATCCCTTACATGCCTGCACTTTTCGGCTTGCTGCTGCTGCAATCCACGCGTTTTAGATCTGCATAACTCCACCTCTTTAAACACAGCACCTTCACCCCCTGCTGTTCCCACCCGCCTCAACACCGTTGGAAGGGAGGAGAACCAATTAAGGCGGGGGGTGGGGTGGAACGAGCAGCTGTCTACCCTTAGCAGGAGGGCTCCTGATTACATACCTCTCCTGCTGCTGCTGCTGCTGGCTGTCCAGCAGCAGACTGAAGGTGGCTGCTGCTGTGCACAGGTATATAAAGGCTCAGAGCCTATTATGACACGCGCAGCCAGCGTTCCATTGCCACATTCCATCTACTGCAGGCAGGATACCTGGCTGGCTGAATGTCGCTGAGAAGCTCACAGAGACCGCCATAAGCAACAGTTTAACAGAATGCCACAGACTAATCAACCAAACTTTTTGGGTTGGGTTCTCTTTTATAGTCTGCAGGCATTAAATGAAAGAAGTCAGTGTTCCAGCAGAAGGAGACAACGTTTCAGAAAAGGCATTGTAGCAAACCAAAAAAGAAATTTTAAGCGCAGCAGAGTAACCAGCGCACATACCTGTTAGCTCAGGTGAGTTTAAAAGGCTGCTGTTGATAACAAGGGCATTTGCTAAATAGATGGTGTGTGTGCAACAATATACTGAAAGGTCAATTATATTGTGCAGCTTATCTCACCACCTGTAGTTATTTAGGTGAAAGCTCCAAAATGCTTGCCTAATATGTCTGTTTATCCAAAAGGAAGTAAAAAGGGAGAGCTAGAAAGATAGCATTGCATCACATTACATGGCAATGCAATGCACAGTTGCTGAAGTTGAACCAAAATGAGCTTGTAATCTGGCTTCTGCAACTTTGAACATGAAAAATCCAATGAGGAGAAGAAAAGCAAAGCCAAAGAGTCCATCCCAAAATCCGACAAACAAGCAAAATGAACAAAAAACATTGAATTCAATTCTTTCTGATTTTAGAAACTGCATTAAAGAAGGGGTGCACCGGTCCTGGAGATACTGCAATACCAGGTCAATGCGTGGAGTGGACAGAGCAAGCTCTTTTTCCATCTCCCTGTTCTAAAAATCCATTTAATATATGGTCCCCAGATAGGGGACGTATCAGATATTAAACTGATAAGAACAGATACTACACTTGATCTTAGCCAAAAGGCCGAGAAGCGATAACCAGAATTGGTTTCAAACTACGGAGCCACCCAAGGATCCTGAAAAGTCCATTTGTGGAGATGAGCTCCTGGACTCCCGTTAAGAAGACATGTTGTCAACCTCTAGATCCCTTACATGCCTGCACTTTTCGGCTTGCTGCTGCTGCAATCCACGCGTTTTAGATCTGCATAACTCCACCTCTTTAAACACAGCACCTTCACCCCCTGCTGTTCCCACCCGCCTCAACACCGTTGGAAGGGAGGAGAACCAATTAAGGCGGGGGGTGGGGTGGAACGAGCAGCTGTCTACCCTTAGCAGGAGGGCTCCTGATTACATACCTCTCCTGCTGCTGCTGGCTGTCCAGCAGCAGACTGAAGGTGGCTGCTGCTGTGCACAGGTAAATAAAGGCTCAGAGCCTATTATGACACGTGTAGCACCCTGAGGATTCGGCTGCTACAGGAGTATTGCACCTCAACCCAGAGGTGTGATATTCCACTCCCGGGCAAGGATGGAGAGTGGAACTGAGCTCGGTAGGCTGCATGCACTACACACATCCCATTTCCGGGGAACAGACCGACGGTACTCCCACTTAGAAATGTGCAGGTACGACCGAGTCTGTTCCTGGCTGGAGTGGGAGGGAGGTGGTACATCCCAAGTAGTGTAGGGGCAGATAGGGGGAGCAGCCTGGGTAAAGTTAGGAGCTCATTGGGTGCTGGTCACCTGAGCTCACACATAGAGGGTGTATATAAGGTGGGCACCAACTAAGAACAGGGTCAGATGCAGAGGATCAGATGCAGAGAGTCAGTCAGCTGCAGAGAACAAGTCAGATGCAGAGGATCAGATGCAGAGAGTCAGTCAGCTGCAGAGAACAAGTCAGGAGCAGAGGAGAGAAGAAAGACAAAGACCCAGAGTGAGAGAGGAGAAAAGAGAGAGACCCAGAGCACAGAAGAGAAGGACTCTGAGATCCCAACTAAAAGCACCGGGTGAAGAGTCGGCATCAGGGTACCGGAACCCAAGCTGGTGGGGGTAAAAACATTCCCCAGCCAGAGACCGGAGACCGTGGGCAGCGTCTGCCACGGTCACCCATCACATCCACCCCGAAGGCACACCACATGAAGGGTCAGGGAACCCAGGGCCAAGGGTGTCCCAACAGAAGGCCCGAGGGAGCTGGACCTAGGTGGATTACTGGTGGGGACGGCCAGAGAACGGGACAGAAAGAGAGCTCAGGGCCACGCTCCGGACTTGTTTGGGGGTTGGCTGGATCCAGGACCTGGTGGACGCAGCACGGCTCGGGTGGTCACTAGCAGCTGGAGTGACCAGTACAACATCTGCAGTAAGTAAACACCCTTAACTGCACAACCCGACTCTGTCTTCACTGCCGTCTGCACTACACCACCACAACCCCCATCCTCTGCGCCTGTCCCCTCTGAGGCTATACCCCTCCCGTTGGGGGTTATCCCACCAAGCTGCGCATCCACCATCAGCCTCAGCGGACCCTGCTGCAGCGGCGGCCACAGTGACCGCATCACAACGGGTGGCGTAGTCGACACAAAAGAACTCTTAATAACATCTGTAGGACTGCCACATAACACTGAGCTTGACGCCCTGGGCACGGGCCGGGTCACAGCCGCTCGGAGACTACAACCCCCCATCTGATCCGGTGCCGGGTATTCCCCTCAAATAGGAATATGTCCCAGGGGGCGCGTCAACACGCGCAGCCAGCGTTCCATTGCCACATTCCATCTACTGCAGGCAGGATACCTGGCTGGCTGAATGTCGCTGAGAAGCTCACAGAGACCGCCATAAGCAACAGTTTAACAGAATGCCACAGACTAATCAACCAAACTTTTTGGGTTGGGTTCTCTTTTATAGTCTGCAGGCATTAAATGAAAGAAGTCAGTGTTCCAGCAGAAGGAGACAACGTTTCAGAAAAGGCATTGTAGCAAACCAAAAAAGAAATTTTAAGCGCAGCAGAGTAACCAGCGCACATGCCTGTTAGCTCAGGTGAGTTTAAAAGGCTGCTGTTGATAACAAGGGCATTTGCTAAATAGATGGTGTGTGTGCAACAATATACTGAAAGGTCAATTATATTGTGCAGCTTATCTCACCACCTGTAGTTATTTAGGTGAAAGCTCCAAAATGCTTGCCTAATATGTCTGTTTATCCAAAAGGAAGTAAAAAGGGAGAGCTAGAAAGATAGCATTGCATCACATTACATGGCAATGCAATGCACAGTTGCTGAAGTTGAACCAAAATGAGCTTGTAATCTGGCTTCTGCAACTTTGAACATGAAAAATCCAATGAGGAGAAGAAAAGCAAAGCCAAAGAGTCCATCCCAAAATCCGACAAACAAGCAAAATGAACAAAAAACATTGAATTCAATTCTTTCTGATTTTAGAAACTGCATTAAAGAAGGGGTGCACCGGTCCTGGAGATACTGCAATACCAGGTCAATGCGTGGAGTGGACAGAGCAAGCTCTTTTTCCATCTCCCTGTTCTAAAAATCCATTTAATATATGGTCCCCAGATAGGGGACGTATCAGATATTAAACTGATAAGAACAGATTTTTTGATTGAAGCTGCATCCAAGGCACTGAAAAATGTGACCGAAGTCACACCAAAACAGCGCACGAGGCGAGGATTCATGTGGACCCTTCCCGGAGGAGAGGGTCCCCAATAAACCATCCCCATCCCTCCGAGCCAGAAGGCCACAGCGAGGGTCAGGGATCTCCGATGCTCTCCCTAGCCGAAGCCGGAGAAGAGCCGTTTTCGTGCTCCCAGCTTCCATCTAGGCTGCCACCCTAGTGGAGCTGGAGCCTGTGTTGGTTTCTCAGCCCAAAGCTGACCGGACCTCCGACCGGGTTTATAAAAATTCCCCTTCCTAGCCCGGAGGCCAGGAATAGGGGGGGGTTGCTCAGAAAGTATGATTGGCAAAGGTGCGGCGTGCTACGAAGCCAAGTCTTTCTGGGGTTCCCAGTCCCAGTAAGCTTGAACTCCCACCAGGGCGCCTACTCCTGGGGCACATTGCTCCAAAGCCCTCACACTTACCCAGATTAGTGACTTCGATCCTGGAGGGCCATGTTTTCCATCAGATAACTCTATGAGCCACCTGGCGTACTAACAAGTGCACCAAACCAGTGTGTAAAATGCATCAATTTACTAGGGCAGCCCAAGGACAAAACTGCCTTTTCAAAAGATACTACACTTGATCTTAGCCAAAAGGCCGAGAAGCGATAACCAGAATTGGTTTCAAACTACGGAGCCACCCAAGGATCCTGAAAAGTCCATTTGTGGAGATGAGCTCCTGGACTCCCGTTAAGAAGACATGTTGTCAACCTCTAGATCCCTTACATGCCTGCACTTTTCGGCTTGCTGCTGCTGCAATCCACGCGTTTTAGATCTGCATAACTCCACCTCTTTAAACACAGCACCTTCACCCCCTGCTGTTCCCACCCGCCTCAACACCGTTGGAAGGGAGGAGAACCAATTAAGGCGGGGGGTGGGGTGGAACGAGCAGCTGTCTACCCTTAGCAGGAGGGCTCCTGATTACATACCTCTCCTGCTGCTGCTGCTGCTGGCTGTCCAGCAGCAGACTGAAGGTGGCTGCTGCTGTGCACAGGTATATAAAGGCTCAGAGCCTATTATGACACGCGCAGCCAGCGTTCCATTGCCACATTCCATCTACTGCAGGCAGGATACCTGGCTGGCTGAATGTCGCTGAGAAGCTCACAGAGACCGCCATAAGCAACAGTTTAACAGAATGCCACAGACTAATCAACCAAACTTTTTGGGTTGGGTTCTCTTTTATAGTCTGCAGGCATTAAATGAAAGAAGTCAGTGTTCCAGCAGAAGGAGACAACGTTTCAGAAAAGGCATTGTAGCAAACCAAAAAAGAAATTTTAAGCGCAGCAGAGTAACCAGCGCACATACCTGTTAGCTCAGGTGAGTTTAAAAGGCTGCTGTTGATAACAAGGGCATTTGCTAAATAGATGGTGTGTGTGCAACAATATACTGAAAGGTCAATTATATTGTGCAGCTTATCTCACCACCTGTAGTTATTTAGGTGAAAGCTCCAAAATGCTTGCCTAATATGTCTGTTTATCCAAAAGGAAGTAAAAAGGGAGAGCTAGAAAGATAGCATTGCATCACATTACATGGCAATGCAATGCACAGTTGCTGAAGTTGAACCAAAATGAGCTTGTAATCTGGCTTCTGCAACTTTGAACATGAAAAATCCAATGAGGAGAAGAAAAGCAAAGCCAAAGAGTCCATCCCAAAATCCGACAAACAAGCAAAATGAACAAAAAACATTGAATTCAATTCTTTCTGATTTTAGAAACTGCATTAAAGAAGGGGTGCACCGGTCCTGGAGATACTGCAATACCAGGTCAATGCGTGGAGTGGACAGAGCAAGCTCTTTTTCCATCTCCCTGTTCTAAAAATCCATTTAATATATGGTCCCCAGATAGGGGACGTATCAGATATTAAACTGATAAGAACAGATACTACACTTGATCTTAGCCAAAAGGCCGAGAAGCGATAACCAGAATTGGTTTCAAACTACGGAGCCACCCAAGGATCCTGAAAAGTCCATTTGTGGAGATGAGCTCCTGGACTCCCGTTAAGAAGACATGTTGTCAACCTCTAGATCCCTTACATGCCTGCACTTTTCGGCTTGCTGCTGCTGCAATCCACGCGTTTTAGATCTGCATAACTCCACCTCTTTAAACACAGCACCTTCACCCCCTGCTGTTCCCACCCGCCTCAACACCATTGGAAGGGAGGAGAACCAATTAAGGCGGGGGGTGGGGTGGAACGAGCAGCTGTCTACCCTTAGCAGGAGGGCTCCTGATTACATACCTCTCCTGCTGCTGCTGCTGCTGGCTGTCCAGCAGCAGACTGAAGGTGGCTGCTGCTGTGCACAGGTATATAAAGGCTCAGAGCCTATTATGACACGCGCAGCCAGCGTTCCATTGCCACATTCCATCTACTGCAGGCAGGATACCTGGCTGGCTGAATGTCACTGAGAAGCTCACAGAGACCGCCATAAGCAACAGTTTAACAGAATGCCACAGACTAATCAACCAAACTTTTTGGGTTGGGTTCTCTTTTATAGTCTGCAGGCATTAAATGAAAGAAGTCAGTGTTCCAGCAGAAGGAGACAACGTTTCAGAAAAGGCATTGTAGCAAACCAAAAAAGAAATTTTAAGCGCAGCAGAGTAACCAGCGCACATACCTGTTAGCTCAGGTGAGTTTAAAAGGCTGCTGTTGATAACAAGGGCATTTGCTAAATAGATGGTGTGTGTGCAACAATATACTGAAAGGTCAATTATATTGTGCAGCTTATCTCACCACCTGTAGTTATTTAGGTGAAAGCTCCAAAATGCTTGCCTAATATGTCTGTTTATCCAAAAGGAAGTAAAAAGGGAGAGCTAGAAAGATAGCATTGCATCACATTACATGGCAATGCAATGCACAGTTGCTGAAGTTGAACCAAAATGAGCTTGTAATCTGGCTTCTGCAACTTTGAACATGAAAAATCCAATGAGGAGAAGAAAAGCAAAGCCAAAGAGTCCATCCCAAAATCCGACAAACAAGCAAAATGAACAAAAAACATTGAATTCAATTCTTTCTGATTTTAGAAACTGCATTAAAGAAGGGGTGCACCGGTCCTGGAGATACTGCAATACCAGGTCAATGCGTGGAGTGGACAGAGCAAGCTCTTTTTCCATCTCCCTGTTCTAAAAATCCATTTAATATATGGTCCCCAGATAGGGGACGTATCAGATATTAAACTGATAAGAACAGATACTACACTTGATCTTAGCCAAAAGGCCGAGAAGCGATAACCAGAATTGGTTTCAAACTACGGAGCCACCCAAGGATCCTGAAAAGTCCATTTGTGGAGATGAGCTCCTGGACTCCCGTTAAGAAGACATGTTGTCAACCTCTAGATCCCTTACATGCCTGCACTTTTCGGCTTGCTGCTGCTGCAATCCACGCGTTTTAGATCTGCATAACTCCACCTCTTTAAACACAGCACCTTCACCCCCTGCTGTTCCCACCCGCCTCAACACCGTTGGAAGGGAGGAGAACCAATTAAGGCGGGGGGTGGGGTGGAACGAGCAGCTGTCTACCCTTAGCAGGAGGGCTCCTGATTACATACCTCTCCTGCTGCTGCTGCTGCTGCTGGCTGTCCAGCAGCAGACTGAAGGTGGCTGCTGCTGTGCACAGGTATATAAAGGCTCAGAGCCTATTATGACACGTGTAGCACCCTGAGGATTCGGCTGCTACAGGAGTATTGCACCTCAACCCAGAGGTGTGATATTCCACTCCCGGGCAAGGATGGAGAGTGGAACTGAGCTCGGTAGGCTGCATGCACTACACACATCCCATTTCCGGGGAACAGACCGACGGTACTCCCACTTAGAAATGTGCAGGTACGACCGAGTCTGTTCCTGGCTGGAGTGGGAGGGAGGTGGTACATCCCAAGTAGTGTAGGGGCAGATAGGGGGAGCAGCCTGGGTAAAGTTAGGAGCTCATTGGGTGCTGGTCACCTGAGCTCACACATAGAGGGTGTATATAAGGTGGGCACCAACTAAGAACAGGGTCAGATGCAGAGGATCAGATGCAGAGAGTCAGTCAGCTGCAGAGAACAAGTCAGATGCAGAGGATCAGATGCAGAGAGTCAGTCAGCTGCAGAGAACAAGTCAGGAGCAGAGGAGAGAAGAAAGACAAAGACCCAGAGTGAGAGAGGAGAAAAGAGAGAGACCCAGAGCACAGAAGAGAAGGACTCTGAGATCCCAACTAAAAGCACCGGGTGAAGAGTCGGCATCAGGGTACCGGAACCCAAGCTGGTGGGGGTAAAAACATTCCCCAGCCAGAGACCGGAGACCGTGGGCAGCGTCTGCCACGGTCACCCATCACATCCACCCCGAAGGCACACCACATGAAGGGTCAGGGAACCCAGGGCCAAGGGTGTCCCAACAGAAGGCCCGAGGGAGCTGGACCTAGGTGGATTACTGGTGGGGACGGCCAGAGAACGGGACAGAAAGAGAGCTCAGGGCCACGCTCCGGACTTGTTTGGGGGTTGGCTGGATCCAGGACCTGGTGGACGCAGCACGGCTCGGGTGGTCACTAGCAGCTGGAGTGACCAGTACAACATCTGCAGTAAGTAAACACCCTTAACTGCACAACCCGACTCTGTCTTCACTGCCGTCTGCACTACACCACCACAACCCCCATCCTCTGCGCCTGTCCCCTCTGAGGCTATACCCCTCCCGTTGGGGGTTATCCCACCAAGCTGCGCATCCACCATCAGCCTCAGCGGACCCTGCTGCAGCGGCGGCCACAGTGACCGCATCACAACGGGTGGCGTAGTCGACACAAAAGAACTCTTAATAACATCTGTAGGACTGCCACATAACACTGAGCTTGACGCCCTGGGCACGGGCCGGGTCACAGCCGCTCGGAGACTACAACCCCCCATCTGATCCGGTGCCGGGTATTCCCCTCAAATAGGAATATGTCCCAGGGGGCGCGTCAACACGCGCAGCCAGCGTTCCATTGCCACATTCCATCTACTGCAGGCAGGATACCTGGCTGGCTGAATGTCGCTGAGAAGCTCACAGAGACCGCCATAAGCAACAGTTTAACAGAATGCCACAGACTAATCAACCAAACTTTTTGGGTTGGGTTCTCTTTTATAGTCTGCAGGCATTAAATGAAAGAAGTCAGTGTTCCAGCAGAAGGAGACAACGTTTCAGAAAAGGCATTGTAGCAAACCAAAAAAGAAATTTTAAGCGCAGCAGAGTAACCAGCGCACATACCTGTTAGCTCAGGTGAGTTTAAAAGGCTGCTGTTGATAACAAGGGCATTTGCTAAATAGATGGTGTGTGTGCAACAATATACTGAAAGGTCAATTATATTGTGCAGCTTATCTCACCACCTGTAGTTATTTAGGTGAAAGCTCCAAAATGCTTGCCTAATATGTCTGTTTATCCAAAAGGAAGTAAAAAGGGAGAGCTAGAAAGATAGCATTGCATCACATTACATGGCAATGCAATGCACAGTTGCTGAAGTTGAACCAAAATGAGCTTGTAATCTGGCTTCTGCAACTTTGAACATGAAAAATCCAATGAGGAGAAGAAAAGCAAAGCCAAAGAGTCCATCCCAAAATCCGACAAACAAGCAAAATGAACAAAAAACATTGAATTCAATTCTTTCTGATTTTATAAACTGCATTAAAGAAGGGGTGCACCGGTCCTGGAGATACTGCAATACCAGGTCAATGCGTGGAGTGGACAGAGCAAGCTCTTTTTCCATCTCCCTGTTCTAAAAATCCATTTAATATATGGTCCCCAGATAGGGGACGTATCAGATATTAAACTGATAAGAACAGATACTACACTTGATCTTAGCCAAAAGGCCGAGAAGCGATAACCAGAATTGGTTTCAAACTACGGAGCCACCCAAGGATCCTGAAAAGTCCATTTGTGGAGATGAGCTCCTGGACTCCCGTTAAGAAGACATGTTGTCAACCTCTAGATCCCTTACATGCCTGCACTTTTCGGCTTGCTGCTGCTGCAATCCACGCGTTTTAGATCTGCATAACTCCACCTCTTTAAACACAGCACCTTCACCCCCTGCTGTTCCCACCCGCCTCAACACCGTTGGAAGGGAGGAGAACCAATTAAGGCGGGGGGTGGGGTGGAACGAGCAGCTGTCTACCCTTAGCAGGAGGGCTCCTGATTACATACCTCTCCTGCTGCTGCTGCTGCTGCTGGCTGTCCAGCAGCAGACTGAAGGTGGCTGCTGCTGTGCACAGGTATATAAAGGCTCAGAGCCTATTATGACACGCGCAGCCAGCGTTCCATTGCCACATTCCATCTACTGCAGGCAGGATACCTGGCTGGCTGAATGTCGCTGAGAAGCTCACAGAGACCGCCATAAGCAACAGTTTAACAGAATGCCACAGACTAATCAACCAAACTTTTTGGGTTGGGTTCTCTTTTATAGTCTGCAGGCATTAAATGAAAGAAGTCAGTGTTCCAGCAGAAGGAGACAACGTTTCAGAAAAGGCATTGTAGCAAACCAAAAAAGAAATTTTAAGCGCAGCAGAGTAACCAGCGCACATGCCTGTTAGCTCAGGTGAGTTTAAAAGGCTGCTGTTGATAACAAGGGCATTTGCTAAATAGATGGTGTGTGTGCAACAATATACTGAAAGGTCAATTATATTGTGCAGCTTATCTCACCACCTGTAGTTATTTAGGTGAAAGCTCCAAAATGCTTGCCTAATATGTCTGTTTATCCAAAAGGAAGTAAAAAGGGAGAGCTAGAAAGATAGCATTGCATCACATTACATGGCAATGCAATGCACAGTTGCTGAAGTTGAACCAAAATGAGCTTGTAATCTGGCTTCTGCAACTTTGAACATGAAAAATCCAATGAGGAGAAGAAAAGCAAAGCCAAAGAGTCCATCCCAAAATCCGACAAACAAGCAAAATGAACAAAAAACATTGAATTCAATTCTTTCTGATTTTAGAAACTGCATTAAAGAAGGGGTGCACCGGTCCTGGAGATACTGCAATACCAGGTCAATGCGTGGAGTGGACAGAGCAAGCTCTTTTTCCATCTCCCTGTTCTAAAAATCCATTTAATATATGGTCCCCAGATAGGTGACGTATCAGATATTAAACTGATAAGAACAGATTTTTTGATTGAAGCTGCATCCAAGGCACTGAAAAATGTGACCGAAGTCACACCAAAACAGCGCACGAGGCGAGGATTCATGTGGACCCTTCCCGGAGGAGAGGGTCCCCAATAAACCATCCCCATCCCTCCGAGCCAGAAGGCCACAGCGAGGGTCAGGGATCTCCGATGCTCTCCCTAGCCGAAGCCGGAGAAGAGCCGTTTTCGTGCTCCCAGCTTCCATCTAGGCTGCCACCCTAGTGGAGCTGGAGCCTGTGTTGGTTTCTCAGCCCAAAGCTGACCGGACCTCCGACCGGGTTTATAAAAATTCCCCTTCCTAGCCCGGAGGCCAGGAATAGGGGGGGGTTGCTCAGAAAGTATGATTGGCAAAGGTGCGGCGTGCTACGAAGCCAAGTCTTTCTGGGGTTCCCAGTCCCAGTAAGCTTGAACTCCCACCAGGGCGCCTACTCCTGGGGCACATTGCTCCAAAGCCCTCACACTTACCCAGATTAGTGACTTCGATCCTGGAGGGCCATGTTTTCCATCAGATAACTCTATGAGCCACCTGGCGTACTAACAAGTGCACCAAACCAGTGTGTAAAATGCATCAATTTACTAGGGCAGCCCAAGGACAAAACTGCCTTTTCAAAAGATACTACACTTGATCTTAGCCAAAAGGCCGAGAAGCGATAACCAGAATTGGTTTCAAACTACGGAGCCACCCAAGGATCCTGAAAAGTCCATTTGTGGAGATGAGCTCCTGGACTCCCGTTAAGAAGACATGTTGTCAACCTCTAGATCCCTTACATGCCTGCACTTTTCGGCTTGCTGCTGCTGCAATCCACGCGTTTTAGATCTGCATAACTCCACCTCTTTAAACACAGCACCTTCACCCCCTGCTGTTCCCACCCGCCTCAACACCGTTGGAAGGGAGGAGAACCAATTAAGGCGGGGGGTGGGGTGGAACGAGCAGCTGTCTACCCTTAGCAGGAGGGCTCCTGATTACATACCTCTCCTGCTGCTGCTGCTGCTGGCTGTCCAGCAGCAGACTGAAGGTGGCTGCTGCTGTGCACAGGTATATAAAGGCTCAGAGCCTATTATGACACGCGCAGCCAGCGTTCCATTGCCACATTCCATCTACTGCAGGCAGGATACCTGGCTGGCTGAATGTCGCTGAGAAGCTCACAGAGACCGCCATAAGCAACAGTTTAACAGAATGCCACAGACTAATCAACCAAACTTTTTGGGTTGGGTTCTCTTTTATAGTCTGCAGGCATTAAATGAAAGAAGTCAGTGTTCCAGCAGAAGGAGACAACGTTTCAGAAAAGGCATTGTAGCAAACCAAAAAAGAAATTTTAAGCGCAGCAGAGTAACCAGCGCACATACCTGTTAGCTCAGGTGAGTTTAAAAGGCTGCTGTTGATAACAAGGGCATTTGCTAAATAGATGGTGTGTGTGCAACAATATACTGAAAGGTCAATTATATTGTGCAGCTTATCTCACCACCTGTAGTTATTTAGGTGAAAGCTCCAAAATGCTTGCCTAATATGTCTGTTTATCCAAAAGGAAGTAAAAAGGGAGAGCTAGAAAGATAGCATTGCATCACATTACATGGCAATGCAATGCACAGTTGCTGAAGTTGAACCAAAATGAGCTTGTAATCTGGCTTCTGCAACTTTGAACATGAAAAATCCAATGAGGAGAAGAAAAGCAAAGCCAAAGAGTCCATCCCAAAATCCGACAAACAAGCAAAATGAACAAAAAACATTGAATTCAATTCTTTCTGATTTTAGAAACTGCATTAAAGAAGGGGTGCACCGGTCCTGGAGATACTGCAATACCAGGTCAATGCGTGGAGTGGACAGAGCAAGCTCTTTTTCCATCTCCCTGTTCTAAAAATCCATTTAATATATGGTCCCCAGATAGGGGACGTATCAGATATTAAACTGATAAGAACAGATACTACACTTGATCTTAGCCAAAAGGCCGAGAAGCGATAACCAGAATTGGTTTCAAACTACGGAGCCACCCAAGGATCCTGAAAAGTCCATTTGTGGAGATGAGCTCCTGGACTCCCGTTAAGAAGACATGTTGTCAACCTCTAGATCCCTTACATGCCTGCACTTTTCGGCTTGCTGCTGCTGCAATCCACGCGTTTTAGATCTGCATAACTCCACCTCTTTAAACACAGCACCTTCACCCCCTGCTGTTCCCACCCGCCTCAACACCATTGGAAGGGAGGAGAACCAATTAAGGCGGGGGGTGGGGTGGAACGAGCAGCTGTCTACCCTTAGCAGGAGGGCTCCTGATTACATACCTCTCCTGCTGCTGCTGCTGCTGGCTGTCCAGCAGCAGACTGAAGGTGGCTGCTGCTGTGCACAGGTATATAAAGGCTCAGAGCCTATTATGACACGCGCAGCCAGCGTTCCATTGCCACATTCCATCTACTGCAGGCAGGATACCTGGCTGGCTGAATGTCACTGAGAAGCTCACAGAGACCGCCATAAGCAACAGTTTAACAGAATGCCACAGACTAATCAACCAAACTTTTTGGGTTGGGTTCTCTTTTATAGTCTGCAGGCATTAAATGAAAGAAGTCAGTGTTCCAGCAGAAGGAGACAACGTTTCAGAAAAGGCATTGTAGCAAACCAAAAAAGAAATTTTAAGCGCAGCAGAGTAACCAGCGCACATACCTGTTAGCTCAGGTGAGTTTAAAAGGCTGCTGTTGATAACAAGGGCATTTGCTAAATAGATGGTGTGTGTGCAACAATATACTGAAAGGTCAATTATATTGTGCAGCTTATCTCACCACCTGTAGTTATTTAGGTGAAAGCTCCAAAATGCTTGCCTAATATGTCTGTTTATCCAAAAGGAAGTAAAAAGGGAGAGCTAGAAAGATAGCATTGCATCACATTACATGGCAATGCAATGCACAGTTGCTGAAGTTGAACCAAAATGAGCTTGTAATCTGGCTTCTGCAACTTTGAACATGAAAAATCCAATGAGGAGAAGAAAAGCAAAGCCAAAGAGTCCATCCCAAAATCCGACAAACAAGCAAAATGAACAAAAAACATTGAATTCAATTCTTTCTGATTTTAGAAACTGCATTAAAGAAGGGGTGCACCGGTCCTGGAGATACTGCAATACCAGGTCAATGCGTGGAGTGGACAGAGCAAGCTCTTTTTCCATCTCCCTGTTCTAAAAATCCATTTAATATATGGTCCCCAGATAGGGGACGTATCAGATATTAAACTGATAAGAACAGATACTACACTTGATCTTAGCCAAAAGGCCGAGAAGCGATAACCAGAATTGGTTTCAAACTACGGAGCCACCCAAGGATCCTGAAAAGTCCATTTGTGGAGATGAGCTCCTGGACTCCCGTTAAGAAGACATGTTGTCAACCTCTAGATCCCTTACATGCCTGCACTTTTCGGCTTGCTGCTGCTGCAATCCACGCGTTTTAGATCTGCATAACTCCACCTCTTTAAACACAGCACCTTCACCCCCTGCTGTTCCCACCCGCCTCAACACCATTGGAAGGGAGGAGAACCAATTAAGGCGGGGGGTGGGGTGGAACGAGCAGCTGTCTACCCTTAGCAGGAGGGCTCCTGATTACATACCTCTCCTGCTGCTGCTGCTGCTGGCTGTCCAGCAGCAGACTGAAGGTGGCTGCTGCTGTGCACAGGTATATAAAGGCTCAGAGCCTATTATGACACGCGCAGCCAGCGTTCCATTGCCACATTCCATCTACTGCAGGCAGGATACCTGGCTGGCTGAATGTCGCTGAGAAGCTCACAGAGACCGCCATAAGCAACAGTTTAACAGAATGCCACAGACTAATCAACCAAACTTTTTGGGTTGGGTTCTCTTTTATAGTCTGCAGGCATTAAATGAAAGAAGTCAGTGTTCCAGCAGAAGGAGACAACGTTTCAGAAAAGGCATTGTAGCAAACCAAAAAAGAAATTTTAAGCGCAGCAGAGTAACCAGCGCACATACCTGTTAGCTCAGGTGAGTTTAAAAGGCTGCTGTTGATAACAAGGGCATTTGCTAAATAGATGGTGTGTGTGCAACAATATACTGAAAGGTCAATTATATTGTGCAGCTTATCTCACCACCTGTAGTTATTTAGGTGAAAGCTCCAAAATGCTTGCCTAATATGTCTGTTTATCCAAAAGGAAGTAAAAAGGGAGAGCTAGAAAGATAGCATTGCATCACATTACATGGCAATGCAATGCACAGTTGCTGAAGTTGAACCAAAATGAGCTTGTAATCTGGCTTCTGCAACTTTGAACATGAAAAATCCAATGAGGAGAAGAAAAGCAAAGCCAAAGAGTCCATCCCAAAATCCGACAAACAAGCAAAATGAACAAAAAACATTGAATTCAATTCTTTCTGATTTTAGAAACTGCATTAAAGAAGGGGTGCACCGGTCCTGGAGATACTGCAATACCAGGTCAATGCGTGGAGTGGACAGAGCAAGCTCTTTTTCCATCTCCCTGTTCTAAAAATCCATTTAATATATGGTCCCCAGATAGGGGACGTATCAGATATTAAACTGATAAGAACAGATACTACACTTGATCTTAGCCAAAAGGCCGAGAAGCGATAACCAGAATTGGTTTCAAACTACGGAGCCACCCAAGGATCCTGAAAAGTCCATTTGTGGAGATGAGCTCCTGGACTCCCGTTAAGAAGACATGTTGTCAACCTCTAGATCCCTTACATGCCTGCACTTTTCGGCTTGCTGCTGCTGCAATCCACGCGTTTTAGATCTGCATAACTCCACCTCTTTAAACACAGCACCTTCACCCCCTGCTGTTCCCACCCGCCTCAACACCGTTGGAAGGGAGGAGAACCAATTAAGGCGGGGGGTGGGGTGGAACGAGCAGCTGTCTACCCTTAGCAGGAGGGCTCCTGATTACATACCTCTCCTGCTGCTGCTGCTGCTGGCTGTCCAGCAGCAGACTGAAGGTGGCTGCTGCTGTGCACAGGTATATAAAGGCTCAGAGCCTATTATGACACGCGCAGCCAGCGTTCCATTGCCACATTCCATCTACTGCAGGCAGGATACCTGGCTGGCTGAATGTCGCTGAGAAGCTCACAGAGACCGCCATAAGCAACAGTTTAACAGAATGCCACAGACTAATCAACCAAACTTTTTGGGTTGGGTTCTCTTTTATAGTCTGCAGGCATTAAATGAAAGAAGTCAGTGTTCCAGCAGAAGGAGACAACGTTTCAGAAAAGGCATTGTAGCAAACCAAAAAAGAAATTTTAAGCGCAGCAGAGTAACCAGCGCACATACCTGTTAGCTCAGGTGAGTTTAAAAGGCTGCTGTTGATAACAAGGGCATTTGCTAAATAGATGGTGTGTGTGCAACAATATACTGAAAGGTCAATTATATTGTGCAGCTTATCTCACCACCTGTAGTTATTTAGGTGAAAGCTCCAAAATGCTTGCCTAATATGTCTGTTTATCCAAAAGGAAGTAAAAAGGGAGAGCTAGAAAGATAGCATTGCATCACATTACATGGCAATGCAATGCACAGTTGCTGAAGTTGAACCAAAATGAGCTTGTAATCTGGCTTCTGCAACTTTGAACATGAAAAATCCAATGAGGAGAAGATAAGCAAAGCCAAAGAGTCCATCCCAAAATCCGACAAACAAGCAAAATGAACAAAAAACATTGAATTCAATTCTTTCTGATTTTAGAAACTGCATTAAAGAAGGGGTGCACCGGTCCTGGAGATACTGCAATACCAGGTCAATGCGTGGAGTGGACAGAGCAAGCTCTTTTTCCATCTCCCTGTTCTAAAAATCCATTTAATATATGGTCCCCAGATAGGGGACGTATCAGATATTAAACTGATAAGAACAGATACTACACTTGATCTTAGCCAAAAGGCCGAGAAGCGATAACCAGAATTGGTTTCAAACTACGGAGCCACCCAAGGATCCTGAAAAGTCCATTTGTGGAGATGAGCTCCTGGACTCCCGTTAAGAAGACATGTTGTCAACCTCTAGATCCCTTACATGCCTGCACTTTTCGGCTTGCTGCTGCTGCAATCCACGCGTTTTAGATCTGCATAACTCCACCTCTTTAAACACAGCACCTTCACCCCCTGCTGTTCCCACCCGCCTCAACACCGTTGGAAGGGAGGAGAACCAATTAAGGCGGGGGGTGGGGTGGAACGAGCAGCTGTCTACCCTTAGCAGGAGGGCTCCTGATTACATACCTCTCCTGCTGCTGCTGCTGCTGGCTGTCCAGCAGCAGACTGAAGGTGGCTGCTGCTGTGCACAGGTATATAAAGGCTCAGAGCCTATTATGACACGCGCAGCCAGCGTTCCATTGCCACATTCCATCTACTGCAGGCAGGATACCTGGCTGGCTGAATGTCGCTGAGAAGCTCACAGAGACCGCCATAAGCAACAGTTTAACAGAATGCCACAGACTAATCAACCAAACTTTTTGGGTTGGGTTCTCTTTTATAGTCTGCAGGCATTAAATGAAAGAAGTCAGTGTTCCAGCAGAAGGAGACAACGTTTCAGAAAAGGCATTGTAGCAAACCAAAAAAGAAATTTTAAGCGCAGCAGAGTAACCAGCGCACATACCTGTTAGCTCAGGTGAGTTTAAAAGGCTGCTGTTGATAACAAGGGCATTTGCTAAATAGATGGTGTGTGTGCAACAATATACTGAAAGGTCAATTATATTGTGCAGCTTATCTCACCACCTGTAGTTATTTAGGTGAAAGCTCCAAAATGCTTGCCTAATATGTCTGTTTATCCAAAAGGAAGTAAAAAGGGAGAGCTAGAAAGATAGCATTGCATCACATTACATGGCAATGCAATGCACAGTTGCTGAAGTTGAACCAAAATGAGCTTGTAATCTGGCTTCTGCAACTTTGAACATGAAAAATCCAATGAGGAGAAGAAAAGCAAAGCCAAAGAGTCCATCCCAAAATCCGACAAACAAGCAAAATGAACAAAAAACATTGAATTCAATTCTTTCTGATTTTAGAAACTGCATTAAAGAAGGGGTGCACCGGTCCTGGAGATACTGCAATACCAGGTCAATGCGTGGAGTGGACAGAGCAAGCTCTTTTTCCATCTCCCTGTTCTAAAAATCCATTTAATATATGGTCCCCAGATAGGGGACGTATCAGATATTAAACTGATAAGAACAGATACTACACTTGATCTTAGCCAAAAGGCCGAGAAGCGATAACCAGAATTGGTTTCAAACTACGGAGCCACCCAAGGATCCTGAAAAGTCCATTTGTGGAGATGAGCTCCTGGACTCCCGTTAAGAAGACATGTTGTCAACCTCTAGATCCCTTACATGCCTGCACTTTTCGGCTTGCTGCTGCTGCAATCCACGCGTTTTAGATCTGCATAACTCCACCTCTTTAAACACAGCACCTTCACCCCCTGCTGTTCCCACCCGCCTCAACACCGTTGGAAGGGAGGAGAACCAATTAAGGCGGGGGGTGGGGTGGAACGAGCAGCTGTCTACCCTTAGCAGGAGGGCTCCTGATTACATACCTCTCCTGCTGCTGCTGCTGCTGGCTGTCCAGCAGCAGACTGAAGGTGGCTGCTGCTGTGCACAGGTATATAAAGGCTCAGAGCCTATTATGACACGCGCAGCCAGCGTTCCATTGCCACATTCCATCTACTGCAGGCAGGATACCTGGCTGGCTGAATGTCGCTGAGAAGCTCACAGAGACCGCCATAAGCAACAGTTTAACAGAATGCCACAGACTAATCAACCAAACTTTTTGGGTTGGGTTCTCTTTTATAGTCTGCAGGCATTAAATGAAAGAAGTCAGTGTTCCAGCAGAAGGAGACAACGTTTCAGAAAAGGCATTGTAGCAAACCAAAAAAGAAATTTTAAGCGCAGCAGAGTAACCAGCGCACATACCTGTTAGCTCAGGTGAGTTTAAAAGGCTGCTGTTGATAACAAGGGCATTTGCTAAATAGATGGTGTGTGTGCAACAATATACTGAAAGGTCAATTATATTGTGCAGCTTATCTCACCACCTGTAGTTATTTAGGTGAAAGCTCCAAAATGCTTGCCTAATATGTCTGTTTATCCAAAAGGAAGTAAAAAGGGAGAGCTAGAAAGATAGCATTGCATCACATTACATGGCAATGCAATGCACAGTTGCTGAAGTTGAACCAAAATGAGCTTGTAATCTGGCTTCTGCAACTTTGAACATGAAAAATCCAATGAGGAGAAGAAAAGCAAAGCCAAAGAGTCCATCCCAAAATCCGACAAACAAGCAAAATGAACAAAAAACATTGAATTCAATTCTTTCTGATTTTAGAAACTGCATTAAAGAAGGGGTGCACCGGTCCTGGAGATACTGCAATACCAGGTCAATGCGTGGAGTGGACAGAGCAAGCTCTTTTTCCATCTCCCTGTTCTAAAAATCCATTTAATATATGGTCCCCAGATAGGGGACGTATCAAATATTAAACTGATAAGAACAGATACTACACTTGATCTTAGCCAAAAGGCCGAGAAGCGATAACCAGAATTGGTTTCAAACTACGGAGCCACCCAAGGATCCTGAAAAGTCCATTTGTGGAGATGAGCTCCTGGACTCCCGTTAAGAAGACATGTTGTCAACCTCTAGATCCCTTACATGCCTGCACTTTTCGGCTTGCTGCTGCTGCAATCCACGCGTTTTAGATCTGCATAACTCCACCTCTTTAAACACAGCACCTTCACCCCCTGCTGTTCCCACCCGCCTCAACACCGTTGGAAGGGAGGAGAACCAATTAAGGCGGGGGGTGGGGTGGAACGAGCAGCTGTCTACCCTTAGCAGGAGGGCTCCTGATTACATACCTCTCCTGCTGCTGCTGCTGCTGGCTGTCCAGCAGCAGACTGAAGGTGGCTGCTGCTGTGCACAGGTATATAAAGGCTCAGAGCCTATTATGACACGCGCAGCCAGCGTTCCATTGCCACATTCCATCTACTGCAGGCAGGATACCTGGCTGGCTGAATGTCGCTGAGAAGCTCACAGAGACCGCCATAAGCAACAGTTTAACAGAATGCCACAGACTAATCAACCAAACTTTTTGGGTTGGGTTCTCTTTTATAGTCTGCAGGCATTAAATGAAAGAAGTCAGTGTTCCAGCAGAAGGAGACAACGTTTCAGAAAAGGCATTGTAGCAAACCAAAAAAGAAATTTTAAGCGCAGCAGAGTAACCAGCGCACATACCTGTTAGCTCAGGTGAGTTTAAAAGGCTGCTGTTGATAACAAGGGCATTTGCTAAATAGATGGTGTGTGTGCAACAATATACTGAAAGGTCAATTATATTTTGCAGCTTATCTCACCACCTGTAGTTATTTAGGTGAAAGCTCCAAAATGCTTGCCTAATATGTCTGTTTATCCAAAAGGAAGTAAAAAGGGAGAGCTAGAAAGATAGCATTGCATCACATTACATGGCAATGCAATGCACAGTTGCTGAAGTTGAACCAAAATGAGCTTGTAATCTGGCTTCTGCAACTTTGAACATGAAAAATCCAATGAGGAGAAGAAAAGCAAAGCCAAAGAGTCCATCCCAAAATCCGACAAACAAGCAAAATGAACAAAAAACATTGAATTCAATTCTTTCTGATTTTAGAAACTGCATTAAAGAAGGGGTGCACCGGTCCTGGAGATACTGCAATACCAGGTCAATGCGTGGAGTGGACAGAGCAAGCTCTTTTTCCATCTCCCTGTTCTAAAAATCCATTTAATATATGGTCCCCAGATAGGGGACGTATCAGATATTAAACTGATAAGAACAGATACTACACTTGATCTTAGCCAAAAGGCCGAGAAGCGATAACCAGAATTGGTTTCAAACTACGGAGCCACCCAAGGATCCTGAAAAGTCCATTTGTGGAGATGAGCTCCTGGACTCCCGTTAAGAAGACATGTTGTCAACCTCTAGATCCCTTACATGCCTGCACTTTTCGGCTTGCTGCTGCTGCAATCCACGCGTTTTAGATCTGCATAACTCCACCTCTTTAAACACAGCACCTTCACCCCCTGCTGTTCCCACCCGCCTCAACACCGTTGGAAGGGAGGAGAACCAATTAAGGCGGGGGGTGGGGTGGAACGAGCAGCTGTCTACCCTTAGCAGGAGGGCTCCTGATTACATACCTCTCCTGCTGCTGCTGCTGCTGGCTGTCCAGCAGCAGACTGAAGGTGGCTGCTGCTGTGCACAGGTATATAAAGGCTCAGAGCCTATTATGACACGCGCAGCCAGCGTTCCATTGCCACATTCCATCTACTGCAGGCAGGATACCTGGCTGGCTGAATGTCGCTGAGAAGCTCACAGAGACCGCCATAAGCAACAGTTTAACAGAATGCCACAGACTAATCAACCAAACTTTTTGGGTTGGGTTCTCTTTTATAGTCTGCAGGCATTAAATGAAAGAAGTCAGTGTTCCAGCAGAAGGAGACAACGTTTCAGAAAAGGCATTGTAGCAAACCAAAAAAGAAATTTTAAGCGCAGCAGAGTAACCAGCGCACATACCTGTTAGCTCAGGTGAGTTTAAAAGGCTGCTGTTGATAACAAGGGCATTTGCTAAATAGATGGTGTGTGTGCAACAATATACTGAAAGGTCAATTATATTGTGCAGCTTATCTCACCACCTGTAGTTATTTAGGTGAAAGCTCCAAAATGCTTGCCTAATATGTCTGTTTATCCAAAAGGAAGTAAAAAGGGAGAGCTAGAAAGATAGCATTGCATCACATTACATGGCAATGCAATGCACAGTTGCTGAAGTTGAACCAAAATGAGCTTGTAATCTGGCTTCTGCAACTTTGAACATGAAAAATCCAATGAGGAGAAGAAAAGCAAAGCCAAAGAGTCCATCCCAAAATCCGACAAACAAGCAAAATGAACAAAAAACATTGAATTCAATTCTTTCTGATTTTAGAAACTGCATTAAAGAAGGGGTGCACCGGTCCTGGAGATACTGCAATACCAGGTCAATGCGTGGAGTGGACAGAGCAAGCTCTTTTTCCATCTCCCTGTTCTAAAAATCCATTTAATATATGGTCCCCAGATAGGGGACGTATCAGATATTAAACTGATAAGAACAGATACTACACTTGATCTTAGCCAAAAGGCCGAGAAGCGATAACCAGAATTGGTTTCAAACTACGGAGCCACCCAAGGATCCTGAAAAGTCCATTTGTGGAGATGAGCTCCTGGACTCCCGTTAAGAAGACATGTTGTCAACCTCTAGATCCCTTACATGCCTGCACTTTTCGGCTTGCTGCTGCTGCAATCCACGCGTTTTAGATCTGCATAACTCCACCTCTTTAAACACAGCACCTTCACCCCCTGCTGTTCCCACCCGCCTCAACACCGTTGGAAGGGAGGAGAACCAATTAAGGCGGGGGGTGGGGTGGAACGAGCAGCTGTCTACCCTTAGCAGGAGGGCTCCTGATTACATACCTCTCCTGCTGCTGCTGCTGCTGGCTGTCCAGCAGCAGACTGAAGGTGGCTGCTGCTGTGCACAGGTATATAAAGGCTCAGAGCCTATTATGACACGCGCAGCCAGCGTTCCATTGCCACATTCCATCTACTGCAGGCAGGATACCTGGCTGGCTGAATGTCGCTGAGAAGCTCACAGAGACCGCCATAAGCAACAGTTTAACAGAATGCCACAGACTAATCAACCAAACTTTTTGGGTTGGGTTCTCTTTTATAGTCTGCAGGCATTAAATGAAAGAAGTCAGTGTTCCAGCAGAAGGAGACAACGTTTCAGAAAAGGCATTGTAGCAAACCAAAAAAGAAATTTTAAGCGCAGCAGAGTAACCAGCGCACATACCTGTTAGCTCAGGTGAGTTTAAAAGGCTGCTGTTGATAACAAGGGCATTTGCTAAATAGATGGTGTGTGTGCAACAATATACTGAAAGGTCAATTATATTTTGCAGCTTATCTCACCACCTGTAGTTATTTAGGTGAAAGCTCCAAAATGCTTGCCTAATATGTCTGTTTATCCAAAAGGAAGTAAAAAGGGAGAGCTAGAAAGATAGCATTGCATCACATTACATGGCAATGCAATGCACAGTTGCTGAAGTTGAACCAAAATGAGCTTGTAATCTGGCTTCTGCAACTTTGAACATGAAAAATCCAATGAGGAGAAGAAAAGCAAAGCCAAAGAGTCCATCCCAAAATCCGACAAACAAGCAAAATGAACAAAAAACATTGAATTCAATTCTTTCTGATTTTAGAAACTGCATTAAAGAAGGGGTGCACCGGTCCTGGAGATACTGCAATACCAGGTCAATGCGTGGAGTGGACAGAGCAAGCTCTTTTTCCATCTCCCTGTTCTAAAAATCCATTTAATATATGGTCCCCAGATAGGGGACGTATCAGATATTAAACTGATAAGAACAGATACTACACTTGATCTTAGCCAAAAGGCCGAGAAGCGATAACCAGAATTGGTTTCAAACTACGGAGCCACCCAAGGATCCTGAAAAGTCCATTTGTGGAGATGAGCTCCTGGACTCCCGTTAAGAAGACATGTTGTCAACCTCTAGATCCCTTACATGCCTGCACTTTTCGGCTTGCTGCTGCTGCAATCCACGCGTTTTAGATCTGCATAACTCCACCTCTTTAAACACAGCACCTTCACCCCCTGCTGTTCCCACCCGCCTCAACACCGTTGGAAGGGAGGAGAACCAATTAAGGCGGGGGGTGGGGTGGAACGAGCAGCTGTCTACCCTTAGCAGGAGGGCTCCTGATTACATACCTCTCCTGCTGCTGCTGCTGCTGGCTGTCCAGCAGCAGACTGAAGGTGGCTGCTGCTGTGCACAGGTATATAAAGGCTCAGAGCCTATTATGACACGCGCAGCCAGCGTTCCATTGCCACATTCCATCTACTGCAGGCAGGATACCTGGCTGGCTGAATGTCGCTGAGAAGCTCACAGAGACCGCCATAAGCAACAGTTTAACAGAATGCCACAGACTAATCAACCAAACTTTTTGGGTTGGGTTCTCTTTTATAGTCTGCAGGCATTAAATGAAAGAAGTCAGTGTTCCAGCAGAAGGAGACAACGTTTCAGAAAAGGCATTGTAGCAAACCAAAAAAGAAATTTTAAGCGCAGCAGAGTAACCAGCGCACATACCTGTTAGCTCAGGTGAGTTTAAAAGGCTGCTGTTGATAACAAGGGCATTTGCTAAATAGATGGTGTGTGTGCAACAATATACTGAAAGGTCAATTATATTTTGCAGCTTATCTCACCACCTGTAGTTATTTAGGTGAAAGCTCCAAAATGCTTGCCTAATATGTCTGTTTATCCAAAAGGAAGTAAAAAGGGAGAGCTAGAAAGATAGCATTGCATCACATTACATGGCAATGCAATGCACAGTTGCTGAAGTTGAACCAAAATGAGCTTGTAATCTGGCTTCTGCAACTTTGAACATGAAAAATCCAATGAGGAGAAGAAAAGCAAAGCCAAAGAGTCCATCCCAAAATCCGACAAACAAGCAAAATGAACAAAAAACATTGAATTCAATTCTTTCTGATTTTAGAAACTGCATTAAAGAAGGGGTGCACCGGTCCTGGAGATACTGCAATACCAGGTCAATGCGTGGAGTGGACAGAGCAAGCTCTTTTTCCATCTCCCTGTTCTAAAAATCCATTTAATATATGGTCCCCAGATAGGGGACGTATCAGATATTAAACTGATAAGAACAGATACTACACTTGATCTTAGCCAAAAGGCCGAGAAGCGATAACCAGAATTGGTTTCAAACTACGGAGCCACCCAAGGATCCTGAAAAGTCCATTTGTGGAGATGAGCTCCTGGACTCCCGTTAAGAAGACATGTTGTCAACCTCTAGATCCCTTACATGCCTGCACTTTTCGGCTTGCTGCTGCTGCAATCCACGCGTTTTAGATCTGCATAACTCCACCTCTTTAAACACAGCACCTTCACCCCCTGCTGTTCCCACCCGCCTCAACACCGTTGGAAGGGAGGAGAACCAATTAAGGCGGGGGGTGGGGTGGAACGAGCAGCTGTCTACCCTTAGCAGGAGGGCTCCTGATTACATACCTCTCCTGCTGCTGCTGCTGCTGGCTGTCCAGCAGCAGACTGAAGGTGGCTGCTGCTGTGCACAGGTATATAAAGGCTCAGAGCCTATTATGACACGCGCAGCCAGCGTTCCATTGCCACATTCCATCTACTGCAGGCAGGATACCTGGCTGGCTGAATGTCGCTGAGAAGCTCACAGAGACCGCCATAAGCAACAGTTTAACAGAATGCCACAGACTAATCAACCAAACTTTTTGGGTTGGGTTCTCTTTTATAGTCTGCAGGCATTAAATGAAAGAAGTCAGTGTTCCAGCAGAAGGAGACAACGTTTCAGAAAAGGCATTGTAGCAAACCAAAAAAGAAATTTTAAGCGCAGCAGAGTAACCAGCGCACATACCTGTTAGCTCAGGTGAGTTTAAAAGGCTGCTGTTGATAACAAGGGCATTTGCTAAATAGATGGTGTGTGTGCAACAATATACTGAAAGGTCAATTATATTGTGCAGCTTATCTCACCACCTGTAGTTATTTAGGTGAAAGCTCCAAAATGCTTGCCTAATATGTCTGTTTATCCAAAAGGAAGTAAAAAGGGAGAGCTAGAAAGATAGCATTGCATCACATTACATGGCAATGCAATGCACAGTTGCTGAAGTTGAACCAAAATGAGCTTGTAATCTGGCTTCTGCAACTTTGAACATGAAAAATCCAATGAGGAGAAGAAAAGCAAAGCCAAAGAGTCCATCCCAAAATCCGACAAACAAGCAAAATGAACCAAAAACATTGAATTCAATTCTTTCTGATTTTAGAAACTGCATTAAAGAAGGGGTGCACCGGTCCTGGAGATACTGCAATACCAGGTCAATGCGTGGAGTGGACAGAGCAAGCTCTTTTTCCATCTCCCTGTTCTAAAAATCCATTTAATATATGGTCCCCAGATAGGGGACGTATCAGATATTAAACTGATAAGAACAGATTTTTTTTTTTTTTTTTTTTTTTTTTAAGACTCAGATTACAAAGTCTTGGAATCAACAAAAAGATAAGAAGACTCAAATCCATCATCGTGCATTCTACCAATTTTAATACTTCTCCAAATCTTTTATTTTCCTTTTTCTTTTATATATATATATTTATTTATTTTTTCCCTCTTTTTTTTTTTTTTTTAAAAATTATATAGTTTTGGCTATTTTTTTTTGTTTGTTTTTGTTTTTGTTTTTTTGTTTTTCCACAGGTTTTCAAAAAATCAAAGCTTACAAGGTAAGTTCATTCCATTTACATTGTTTCCATTTCTCATTTGCTTTCACCTTGCCAAGCGTCATTTTGTCCCTCCAGAAATACATGTACAAATAACTTAGACATAATTTAATACACTGGTCGACTGTTACTTCCTTATGTTTAAACACTAAAATGTTCCTTGCTTTCCACAATGCCGCCTTCACACATGCAATAATAATCCATACAATTTTAAAATCCTCCTCTCTTATCCCCATCCCATAAAATACTCTGTTAAAATCCAAAAAATTAACAGTACTCACAGCTCTCACTATATTGCACACTTTCCTCCATATTGTCTGTGCAAAATTACAATTCCAGAAGATGTGCATGGGTGTTTCACTATTCCCACACCTGGATCTTGGGCACACTTCAGATCTTACCAACCCACGCCTGTGTTGGAACTCACGGGTTGGCAGGCAGTCTTTTACTATACACCAGAGTAAATCCCTGTGTTCATTAGATAACACACTATAATTTACATTCATCCAGATTCTTTCCACAATTTTGAATGAAAAATGTTCCACAGGACTGATACCTATTCTCTCTTCCAGGATTTTTAGGATTTTTTTATGGCATTTAAGAACATTTATTTCGACCATCTTAAGTTTAAAATCTCTTAAAATTTTTTCTAAAACAATATAATTTCCTGGAGGTAAAAACCTATAAGGCCTATTTAGAGACATCTCCAACCATTTATAATTTCTAATATAGAAACCTAAATTATATATAGAAAACAACTTTAGCTTAGAGCCTGGTCCTAATAAAGTGCATACACAGTTCGCTACATACTTTGCATATAAAAAGGACCTAATATCCGGAAAACCTTTCCCACCTTTTTTCTTTGATTTATATATCTCCTCTCTCTTTACTCTTTCCATCTTGGATCTCCATAAAAAATTAAAACATACCTTAATAACTCTCTTCATGATATTATTTTGGGGGATAAAAACTGTTGAGACATATAAAAACATTGGGAGTAAAACCTGTCTAATAATTAAAATTTTTCCTTCCAGGGTAAGATCTCTCAACTGCCAGAAAGTAATCTTTTTCTTAACTCTTTCCAGCAGAGACTCCCAATTTCTTACATTACCACCTGACTCTGAGAAATAAATACCTAAAATTTTTACTTCATTCATTCTTGTTAATTTACACTCAGAATCTACAATAAAATCACCAACAGTTAAAATACCAGATTTTTCCATGTTAATTTTAAAACCCGATGCGCCCCCAAACCAATCCACTGTTCTTATGGCTCTGTTCATGCTTCTAGTGTCTTTAACTAAAACCGTCACATCATCCATATATGCCACCACTTTAACTTGTTCATTGCAACTCCCGGGAATAAAAAAACCATTGATTACCTTATCTCTCCTAAAAGCTGCTAAAAGTGGTTCAATTGCACAAATAAAAAGAATAGGGGATAAGGGACACCCCTGTTTAACGCCACAGTTTATTTTTACATTATCAGATAAAAAACCATTAATAGATATTTTGCTAAAACATGATTTGTAAAGAGATTTAATACGTTTGCTAAAAACATCCGGGCATCCCATTTTCTCTAAAACTGCAAATAAAAAATCATGGGCAACTCTATCGTACGCTTTTTCAAAATCCAAAGTAATTAGAGCAAGCTTTTGTTTTCTGTCTAAAACATCCCATAAAACATCCCTGATTAAAATCAATGAGTCGCTGATTCTCAGATTTGGCACTGCACACGTCTGATCCACTTCTATTACTGAGCCGATTACCTTTTTTAATCTATTTGCTAGTAACTTTGCATATACCTTACAGTCCGTATTTAAAAGGGTTATTGGTCTCCAATTTTTAATCAGTTCTTTATTTCCTTTCTTAAATAATAAAACAATAAGACCCTCCCACCACGACTCTGGGACACTAAAAGATGCTTCTGCTTCTAAAATTACTTCATAAAAATCCTCACCCATGATCTCCCATAAACACTTGTAAAATTCAACAGGT
Source organism: Phyllobates terribilis (assembly GCF_046119375.1). Taxonomy (NCBI): domain Eukaryota; kingdom Metazoa; phylum Chordata; class Amphibia; order Anura; family Dendrobatidae; genus Phyllobates; species Phyllobates terribilis. The sequence continues at coordinate 240,804 of NW_027364028.1, read as the reverse complement.
AGTCCATCTGCTCCCGGCGTTTTGTTATTTTGTAGCGTATTAATTGTATTAAAAACTTCCTCTTTAGTAAAATTCCCTATTAAAAAAGATTTATCTTCCGCATTAAAATTTTTTTCCAGTCCTTCTAAAAAATGTTTTTTTAGAGACACATCCGTGTTTTTAACAGAAAATAAATCATCATAAAATTCTTTTGCTTTCATCTTCTTCCCCTCCAAACTTGTTTCTCCTTCCAAAACCTTCATATAATCCTTCTTGTCACATATTTTTTTAAAAAAGAATTTTGTGCATTTTTCATCCTCGTCTAAAACTTTTACTCGGGAATTAAAAATAATTTCTTTACCTTTTTCTTTCAGGCAGTTTTGGATCTTTTCTTTTGTTGTTCGGATCGCCTCCTGCAGATCACATCCGTTATTTTCGAGGTGAAAAAAACATTGCAGTTTAGCATTAAGATCATTATAAAAAATACGTTTTGCAGCAGCTTTCTTCTTTCCTTCTTTAATAAAAAATATTTTTACCTCCTTCTTGACAAAATCCCACCAATTAAAAATAGATTTAAAAAACGTTTTTTTTAGCTTCAGTTTTTCATACAGCTTTTTAAAACCTTCCATAACCACCTCGTCTTGTAGTAGGGATACATTAAATTTCCAGTGTGACGGTCTTTTATCCACATCTGATTCTATTTTAAAACTACATTCTATTATTTTATGATCTGAAAAAGGTGTTGAATGCGTTTTAAAACCTGAGCATGTTAGGGCTTGAGATATAAAAATATAATCTATTCTGGATGAAACACCTCTCCCCACCCAAGTGACTTCATGCTCCTTTTTTTGTCCATCTAATGCCCATGTATCTTTAAGATTAAAAGCTGCTAAAATATTTCTAAGACATGAAGCTGACCCATCTTTTACATTTTTTAAATGACAATTAAAATCCCCACCTAAAACTAATGGATCTACTCCAGGTAAAAACAGCTGCAACAGTTCAAACAAATGTAATCTCAAGGCTTTTTCTGCATTTGCATACACATTAAAACACCTCACTTTCTTCCCATTTTTCTGCACATCAATTCTTAAAATCCTCCCAGGGTATATCTCTTCATAATTTACAATCTCCCAATCTTTAGAGCATAAAAACCCCACACCATCACTTTTTGACTCGTTCCCACCAGAAAAGCATAAGTTACCCTTCCATATACCCTGTAAATATTCATAGCTTATTTTTTTTGTCAAATTACATTCTTGTAGAAAGATAAAATCAATATTTTCATTATTTAAAAAATCATATAAAGCAGTTCTCTTATATAGGTCGTTAAACCCCTGAACATTCAGGGACATTGAGCGGATCATCTTCTAACATTTAGTGCAGGGCTCTTCCCTCCGCCCTCATTCTCTACTGCCGGAGAAGATGGGTCTACCTCCAGATCTGATACATCCGAAGATGACACACTCCCCAGCAGACTTGTTGCTTCTAATGCCTTTACTTTCCCACCACATGGTATTCCTTCATTATCACTTCTATCCACACTTCTTTTTAGAGATTTTTCTGTGCAGTCCATTTGTACCTGCGCGCAAGGTAAGCTCTGCGACAGGGAATTAGTAGGAGTGGACTCCACTACTTCTGGAATATCACTTTCCCCTCCACAACTACTCCCTTTACTTAGTGGAGAAATTTCTTGCAACATTTGACTCTTCTCTTCTCTCTTCTGATCTTCTTTCTTCTGTTCTTCTATCTTCTTCTTTTCATTCTTATCTTCTTTCTTCTTATCTTCTTTCTTCTGCTCTTCTCTCTTTTTCCTTTCCATCTGTTTCTTTATCTCCATGGCCCTTTTTTCTATGTCCTCTATCCTCTTCTGTTTTTCCTCTTCCTTCTTTCTCTTCCTTTCTTCCAACTTCCTTTCCTCTTCTTCTTGTGATTTTTTAACCCGTTCCTCCTTCTTCTTCTCCTTCATTGCCCGTCCCTCCTCTTCCTCTTTTCTCTTTCTTTCTGTCTCCTCCTTCTCACTCCTTTCTTTCTCCTCTTCCCCTTTTTCCTCTTCAGCAGCAATGCCTGCTTCCACATCGTCTTTAGCTTCTTGTTGCTGTTCTTCAGGCGATGTGTCCATCTCCTCTACATCCTTTTTCTTATTTTTAGGGCACTCATCCATCTGGTGAGGAGTACCCATGCAACTAAAACACTTGTTACATTCTGCATCCAGATGTCCATATTTTTTACACACACGGCAGTAGTGTGGCATCCCTGGGAAGAATAAATAACCGCGGCTATGGTTGATATAAACCTGCGGCGGAGGTCTGGACACGCCCCCCTCCTCATTCGGGTTCTTCCTAAATGATACCACATACACACGTTTCCCGTTCCACACTCCAAACTGTGTTTCCCCGCGTCTCTTAGGGATGATTTTGTCACAATACATTGATAGGTAACTTTCAACCTCAGAGTCTGTAATAAATGGACTAAACAAATGAATCGTCAGTACTTTCATTGAAAACTGAAAAGAGGGGATTACTTTCACCCCCTCCAGCTCTACCTTCTCTTTATTTACTTCATAAAGAGCGTAGGCACTTTCACACTGCGAGGCTTTATTAAGCGTAACATCATAAAGTCCTCGAGAAAAAAAAGATTGAAAGCAAAAAAGATGCTCCTTGTCGATCTTCAAGAGCTTACAAATAACATTGAAAATAAATTGAGAATCTTTCACCTGCCGGTGGTCAGGAGCAACCACGAACCTGATGGTGTCCTTCAGCGGATGCTCCTCCGAGAAATAATCATTCGGGTTGCTTGCTTGATTCTCCTTCCTTCCTCCAGGGTTTCTCCTTGTCTCCATGATTTTCCTCTTCTTTTCCAGATACCAAGGAAAATATCACACACGGATCGCAGCCTCCACGAAGTTCGTCCTCCCTCCAACACACCGTCCTCCGTAAAGAAAAGGCACTGCAGCTTTAGCACCGATTCCCAAAAGCAGCACTGGATATCTCCAAAGGCCAAGAATCGGTTCTGCCACCACAGTAACCTTCAGCCCAATGTCACAACCCACTACAGATCGTGCCAAAAGGCCGAGAAGCGATAACCAGAATTGGTTTCAAACTACGGAGCCACCCAAGGATCCTGAAAAGTCCATTTGTGGAGATGAGCTCCTGGACTCCCGTTAAGAAGACATGTTGTCAACCTCTAGATCCCTTACATGCCTGCACTTTTCGGCTTGCTGCTGCTCCAATCCACGCGTTTTAGATCTGCATAACTCCACCTCTTTAAACACAGCACCTTCACCCCCTGCTGTTCCCACCCGCCTCAACACCGTTGGAAGGGAGGAGAACCAATTAAGGCGGGGGGTGGGGTGGAACGAGCAGCTGTCTACCCTTAGCAGGAGGGCTCCTGATTACATACCTCTCCTGCTGCTGCTGCTGCTGGCTGTCCAGCAGCAGACTGAAGGTGGCTGCTGCTGTGCACAGGTATATAAAGGCTCAGAGCCTATTATGACACGCGCAGCCAGCGTTCCATTGCCACATTCCATCTACTGCAGGCAGGATACCTGGCTGGCTGAATGTCGCTGAGAAGCTCACAGAGACCGCCATAAGCAACAGTTTAACAGAATGCCACAGACTAATCAACCAAACTTTTTGGGTTGGGTTCTCTTTTATAGTCTGCAGGCATTAAATGAAAGAAGTCAGTGTTCCAGCAGAAGGAGACAACGTTTCAGAAAAGGCATTGTAGCAAACCAAAAAAGAAATTTTAAGCGCAGCAGAGTAACCAGCGCACATACCTGTTAGCTCAGGTGAGTTTAAAAGGCTGCTGTTGATAACAAGGGCATTTGCTAAATAGATGGTGTGTGTGCAACAATATACTGAAAGTTCAATTATATTGTGCAGCTTACCTCACCACCTGTAGTTATTTAGGTGAAAGCTCCAAAATGCTTGCCTAATATGTCTGTTTATCCAAAAGGAAGTAAAAAGGGAGAGCTAGAAAGATAGCATTGCATCACATTACATGGCAATGCAATGCACAGTTGCTGAAGTTGAACCAAAATGAGCTTGTAATCTGGCTTCTGCAACTTTGAACATGAAAAATCCAATGAGGAGAAGAAAAGCAAAGCCAAAGAGTCCATCCCAAAATCCGACAAACAAGCAAAATGAACAAAAAACATTGAATTCAATTCTTTCTGATTTTAGAAACTGCATTAAAGAAGGGGTGCACCGGTCCTGGAGATACTGCAATACCAGGTCAATGCGTGGAGTGGACAGAGCAAGCTCTTTTTCCATCTCCCTGTTCTAAAAATCCATTTAATATATGGTCCCCAGATAGGGGACGTATCAGATATTAAACTGATAAGAACAGATACTACACTTGATCTTAGCCAAAAGGCCGAGAAGCGATAACCAGAATTGGTTTCAAACTACGGAGCCACCCAAGGATCCTGAAAAGTCCATTTGTGGAGATGAGCTCCTGGACTCCCGTTAAGAAGACATGTTGTCAACCTCTAGATCCCTTACATGCCTGCACTTTTCGGCTTGCTGCTGCTGCAATCCACGCGTTTTAGATCTGCATAACTCCACCTCTTTAAACACAGCACCTTCACCCCCTGCTGTTCCCACCCGCCTCAACACCGTTGGAAGGGAGGAGAACCAATTAAGGCGGGGGGTGGGGTGGAACGAGCAGCTGTCTACCCTTAGCAGGAGGGCTCCTGATTACATACCTCTCCTGCTGCTGCTGCTGCTGGCTGTCCAGCAGCAGACTGAAGGTGGCTGCTGCTGTGCACAGGTATATAAAGGCTCAGAGCCTATTATGACACGCGCAGCCAGCGTTCCATTGCCACATTCCATCTACTGCAGGCAGGATACCTGGCTGGCTGAATGTCGCTGAGAAGCTCACAGAGACCGCCATAAGCAACAGTTTAACAGAATGCCACAGACTAATCAACCAAACTTTTTGGGTTGGGTTCTCTTTTATAGTCTGCAGGCATTAAATGAAAGAAGTCAGTGTTCCAGCAGAAGGAGACAACGTTTCAGAAAAGGCATTGTAGCAAACCAAAAAAGAAATTTTAAGCGCAGCAGAGTAACCAGCGCACATACCTGTTAGCTCAGGTGAGTTTAAAAGGCTGCTGTTGATAACAAGGGCATTTGCTAAATAGATGGTGTGTGTGCAACAATATACTGAAAGGTCAATTATATTGTGCAGCTTATCTCACCACCTGTAGTTATTTAGGTGAAAGCTCCAAAATGCTTGCCTAATATGTCTGTTTATCCAAAAGGAAGTAAAAAGGGAGAGCTAGAAAGATAGCATTGCATCACATTACATGGCAATGCAATGCACAGTTGCTGAAGTTGAACCAAAATGAGCTTGTAATCTGGCTTCTGCAACTTTGAACATGAAAAATCCAATGAGGAGAAGAAAAGCAAAGCCAAAGAGTCCATCCCAAAATCCGACAAACAAGCAAAATGAACAAAAAACATTGAATTCAATTCTTTCTGATTTTAGAAACTGCATTAAAGAAGGGGTGCACCGGTCCTGGAGATACTGCAATACCAGGTCAATGCGTGGAGTGGACAGAGCAAGCTCTTTTTCCATCTCCCTGTTCTAAAAATCCATTTAATATATGGTCCCCAGATAGGGGACGTATCAGATATTAAACTGATAAGAACAGATACTACACTTGATCTTAGCCAAAAGGCCGAGAAGCGATAACCAGAATTGGTTTCAAACTACGGAGCCACCCAAGGATCCTGAAAAGTCCATTTGTGGAGATGAGCTCCTGGACTCCCGTTAAGAAGACATGTTGTCAACCTCTAGATCCCTTACATGCCTGCACTTTTCGGCTTGCTGCTGCTGCAATCCACGCGTTTTAGATCTGCATAACTCCACCTCTTTAAACACAGCACCTTCACCCCCTGCTGTTCCCACCCGCCTCAACACCGTTGGAAGGGAGGAGAACCAATTAAGGCGGGGGGTGGGGTGGAACGAGCAGCTGTCTACCCTTAGCAGGAGGGCTCCTGATTACATACCTCTCCTGCTGCTGCTGCTGCTGGCTGTCCAGCAGCAGACTGAAGGTGGCTGCTGCTGTGCACAGGTATATAAAGGCTCAGAGCCTATTATGACACGCGCAGCCAGCGTTCCATTGCCACATTCCATCTACTGCAGGCAGGATACCTGGCTGGCTGAATGTCGCTGAGAAGCTCACAGAGACCGCCATAAGCAACAGTTTAACAGAATGCCACAGACTAATCAACCAAACTTTTTGGGTTGGGTTCTCTTTTATAGTCTGCAGGCATTAAATGAAAGAAGTCAGTGTTCCAGCAGAAGGAGACAACGTTTCAGAAAAGGCATTGTAGCAAACCAAAAAAGAAATTTTAAGCGCAGCAGAGTAACCAGCGCACATACCTGTTAGCTCAGGTGAGTTTAAAAGGCTGCTGTTGATAACAAGGGCATTTGCTAAATAGATGGTGTGTGTGCAACAATATACTGAAAGGTCAATTATATTGTGCAGCTTATCTCACCACCTGTAGTTATTTAGGTGAAAGCTCCAAAATGCTTGCCTAATATGTCTGTTTATCCAAAAGGAAGTAAAAAGGGAGAGCTAGAAAGATAGCATTGCATCACATTACATGGCAATGCAATGCACAGTTGCTGAAGTTGAACCAAAATGAGCTTGTAATCTGGCTTCTGCAACTTTGAACATGAAAAATCCAATGAGGAGAAGAAAAGCAAAGCCAAAGAGTCCATCCCAAAATCCGACAAACAAGCAAAATGAACAAAAAACATTGAATTCAATTTTTTCTGATTTTAGAAACTGCATTAAAGAAGGGGTGCACCGGTCCTGGAGATACTGCAATACCAGGTCAATGCGTGGAGTGGACAGAGCAAGCTCTTTTTCCATCTCCCTGTTCTAAAAATCCATTTAATATATGGTCCCCAGATAGGGGACGTATCAGATATTAAACTGATAAGAACAGATACTACACTTGATCTTAGCCAAAAGGCCGAGAAGCGATAACCAGAATTGGTTTCAAACTACGGAGCCACCCAAGGATCCTGAAAAGTCCATTTGTGGAGATGAGCTCCTGGACTCCCGTTAAGAAGACATGTTGTCAACCTCTAGATCCCTTACATGCCTGCACTTTTCGGCTTGCTGCTGCTGCAATCCACGCGTTTTAGATCTGCATAACTCCACCTCTTTAAACACAGCACCTTCACCCCCTGCTGTTCCCACCCGCCTCAACACCGTTGGAAGGGAGGAGAACCAATTAAGGCGGGGGGTGGGGTGGAACGAGCAGCTGTCTACCCTTAGCAGGAGGGCTCCTGATTACATACCTCTCCTGCTGCTGCTGCTGGCTGTCCAGCAGCAGACTGAAGGTGGCTGCTGCTGTGCACAGGTATATAAAGGCTCAGAGCCTATTATGACACGCGCAGCCAGCGTTCCATTGCCACATTCCATCTACTGCAGGCAGGATACCTGGCTGGCTGAATGTCGCTGAGAAGCTCACAGAGACCGCCATAAGCAACAGTTTAACAGAATGCCACAGACTAATCAACCAAACTTTTTGGGTTGGGTTCTCTTTTATAGTCTGCAGGCATTAAATGAAAGAAGTCAGTGTTCCAGCAGAAGGAGACAACGTTTCAGAAAAGGCATTGTAGCAAACCAAAAAAGAAATTTTAAGCGCAGCAGAGTAACCAGCGCACATACCTGTTAGCTCAGGTGAGTTTAAAAGGCTGCTGTTGATAACAAGGGCATTTGCTAAATAGATGGTGTGTGTGCAACAATATACTGAAAGGTCAATTATATTGTGCAGCTTATCTCACCACCTGTAGTTATTTAGGTGAAAGCTCCAAAATGTTTGCCTAATATGTCTGTTTATCCAAAAGGAAGTAAAAAGGGAGAGCTAGAAAGATAGCATTGCATCACATTACATGGCAATGCAATGCACAGTTGCTGAAGTTGAACCAAAATGAGCTTGTAATCTGGCTTCTGCAACTTTGAACATGAAAAATCCAATGAGGAGAAGAAAAGCAAAGCCAAAGAGTCCATCCCAAAATCCGACAAACAAGCAAAATGAACAAAAAACATTGAATTCAATTCTTTCTGATTTTAGAAACTGCATTAAAGAAGGGGTGCACCGGTCCTGGAGATACTGCAATACCAGGTCAATGCGTGGAGTGGACAGAGCAAGCTCTTTTTCCATCTCCCTGTTCTAAAAATCCATTTAATATATGGTCCCCAGATAGGGGACGTATCAGATATTAAACTGATAAGAACAGATACTACACTTGATCTTAGCCAAAAGGCCGAGAAGCGATAACCAGAATTGGTTTCAAACTACGGAGCCACCCAAGGATCCTGAAAAGTCCATTTGTGGAGATGAGCTCCTGGACTCCCGTTAAGAAGACATGTTGTCAACCTCTAGATCCCTTACATGCCTGCACTTTTCGGCTTGCTGCTGCTGCAATCCACGCGTTTTAGATCTGCATAACTCCACCTCTTTAAACACAGCACCTTCACCCCCTGCTGTTCCCACCCGCCTCAACACCGTTGGAAGGGAGGAGAACCAATTAAGGCGGGGTGTGGGGTGGAACGAGCAGCTGTCTACCCTTAGCAGGAGGGCTCCTGATTACATACCTCTCCTGCTGCTGCTGCTGCTGGCTGTCCAGCAGCAGACTGAAGGTGGCTGCTGCTGTGCACAGGTATATAAAGGCTCAGAGCCTATTATGACACGCGCAGCCAGCGTTCCATTGCCACATTCCATCTACTGCAGGCAGGATACCTGGCTGGCTGAATGTCGCTGAGAAGCTCACAGAGACCGCCATAAGCAACAGTTTAACAGAATGCCACAGACTAATCAACCAAACTTTTTGGGTTGGGTTCTCTTTTATAGTCTGCAGGCATTAAATGAAAGAAGTCAGTGTTCCAGCAGAAGGAGACAACGTTTCAGAAAAGGCATTGTAGCAAACCAAAAAAGAAATTTTAAGCGCAGCAGAGTAACCAGCGCACATACCTGTTAGCTCAGGTGAGTTTAAAAGGCTGCTGTTGATAACAAGGGCATTTGCTAAATTGATGGTGTGTGTGCAACAATATACTGAAAGGTCAATTATATTGTGCAGCTTATCTCACCACCTGTAGTTATTTAGGTGAAAGCTCCAAAATGCTTGCCTAATATGTCTGTTTATCCAAAAGGAAGTAAAAAGGGAGAGCTAGAAAGATAGCATTGCATCACATTACATGGCAATGCAATGCACAGTTGCTGAAGTTGAACCAAAATGAGCTTGTAATCTGGCTTCTGCAACTTTGAACATGAAAAATCCAATGAGGAGAAGAAAAGCAAAGCCAAAGAGTCCATCCCAAAATCCGACAAACAAGCAAAATGAACAAAAAACATTGAATTCAATTCTTTCTGATTTTAGAAACTGCATTAAAGAAGGGGTGCACCGGTCCTGGAGATACTGCAATACCAGGTCAATGCGTGGAGTGGACAGAGCAAGCTCTTTTTCCATCTCCCTGTTCTAAAAATCCATTTAATATATGGTCCCCAGATAGGGGACGTATCAGATATTAAACTGATAAGAACAGATACTACACTTGATCTTAGCCAAAAGGCCGAGAAGCGATAACCAGAATTGGTTTCAAACTACGGAGCCACCCAAGGATCCTGAAAAGTCCATTTGTGGAGATGAGCTCCTGGACTCCCGTTAAGAAGACATGTTGTCAACCTCTAGATCCCTTACATGCCTGCACTTTTCGGCTTGCTGCTGCTGCAATCCACGCGTTTTAGATCTGCATAACTCCACCTCTTTAAACACAGCACCTTCACCCCCTGCTGTTCCCACCCGCCTCAACACCGTTGGAAGGGAGGAGAACCAATTAAGGCGGGGTGTGGGGTGGAACGAGCAGCTGTCTACCCTTAGCAGGAGGGCTCCTGATTACATACCTCTCCTGCTGCTGCTGCTGCTGGCTGTCCAGCAGCAGACTGAAGGTGGCTGCTGCTGTGCACAGGTATATAAAGGCTCAGAGCCTATTATGACACGCGCAGCCAGCGTTCCATTGCCACATTCCATCTACTGCAGGCAGGATACCTGGCTGGCTGAATGTCGCTGAGAAGCTCACAGAGACCGCCATAAGCAACAGTTTAACAGAATGCCACAGACTAATCAACCAAACTTTTTGGGTTGGGTTCTCTTTTATAGTCTGCAGGCATTAAATGAAAGAAGTCAGTGTTCCAGCAGAAGGAGACAACGTTTCAGAAAAGGCATTGTAGCAAACCAAAAAAGAAATTTTAAGCGCAGCAGAGTAACCAGCGCACATACCTGTTAGCTCAGGTGAGTTTAAAAGGCTGCTGTTGATAACAAGGGCATTTGCTAAATTGATGGTGTGTGTGCAACAATATACTGAAAGGTCAATTATATTGTGCAGCTTATCTCACCACCTGTAGTTATTTAGGTGAAAGCTCCAAAATGCTTGCCTAATATGTCTGTTTATCCAAAAGGAAGTAAAAAGGGAGAGCTAGAAAGATAGCATTGCATCACATTACATGGCAATGCAATGCACAGTTGCTGAAGTTGAACCAAAATGAGCTTGTAATCTGGCTTCTGCAACTTTGAACATGAAAAATCCAATGAGGAGAAGAAAAGCAAAGCCAAAGAGTCCATCCCAAAATCCGACAAACAAGCAAAATGAACAAAAAACATTGAATTCAATTCTTTCTGATTTTAGAAACTGCATTAAAGAAGGGGTGCACCGGTCCTGGAGATACTGCAATACCAGGTCAATGCGTGGAGTGGACAGAGCAAGCTCTTTTTCCATCTCCCTGTTCTAAAAATCCATTTAATATATGGTCCCCAGATAGGGGACGTATCAGATATTAAACTGATAAGAACAGATACTACACTTGATCTTAGCCAAAAGGCCGAGAAGCGATAACCAGAATTGGTTTCAAACTACGGAGCCACCCAAGGATCCTGAAAAGTCCATTTGTGGAGATGAGCTCCTGGACTCCCGTTAAGAAGACATGTTGTCAACCTCTAGATCCCTTACATGCCTGCACTTTTCGGCTTGCTGCTGCTGCAATCCACGCGTTTTAGATCTGCATAACTCCACCTCTTTAAACACAGCACCTTCACCCCCTGCTGTTCCCACCCGCCTCAACACCGTTGGAAGGGAGGAGAACCAATTAAGGCGGGGGGTGGGGTGGAACGAGCAGCTGTCTACCCTTAGCAGGAGGGCTCCTGATTACATACCTCTCCTGCTGCTGCTGCTGCTGCTGGCTGTCCAGCAGCAGACTGAAGGTGGCTGCTGCTGTGCACAGGTATATAAAGGCTCAGAGCCTATTATGACACGCGCAGCCAGCGTTCCATTGCCACATTCCATCTACTGCAGGCAGGATACCTGGCTGGCTGAATGTCGCTGAGAAGCTCACAGAGACCGCCATAAGCAACAGTTTAACAGAATGCCACAGACTAATCAACCAAACTTTTTGGGTTGGGTTCTCTTTTATAGTCTGCAGGCATTAAATGAAAGAAGTCAGTGTTCCAGCAGAAGGAGACAACGTTTCAGAAAAGGCATTGTAGCAAACCAAAAAAGAAATTTTAAGCGCAGCAGAGTAACCAGCGCACATACCTGTTAGCTCAGGTGAGTTTAAAAGGCTGCTGTTGATAACAAGGGCATTTGCTAAATAGATGGTGTGTGTGCAACAATATACTGAAAGGTCAATTATATTGTGCAGCTTATCTCACCACCTGTAGTTATTTAGGTGAAAGCTCCAAAATGCTTGCCTAATATGTCTGTTTATCCAAAAGGAAGTAAAAAGGGAGAGCTAGAAAGATAGCATTGCATCACATTACATGGCAATGCAATGCACAGTTGCTGAAGTTGAACCAAAATGAGCTTGTAATCTGGCTTCTGCAACTTTGAACATGAAAAATCCAATGAGGAGAAGAAAAGCAAAGCCAAAGAGTCCATCCCAAAATCCGACAAACAAGCAAAATGAACAAAAAACATTGAATTCAATTCTTTCTGATTTTAGAAACTGCATTAAAGAAGGGGTGCACCGGTCCTGGAGATACTGCAATACCAGGTCAATGCGTGGAGTGGACAGAGCAAGCTCTTTTTCCATCTCTCTGTTCTAAAAATCCATTTAATATATGGTCCCCAGATAGGGGACGTATCAGATATTAAACTGATAAGAACAGATACTACACTTGATCTTAGCCAAAAGGCCGAGAAGCGATAACCAGAATTGGTTTCAAACTACGGAGCCACCCAAGGATCCTGAAAAGTCCATTTGTGGAGATGAGCTCCTGGACTCCCGTTAAGAAGACATGTTGTCAACCTCTAGATCCCTTACATGCCTGCACTTTTCGGCTTGCTGCTGCTGCAATCCACGCGTTTTAGATCTGCATAACTCCACCTCTTTAAACACAGCACCTTCACCCCCTGCTGTTCCCACCCGCCTCAACACCGTTGGAAGGGAGGAGAACCAATTAAGGCGGGGGGTGGGGTGGAACGAGCAGCTGTCTACCCTTAGCAGGAGGGCTCCTGATTACATACCTCTCCTGCTGCTGCTGCTGCTGGCTGTCCAGCAGCAGACTGAAGGTGGCTGCTGCTGTGCACAGGTATATAAAGGCTCAGAGCCTATTATGACACGCGCAGCCAGCGTTCCATTGCCACATTCCATCTACTGCAGGCAGGATACCTGGCTGGCTGAATGTCGCTGAGAAGCTCACAGAGACCGCCATAAGCAACAGTTTAACAGAATGCCACAGACTAATCAACCAAACTTTTTGGGTTGGGTTCTCTTTTATAGTCTGCAGGCATTAAATGAAAGAAGTCAGTGTTCCAGCAGAAGGAGACAACGTTTCAGAAAAGGCATTGTAGCAAACCAAAAAAGAAATTTTAAGCGCAGCAGAGTAACCAGCGCACATACCTGTTAGCTCAGGTGAGTTTAAAAGGCTGCTGTTGATAACAAGGGCATTTGCTAAATAGATGGTGTGTGTGCAACAATATACTGAAAGGTCAATTATATTGTGCAGCTTATCTCACCACCTGTAGTTATTTAGGTGAAAGCTCCAAAATGCTTGCCTAATATGTCTGTTTATCCAAAAGGAAGTAAAAAGGGAGAGCTAGAAAGATAGCATTGCATCACATTACATGGCAATGCAATGCACAGTTGCTGAAGTTGAACCAAAATGAGCTTGTAATCTGGCTTCTGCAACTTTGAACATGAAAAATCCAATGAGGAGAAGAAAAGCAAAGCCAAAGAGTCCATCCCAAAATCCGACAAACAAGCAAAATGAACAAAAAACATTGAATTCAATTCTTTCTGATTTTAGAAACTGCATTAAAGAAGGGGTGCACCGGTCCTGGAGATACTGCAATACCAGGTCAATGCGTGGAGTGGACAGAGCAAGCTCTTTTTCCATCTCCCTGTTCTAAAAATCCATTTAATATATGGTCCCCAGATAGGGGACGTATCAGATATTAAACTGATAAGAACAGATACTACACTTGATCTTAGCCAAAAGGCCGAGAAGCGATAACCAGAATTGGTTTCAAACTACGGAGCCACCCAAGGATCCTGAAAAGTCCATTTGTGGAGATGAGCTCCTGGACTCCCGTTAAGAAGACATGTTGTCAACCTCTAGATCCCTTACATGCCTGCACTTTTCGGCTTGCTGCTGCTGCAATCCACGCGTTTTAGATCTGCATAACTCCACCTCTTTAAACACAGCACCTTCACCCCCTGCTGTTCCCACCCGCCTCAACACCGTTGGAAGGGAGGAGAACCAATTAAGGCGGGGGGTGGGGTGGAACGAGCAGCTGTCTACCCTTAGCAGGAGGGCTCCTGATTACATACCTCTCCTGCTGCTGCTGCTGCTGGCTGTCCAGCAGCAGACTGAAGGTGGCTGCTGCTGTGCACAGGTATATAAAGGCTCAGAGCCTATTATGACACGCGCAGCCAGCGTTCCATTGCCACATTCCATCTACTGCAGGCAGGATACCTGGCTGGCTGAATGTCGCTGAGAAGCTCACAGAGACCGCCATAAGCAACAGTTTAACAGAATGCCACAGACTAATCAACCAAACTTTTTGGGTTGGGTTCTCTTTTATAGTCTGCAGGCATTAAATGAAAGAAGTCAGTGTTCCAGCAGAAGGAGACAACGTTTCAGAAAAGGCATTGTAGCAAACCAAAAAAGAAATTTTAAGCGCAGCAGAGTAACCAGCGCACATACCTGTTAGCTCAGGTGAGTTTAAAAGGCTGCTGTTGATAACAAGGGCATTTGCTAAATAGATGGTGTGTGTGCAACAATATACTGAAAGGTCAATTATATTGTGCAGCTTATCTCACCACCTGTAGTTATTTAGGTGAAAGCTCCAAAATGCTTGCCTAATATGTCTGTTTATCCAAAAGGAAGTAAAAAGGGAGAGCTAGAAAGATAGCATTGCATCACATTACATGGCAATGCAATGCACAGTTGCTGAAGTTGAACCAAAATGAGCTTGTAATCTGGCTTCTGCAACTTTGAACATGAAAAATCCAATGAGGAGAAGAAAAGCAAAGCCAAAGAGTCCATCCCAAAATCCGACAAACAAGCAAAATGAACAAAAAACATTGAATTCAATTCTTTCTGATTTTAGAAACTGCATTAAAGAAGGGGTGCACCGGTCCTGGAGATACTGCAATACCAGGTCAATGCGTGGAGTGGACAGAGCAAGCTCTTTTTCCATCTCCCTGTTCTAAAAATCCATTTAATATATGGTCCCCAGATAGGGGACGTATCAGATATTAAACTGATAAGAACAGATACTACACTTGATCTTAGCCAAAAGGCCGAGAAGCGATAACCAGAATTGGTTTCAAACTACGGAGCCACCCAAGGATCCTGAAAAGTCCATTTGTGGAGATGAGCTCCTGGACTCCCGTTAAGAAGACATGTTGTCAACCTCTAGATCCCTTACATGCCTGCACTTTTCGGCTTGCTGCTGCTGCAATCCACGCGTTTTAGATCTGCATAACTCCACCTCTTTAAACACAGCACCTTCACCCCCTGCTGTTCCCACCCGCCTCAACACCGTTGGAAGGGAGGAGAACCAATTAAGGCGGGGGGTGGGGTGGAACGAGCAGCTGTCTACCCTTAGCAGGAGGGCTCCTGATTACATACCTCTCCTGCTGCTGCTGCTGCTGGCTGTCCAGCAGCAGACTGAAGGTGGCTGCTGCTGTGCACAGGTATATAAAGGCTCAGAGCCTATTATGACACGCGCAGCCAGCGTTCCATTGCCACATTCCATCTACTGCAGGCAGGATACCTGGCTGGCTGAATGTCGCTGAGAAGCTCACAGAGACCGCCATAAGCAACAGTTTAACAGAATGCCACAGACTAATCAACCAAACTTTTTGGGTTGGGTTCTCTTTTATAGTCTGCAGGCATTAAATGAAAGAAGTCAGTGTTCCAGCAGAAGGAGACAACGTTTCAGAAAAGGCATTGTAGCAAACCAAAAAAGAAATTTTAAGCGCAGCAGAGTAACCAGCGCACATACCTGTTAGCTCAGGTGAGTTTAAAAGGCTGCTGTTGATAACAAGGGCATTTGCTAAATAGATGGTGTGTGTGCAACAATATACTGAAAGGTCAATTATATTGTGCAGCTTATCTCACCACCTGTAGTTATTTAGGTGAAAGCTCCAAAATGCTTGCCTAATATGTCTGTTTATCCAAAAGGAAGTAAAAAGGGAGAGCTAGAAAGATAGCATTGCATCACATTACATGGCAATGCAATGCACAGTTGTTGAAGTTGAACCAAAATGAGCTTGTAATCTGGCTTCTGCAACTTTGAACATGAAAAATCCAATGAGGAGAAGAAAAGCAAAGCCAAAGAGTCCATCCCAAAATCCGACAAACAAGCAAAATGAACAAAAAACATTGAATTCAATTCTTTCTGATTTTAGAAACTGCATTAAAGAAGGGGTGCACCGCTCCTGGAGATACTGCAATACCAGGTCAATGCGTGGAGTGGACAGAGCAAGCTCTTTTTCCATCTCCCTGTTCTAAAAATCCATTTAATATATGGTCCCCAGATAGGGGACGTATCAGATATTAAACTGATAAGAACAGATACTACACTTGATCTTAGCCAAAAGGCCGAGAAGCGATAACCAGAATTGGTTTCAAACTACGGAGCCACCCAAGGATCCTGAAAAGTCCATTTGTGGAGATGAGCTCCTGGACTCCCGTTAAGAAGACATGTTGTCAACCTCTAGATCCCTTACATGCCTGCACTTTTCGGCTTGCTGCTGCTGCAATCCACGCGTTTTAGATCTGCATAACTCCACCTCTTTAAACACAGCACCTTCACCCCCTGCTGTTCCCACCCGCCTCAACACCGTTGGAAGGGAGGAGAACCAATTAAGGCGGGGGGTGGGGTGGAACGAGCAGCTGTCTACCCTTAGCAGGAGGGCTCCTGATTACATACCTCTCCTGCTGCTGCTGCTGCTGGCTGTCCAGCAGCAGACTGAAGGTGGCTGCTGCTGTGCACAGGTATATAAAGGCTCAGAGCCTATTATGACACGCGCAGCCAGCGTTCCATTGCCACATTCCATCTACTGCAGGCAGGATACCTGGCTGGCTGAATGTCGCTGAGAAGCTCACAGAGACCGCCATAAGCAACAGTTTAACAGAATGCCACAGACTAATCAACCAAACTTTTTGGGTTGGGTTCTCTTTTATAGTCTGCAGGCATTAAATGAAAGAAGTCAGTGTTCCAGCAGAAGGAGACAACGTTTCAGAAAAGGCATTGTAGCAAACCAAAAAAGAAATTTTAAGCGCAGCAGAGTAACCAGCGCACATACCTGTTAGCTCAGGTGAGTTTAAAAGGCTGCTGTTGATAACAAGGGCATTTGCTAAATAGATGGTGTGTGTGCAACAATATACTGAAAGGTCAATTATATTGTGCAGCTTATCTCACCACCTGTAGTTATTTAGGTGAAAGCTCCAAAATGCTTGCCTAATATGTCTGTTTATCCAAAAGGAAGTAAAAAGGGAGAGCTAGAAAGATAGCATTGCATCACATTACATGGCAATGCAATGCACAGTTGCTGAAGTTGAACCAAAATGAGCTTGTAATCTGGCTTCTGCAACTTTGAACATGAAAAATCCAATGAGGAGAAGAAAAGCAAAGCCAAAGAGTCCATCCCAAAATCCGACAAACAAGCAAAATGAACAAAAAACATTGAATTCAATTCTTTCTGATTTTAGAAACTGCATTAAAGAAGGGGTGCACCGGTCCTGGAGATACTGCAATACCAGGTCAATGCGTGGAGTGGACAGAGCAAGCTCTTTTTCCATCTCCCTGTTCTAAAAATCCATTTAATATATGGTCCCCAGATAGGGGACGTATCAGATATTAAACTGATAAGAACAGATTTTTTTTTTTTTTTTTTTTTTTTTAAAAACCTATTCAGGTTAAAATTAAAGTCCACTCCACAGTCCTCTTCTCCCCAAAGGGAGAAAAGACGTGGACTCCAACTTAAATCATCATCAGGTTTTGGTACTTTTAATGTCAGAAAAAAAAAATACAAAAATACAACAATACTTACAAAGAAAGAAATGTTTCAGAACCTGAATGGATACCAAAAAAATAAAAATTAAATTATAACTGTATTAACAACAGTAATAACATCAAGTAAAATACTTGTAACCATTATCAAAAGCATGAACCCCAACCCAACTCAGAACCTTAAGGGACAAATCTTCAACCCTTGATGCTGAAAAAACTTGTTTCGATACACCATCTGGTATTCTATATTTCACACAAAAAACATTTTTATCTCTTATTAGTTCTTTCCTAACATTCTCTATAAGATAGTCCAAACGTTTCTCATCATACAACTTACGGTACAACCGGTTAAAATATTCTGCATTCTTTATAAACATAGGTTGTTGAAAAACAACTATATTTTCTTCCATTGCCACCTCCACTTCCTGTTCCTTTCTCTTTTCTTGCTTTTTAACCTTACCACGGCCAGTTCCCTGACTTACACCTCCCATTTCACTCTCTACCCTATCCCCCCAATCTACTCTTGTTTTCTCCATCTCCCTCTGCACTCCTACAGGTTTGCTTTCTTTTCCCTTTACCACCAACACCTTTTCTACACTTTCCTCCTTTCTCTCTACCAAAACCTTTTTAACCACTACCTCCTTCTCTTTATTTCTTTTCCTCTTTGGGCAATTCTTAAAAACATGCGTATCTTCCTGACACAAGTTGCACTTCCTCCGATCTTTACAATCCTTTGACTCATGATCACCTTTTTTGCAAAAACCACATACACCACCCGAACAATTTTCCTTTCCATGCCTGTATTGACGACAAACTCGACAAAAAGTGGGTATACCACTGAAAAAAATATCACCATTTATATTACCCAACTTAAACCTAGCTGGGGGAAGCAACACAGTCCCCTGCTCATCTTCTTTGAAACGGACCAAAAATTTCCACTTCGAAGTCCAAAAACCAAATTCATTATAAATCTTCCCTTTTGGTGTTACTGACAAACAAAAAAACTCCAAAAATGTAAGAACATCCTCTTCGTCCACCAATGGAGAGTACATTTTAACAATGATCCATTTATCTCTAACGGGGAAGTGTGGCATTACACTTATCCCCTCCATTCTTTTATCCTGGCTTGCAGTCATTTTCCTTAGATATCCTTCAAAAAAAACTTTGTCAACAAAAACTATATCATAAACACCCCTCCTGGGGTAGTCCATTATCGCCAACACTTCTTCTGTCTTCAAACCAAAAAGATCCACAAGAACTTAACTCATCACATACCTAAAATCCTTTTGATCTCGAAAGTTCTCCTGAACAACCAAACGAATAGAATTCTGCACCTTAGCGAATTCAGGCACATGATCTTCCTCTCCTTCATGTGATGCTGCAGACATCTTCTTCACAAACAGGTTCTCCTCTTCTCAATAGAAACCTTCAACACCGAAGTGCCAGGTAGATGATCGCCTCCCGTTGCCCGGGGACTAATCCGACTCCCTAATAGCAGCAGGGAGGTGAAGCCCTGCTGAAAAACAGAGCGATCCCCCCAGGCCAAGGAGCCGGGTACCCCGAGCACCTCTCAGCCAAGACCAAGGCAGCAGCCACTAGATCACTGCACTTGATCTTAGCCAAAAGGCCGAGAAGCGATAACCAGAATTGGTTTCAAACTACGGAGCCACCCAAGGATCCTGAAAAGTCCATTTGTGGAGATGAGCTCCTGGACTCCCGTTAAGAAGACATGTTGTCAACCTCTAGATCCCTTACATGCCTGCACTTTTCGGCTTGCTGCTGCTGCAATCCACGCGTTTTAGATCTGCATAACTCCACCTCTTTAAACACAGCACCTTCACCCCCTGCTGTTCCCACCCGCCTCAACACCGTTGGAAGGGAGGAGAACCAATTAAGGCGGGGGGTGGGGTGGAACGAGCAGCTGTCTACCCTTAGCAGGAGGGCTCCTGATTACATACCTCTCCTGCTGCTGCTGCTGCTGGCTGTCCAGCAGCAGACTGAAGGTGGCTGCTGCTGTGCACAGGTATATAAAGGCTCAGAGCCTATTATGACACGCGCAGCCAGCGTTCCATTGCCACATTCCATCTACTGCAGGCAGGATACCTGGCTGGCTGAATGTCGCTGAGAAGCTCACAGAGACCGCCATAAGCAACAGTTTAACAGAATGCCACAGACTAATCAACCAAACTTTTTGGGTTGGGTTCTCTTTTATAGTCTGCAGGCATTAAATGAAAGAAGTCAGTGTTCCAGCAGAAGGAGACAACGTTTCAGAAAAGGCATTGTAGCAAACCAAAAAAGAAATTTTAAGCGCAGCAGAGTAACCAGCGCACATACCTGTTTAAAAGGTGAGTTTAAAAGGCTGCTGTTGATAACAAGGGCATTTGCTAAATAGATGGTGTGTGTGCAACAATATACTGAAAGGTCAATTATATTGTGCAGCTTATCTCACCACCTGTAGTTATTTAGGTGAAAGCTCCAAAATGCTTGCCTAATATGTCTGTTTATCCAAAAGGAAGTAAAAAGGGAGAGCTAGAAAGATAGCATTGCATCACATTACATGGCAATGCAATGCACAGTTGCTGAAGTTGAACCAAAATGAGCTTGTAATCTGGCTTCTGCAACTTTGAACATGAAAAATCCAATGAGGAGAAGAAAAGCAAAGCCAAAGAGTCCATCCCAAAATCCGACAAACAAGCAAAATGAACAAAAAACATTGAATTCAATTCTTTCTGATTTTAGAAACTGCATTAAAGAAGGGGTGCACCGGTCCTGGAGATACTGCAATACCAGGTCAATGCGTGGAGTGGACAGAGCAAGCTCTTTTTCCATCTCCCTGTTCTAAAAATCCATTTAATATATGGTCCCCAGATAGGGGACGTATCAGATATTAAACTGATAAGAACAGATTTTTTTATTTTATCGAAAGCCCGAATTCGTGTACAAAACCCGAGTGCGCTTAAAAAAGTGACAAGTGCCACAAAAAAAGTGCACTAGGATGCTGGTCTTCTTGAAACCCTCTCCAAAAGGAGAAGGGTCCCCCAAACCATTCCCCGTCCCTCCGAGCCAAAAGGCCACAGCGAGGAACAGGGACAAAAAGCCACCTCCAGCCGAAGCCAGAGGCGACCCAATCTTACCCCCAGCACCTGCCCGAGTTCTCACCCGAGCAAGGCACTGGGAGCCAAAGACTGTGCTCCCCTCCCGGAAGAGGGGAGCCAACAAAGCTCTCCTCCCAAAAGAGGAGAGCCAGGGGGGGTTCAGGGGGGAGCGGAACCTGATGGCCACACACTCCCCCCCTAGACCTGCCAAGAGAGGAACCCGTAAGGGAACCGCATCCCGACAAAGTCCTAGTAGGACGTGACACACGTGAATAAGTGGACACACAGTGACAAAGAAATTAAATAAATAGTGAAGGTTTCACAGTATAATACTGCCCGGACCTTCGACCGGGAATTGAAAAATTCCCCATCCTAAGGCCAGAAGGCCCGGAATAAGGGTGTGTGCGAAGAAAGAAAATTTGAAGTGCTTGTGCAAATGTGCCATAAACTCAAGTGGGGTTCCCAATCCCAGTGAGTTAAGGCACCCCAGGGTCACCACTCCTGGGGCACTTCACACTTCGGGCTTTCGATCTTCCCCGGCCCAATGGCGTCGATCCTGGGGGGCCATGCTTTCCACCAGATGGCTATATTAGCCACCTGGCATACTAACAAGCGCCTAAACCCCAGTGTGCATAATGTATCAATCTACTAGGGCGGCCAACATCCAAAACCGCCTTTTCGAAATATACTACACCTGATCTTAGCCAAAAGGCCGAGAAGCGATAACCAGAATTGGTTTCAAACTACGGAGCCACCCAAGGATCCTGAAAAGTCCATTTGTGGAGATGAGCTCCTGGACTCCCGTTAAGAAGACATGTTGTCAACCTCTAGATCCCTTACATGCCTGCACTTTTCGGCTTGCTGCTGCTGCAATCCACGCGTTTTAGATCTGCATAACTCCACCTCTTTAAACACAGCACCTTCACCCCCTGCTGTTCCCACCCGCCTCAACACCGTTGGAAGGGAGGAGAACCAATTAAGGCGGGGGGTGGGGTGGAACGAGCAGCTGTCTACCCTTAGCAGGAGGGCTCCTGATTACATACCTCTCCTGCTGCTGCTGCTGCTGGCTGTCCAGCAGCAGACTGAAGGTGGCTGCTGCTGTGCACAGGTATATAAAGGCTCAGAGCCTATTATGACACGCGCAGCCAGCGTTCCATTGCCACATTCCATCTACTGCAGGCAGGATACCTGGCTGGCTGAATGTCGCTGAGAAGCTCACAGAGACCGCCATAAGCAACAGTTTAACAGAATGCCACAGACTAATCAACCAAACTTTTTGGGTTGGGTTCTCTTTTATAGTCTGCAGGCATTAAATGAAAGAAGTCAGTGTTCCAGCAGAAGGAGACAACGTTTCAGAAAAGGCATTGTAGCAAACCAAAAAAGAAATTTTAAGCGCAGCAGAGTAACCAGCGCACATACCTGTTAGCTCAGGTGAGTTTAAAAGGCTGCTGTTGATAACAAGGGCATTTGCTAAATAGATGGTGTGTGTGCAACAATATACTGAAAGGTCAATTATATTGTGCAGCTTATCTCACCACCTGTAGTTATTTAGGTGAAAGCTCCAAAATGCTTGCCTAATATGTCTGTTTATCCAAAAGGAAGTAAAAAGGGAGAGCTAGAAAGATAGCATTGCATCACATTACATGGCAATGCAATGCACAGTTGCTGAAGTTGAACCAAAATGAGCTTGTAATCTGGCTTCTGCAACTTTGAACATGAAAAATCCAATGAGGAGAAGAAAAGCAAAGCCAAAGAGTCCATCCCAAAATCCGACAAACAAGCAAAATGAACAAAAAACATTGAATTCAATTCTTTCTGATTTTAGAAACTGCATTAAAGAAGGGGTGCACCGGTCCTGGAGATACTGCAATACCAGGTCAATGCGTGGAGTGGACAGAGCAAGCTCTTTTTCCATCTCCCTGTTCTAAAAATCCATTTAATATATGGTCCCCAGATAGGGGACGTATCAGATATTAAACTGATAAGAACAGATACTACACTTGATCTTAGCCAAAAGGCCGAGAAGCGATAACCAGAATTGGTTTCAAACTACGGAGCCACCCAAGGATCCTGAAAAGTCCATTTGTGGAGATGAGCTCCTGGACTCCCGTTAAGAAGACATGTTGTCAACCTCTAGATCCCTTACATGCCTGCACTTTTCGGCTTGCTGCTGCTGCAATCCACGCGTTTTAGATCTGCATAACTCCACCTCTTTAAACACAGCACCTTCACCCCCTGCTGTTCCCACCCGCCTCAACACCGTTGGAAGGGAGGAGAACCAATTAAGGCGGGGGGTGGGGTGGAACGAGCAGCTGTCTACCCTTAGCAGGAGGGCTCCTGATTACATACCTCTCCTGCTGCTGCTGCTGCTGCTGGCTGTCCAGCAGCAGACTGAAGGTGGCTGCTGCTGTGCACAGGTATATAAAGGCTCAGAGCCTATTATGACACGCGCAGCCAGCGTTCCATTGCCACATTCCATCTACTGCAGGCAGGATACCTGGCTGGCTGAATGTCGCTGAGAAGCTCACAGAGACCGCCATAAGCAACAGTTTAACAGAATGCCACAGACTAATCAACCAAACTTTTTGGGTTGGGTTCTCTTTTATAGTCTGCAGGCATTAAATGAAAGAAGTCAGTGTTCCAGCAGAAGGAGACAACGTTTCAGAAAAGGCATTGTAGCAAACCAAAAAAGAAATTTTAAGCGCAGCAGAGTAACCAGCGCACATACCTGTTAGCTCAGGTGAGTTTAAAAGGCTGCTGTTGATAACAAGGGCATTTGCTAAATAGATGGTGTGTGTGCAACAATATACTGAAAGGTCAATTATATTGTGCAGCTTATCTCACCACCTGTAGTTATT
Source organism: Phyllobates terribilis (assembly GCF_046119375.1). Lineage (NCBI taxonomy): Eukaryota > Metazoa > Chordata > Amphibia > Anura > Dendrobatidae > Phyllobates > Phyllobates terribilis. The sequence goes on along the minus strand of NW_027364028.1, from coordinate 217,327 downwards.
TAGGTGAAAGCTCCAAAATGCTTGCCTAATATGTCTGTTTATCCAAAAGGAAGTAAAAAGGGAGAGCTAGAAAGATAGCATTGCATCACATTACATGGCAATGCAATGCACAGTTGCTGAAGTTGAACCAAAATGAGCTTGTAATCTGGCTTCTGCAACTTTGAACATGAAAAATCCAATGAGGAGAAGAAAAGCAAAGCCAAAGAGTCCATCCCAAAATCCGACAAACAAGCAAAATGAACAAAAAACATTGAATTCAATTCTTTCTGATTTTAGAAACTGCATTAAAGAAGGGGTGCACCGGTCCTGGAGATACTGCAATACCAGGTCAATGCGTGGAGTGGACAGAGCAAGCTCTTTTTCCATCTCCCTGTTCTAAAAATCCATTTAATATATGGTCCCCAGATAGGGGACGTATCAGATATTAAACTGATAAGAACAGATACTACACTTGATCTTAGCCAAAAGGCCGAGAAGCGATAACCAGAATTGGTTTCAAACTACGGAGCCACCCAAGGATCCTGAAAAGTCCATTTGTGGAGATGAGCTCCTGGACTCCCGTTAAGAAGACATGTTGTCAACCTCTAGATCCCTTACATGCCTGCACTTTTCGGCTTGCTGCTGCTGCAATCCACGCGTTTTAGATCTGCATAACTCCACCTCTTTAAACACAGCACCTTCACCCCCTGCTGTTCCCACCCGCCTCAACACCGTTGGAAGGGAGGAGAACCAATTAAGGCGGGGGGTGGGGTGGAACGAGCAGCTGTCTACCCTTAGCAGGAGGGCTCCTGATTACATACCTCTCCTGCTGCTGCTGCTGCTGCTGGCTGTCCAGCAGCAGACTGAAGGTGGCTGCTGCTGTGCACAGGTATATAAAGGCTCAGAGCCTATTATGACACACGCAGCCAGCGTTCCATTGCCACATTCCATCTACTGCAGGCAGGATACCTGGCTGGCTGAATGTCGCTGAGAAGCTCACAGAGACCGCCATAAGCAACAGTTTAACAGAATGCCACAGACTAATCAACCAAACTTTTTGGGTTGGGTTCTCTTTTATAGTCTGCAGGCATTAAATGAAAGAAGTCAGTGTTCCAGCAGAAGGAGACAACGTTTCAGAAAAGGCATTGTAGCAAACCAAAAAAGAAATTTTAAGCGCAGCAGAGTAACCAGCGCACATACCTGTTAGCTCAGGTGAGTTTAAAAGGCTGCTGTTGATAACAAGGGCATTTGCTAAATAGATGGTGTGTGTGCAACAATATACTGAAAGGTCAATTATATTGTGCAGCTTATCTCACCACCTGTAGTTATTTAGGTGAAAGCTCCAAAATGCTTGCCTAATATGTCTGTTTATCCAAAAGGAAGTAAAAAGGGAGAGCTAGAAAGATAGCATTGCATCACATTACATGGCAATGCAATGCACAGTTGCTGAAGTTGAACCAAAATGAGCTTGTAATCTGGCTTCTGCAACTTTGAACATGAAAAATCCAATGAGGAGAAGAAAAGCAAAGCCAAAGAGTCCATCCCAAAATCCAACAAACAAGCAAAATGAACAAAAAACATTGAATTCAATTCTTTCTGATTTTAGAAACTGCATTAAAGAAGGGGTGCACCGGTCCTGGAGATACTGCAATACCAGGTCAATGCGTGGAGTGGACAGAGCAAGCTCTTTTTCCATCTCCCTGTTCTAAAAATCCATTTAATATATGGTCCCCAGATAGGGGACGTATCAGATATTAAACTGATAAGAACAGATACTACACTTGATCTTAGCCAAAAGGCCGAGAAGCGATAACCAGAATTGGTTTCAAACTACGGAGCCACCCAAGGATCCTGAAAAGTCCATTTGTGGAGATGAGCTCCTGGACTCCCGTTAAGAAGACATGTTGTCAACCTCTAGATCCCTTACATGCCTGCACTTTTCGGCTTGCTGCTGCTGCAATCCACGCGTTTTAGATCTGCATAACTCCACCTCTTTAAACACAGCACCTTCACCCCCTGCTGTTCCCACCCGCCTCAACACCGTTGGAAGGGAGGAGAACCAATTAAGGCGGGGGGTGGGGTGGAACGAGCAGCTGTCTACCCTTAGCAGGAGGGCTCCTGATTACATACCTCTCCTGCTGCTGCTGCTGCTGGCTGTCCAGCAGCAGACTGAAGGTGGCTGCTGCTGTGCACAGGTATATAAAGGCTCAGAGCCTATTATGACACGCGCAGCCAGCGTTCCATTGCCACATTCCATCTACTGCAGGCAGGATACCTGGCTGGCTGAATGTCGCTGAGAAGCTCACAGAGACCGCCATAAGCAACAGTTTAACAGAATGCCACAGACTAATCAACCAAACTTTTTGGGTTGGGTTCTCTTTTATAGTCTGCAGGCATTAAATGAAAGAAGTCAGTGTTCCAGCAGAAGGAGACAACGTTTCAGAAAAGGCATTGTAGCAAACCAAAAAAGAAATTTTAAGCGCAGCAGAGTAACCAGCGCACATACCTGTTAGCTCAGGTGAGTTTAAAAGGCTGCTGTTGATAACAAGGGCATTTGCTAAATAGATGGTGTGTGTGCAACAATATACTGAAAGGTCAATTATATTGTGCAGCTTATCTCACCACCTGTAGTTATTTAGGTGAAAGCTCCAAAATGCTTGCCTAATATGTCTGTTTATCCAAAAGGAAGTAAAAAGGGAGAGCTAGAAAGATAGCATTGCATCACATTACATGGCAATGCAATGCACAGTTGCTGAAGTTGAACCAAAATGAGCTTGTAATCTGGCTTCTGCAACTTTGAACATGAAAAATCCAATGAGGAGAAGAAAAGCAAAGCCAAAGAGTCCATCCCAAAATCCGACAAACAAGCAAAATGAACAAAAAACATTGAATTCAATTCTTTCTGATTTTAGAAACTGCATTAAAGAAGGGGTGCACCGGTCCTGGAGATACTGCAATACCAGGTCAATGCGTGGAGTGGACAGAGCAAGCTCTTTTTCCATCTCCCTGTTCTAAAAATCCATTTAATATATGGTCCCCAGATAGGGGACGTATCAGATATTAAACTGATAAGAACAGATACTACACTTGATCTTAGCCAAAAGGCCGAGAAGCGATAACCAGAATTGGTTTCAAACTACGGAGCCACCCAAGGATCCTGAAAAGTCCATTTGTGGAGATGAGCTCCTGGACTCCCGTTAAGAAGACATGTTGTCAACCTCTAGATCCCTTACATGCCTGCACTTTTCGGCTTGCTGCTGCTGCAATCCACGCGTTTTAGATCTGCATAACTCCACCTCTTTAAACACAGCACCTTCACCCCCTGCTGTTCCCACCCGCCTCAACACCGTTGGAAGGGAGGAGAACCAATTAAGGCGGGGGGTGGGGTGGAACGAGCAGCTGTCTACCCTTAGCAGGAGGGCTCCTGATTACATACCTCTCCTGCTGCTGCTGGCTGTCCAGCAGCAGACTGAAGGTGGCTGCTGCTGTGCACAGGTATATAAAGGCTCAGAGCCTATTATGACACGCGCAGCCAGCGTTCCATTGCCACATTCCATCTACTGCAGGCAGGATACCTGGCTGGCTGAATGTCGCTGAGAAGCTCACAGAGACCGCCATAAGCAACAGTTTAACAGAATGCCACAGACTAATCAACCAAACTTTTTGGGTTGGGTTCTCTTTTATAGTCTGCAGGCATTAAATGAAAGAAGTCAGTGTTCCAGCAGAAGGAGACAACGTTTCAGAAAAGGCATTGTAGCAAACCAAAAAAGAAATTTTAAGCGCAGCAGAGTAACCAGCGCACATACCTGTTAGCTCAGGTGAGTTTAAAAGGCTGCTGTTGATAACAAGGGCATTTGCTAAATAGATGGTGTGTGTGCAACAATATACTGAAAGGTCAATTATATTGTGCAGCTTATCTCACCACCTGTAGTTATTTAGGTGAAAGCTCCAAAATGCTTGCCTAATATGTCTGTTTATCCAAAAGGAAGTAAAAAGGGAGAGCTAGAAAGATAGCATTGCATCACATTACATGGCAATGCAATGCACAGTTGCTGAAGTTGAACCAAAATGAGCTTGTAATCTGGCTTCTGCAACTTTGAACATGAAAAATCCAATGAGGAGAAGAAAAGCAAAGCCAAAGAGTCCATCCCAAAATCCAACAAACAAGCAAAATGAACAAAAAACATTGAATTCAATTCTTTCTGATTTTAGAAACTGCATTAAAGAAGGGGTGCACCGGTCCTGGAGATACTGCAATACCAGGTCAATGCGTGGAGTGGACAGAGCAAGCTCTTTTTCCATCTCCCTGTTCTAAAAATCCATTTAATATATGGTCCCCAGATAGGGGACGTATCAGATATTAAACTGATAAGAACAGATACTACACTTGATCTTAGCCAAAAGGCCGAGAAGCGATAACCAGAATTGGTTTCAAACTACGGAGCCACCCAAGGATCCTGAAAAGTCCATTTGTGGAGATGAGCTCCTGGACTCCCGTTAAGAAGACATGTTGTCAACCTCTAGATCCCTTACATGCCTGCACTTTTCGGCTTGCTGCTGCTGCAATCCACGCGTTTTAGATCTGCATAACTCCACCTCTTTAAACACAGCACCTTCACCCCCTGCTGTTCCCACCCGCCTCAACACCGTTGGAAGGGAGGAGAACCAATTAAGGCGGGGGGTGGGGTGAAACGAGCAGCTGTCTACCCTTAGCAGGAGGGCTCCTGATTACATACCTCTCCTGCTGCTGCTGCTGCTGGCTGTCCAGCAGCAGACTGAAGGTGGCTGCTGCTGTGCACAGGTATATAAAGGCTCAGAGCCTATTATGACACGCGCAGCCAGCGTTCCATTGCCACATTCCATCTACTGCAGGCAGGATACCTGGCTGGCTGAATGTCGCTGAGAAGCTCACAGAGACCGCCATAAGCAACAGTTTAACAGAATGCCACAGACTAATCAACCAAACTTTTTGGGTTGGGTTCTCTTTTATAGTCTGCAGGCATTAAATGAAAGAAGTCAGTGTTCCAGCAGAAGGAGACAACGTTTCAGAAAAGGCATTGTAGCAAACCAAAAAAGAAATTTTAAGCGCAGCAGAGTAACCAGCGCACATACCTGTTAGCTCAGGTGAGTTTAAAAGGCTGCTGTTGATAACAAGGGCATTTGCTAAATAGATGGTGTGTGTGCAACAATATACTGAAAGGTCAATTATATTGTGCAGCTTATCTCACCACCTGTAGTTATTTAGGTGAAAGCTCCAAAATGCTTGCCTAATATGTCTGTTTATCCAAAAGGAAGTAAAAAGGGAGAGCTAGAAAGATAGCATTGCATCACATTACATGGCAATGCAATGCACAGTTGCTGAAGTTGAACCAAAATGAGCTTGTAATCTGGCTTCTGCAACTTTGAACATGAAAAATCCAATGAGGAGAAGAAAAGCAAAGCCAAAGAGTCCATCCCAAAATCCAACAAACAAGCAAAATGAACAAAAAACATTGAATTCAATTCTTTCTGATTTTAGAAACTGCATTAAAGAAGGGGTGCACCGGTCCTGGAGATACTGCAATACCAGGTCAATGCGTGGAGTGGACAGAGCAAGCTCTTTTTCCATCTCCCTGTTCTAAAAATCCATTTAATATATGGTCCCCAGATAGGGGACGTATCAGATATTAAACTGATAAGAACAGATACTACACTTGATCTTAGCCAAAAGGCCGAGAAGCGATAACCAGAATTGGTTTCAAACTACGGAGCCACCCAAGGATCCTGAAAAGTCCATTTGTGGAGATGAGCTCCTGGACTCCCGTTAAGAAGACATGTTGTCAACCTCTAGATCCCTTACATGCCTGCACTTTTCGGCTTGCTGCTGCTGCAATCCACGCGTTTTAGATCTGCATAACTCCACCTCTTTAAACACAGCACCTTCACCCCCTGCTGTTCCCACCCGCCTCAACACCGTTGGAAGGGAGGAGAACCAATTAAGGCGGGGGGTGGGGTGGAACGAGCAGCTGTCTACCCTTAGCAGGAGGGCTCCTGATTACATACCTCTCCTGCTGCTGCTGCTGCTGGCTGTCCAGCAGCAGACTGAAGGTGGCTGCTGCTGTGCACAGGTATATAAAGGCTCAGAGCCTATTATGACACGCGCAGCCAGCGTTCCATTGCCACATTCCATCTACTGCAGGCAGGATACCTGGCTGGCTGAATGTCGCTGAGAAGCTCACAGAGACCGCCATAAGCAACAGTTTAACAGAATGCCACAGACTAATCAACCAAACTTTTTGGGTTGGGTTCTCTTTTATAGTCTGCAGGCATTAAATGAAAGAAGTCAGTGTTCCAGCAGAAGGAGACAACGTTTCAGAAAAGGCATTGTAGCAAACCAAAAAAGAAATTTTAAGCGCAGCAGAGTAACCAGCGCACATACCTGTTAGCTCAGGTGAGTTTAAAAGGCTGCTGTTGATAACAAGGGCATTTGCTAAATAGATGGTGTGTGTGCAACAATATACTGAAAGGTCAATTATATTGTGCAGCTTATCTCACCACCTGTAGTTATTTAGGTGAAAGCTCCAAAATGCTTGCCTAATATGTCTGTTTATCCAAAAGGAAGTAAAAAGGGAGAGCTAGAAAGATAGCATTGCATCACATTACATGGCAATGCAATGCACAGTTGCTGAAGTTGAACCAAAATGAGCTTGTAATCTGGCTTCTGCAACTTTGAACATGAAAAATCCAATGAGGAGAAGAAAAGCAAAGCCAAAGAGTCCATCCCAAAATCCAACAAACAAGCAAAATGAACAAAAAACATTGAATTCAATTCTTTCTGATTTTAGAAACTGCATTAAAGAAGGGGTGCACCGGTCCTGGAGATACTGCAATACCAGGTCAATGCGTGGAGTGGACAGAGCAAGCTCTTTTTCCATCTCCCTGTTCTAAAAATCCATTTAATATATGGTCCCCAGATAGGGGACGTATCAGATATTAAACTGATAAGAACAGATACTACACTTGATCTTAGCCAAAAGGCCGAGAAGCGATAACCAGAATTGGTTTCAAACTACGGAGCCACCCAAGGATCCTGAAAAGTCCATTTGTGGAGATGAGCTCCTGGACTCCCGTTAAGAAGACATGTTGTCAACCTCTAGATCCCTTACATGCCTGCACTTTTCGGCTTGCTGCTGCTGCAATCCACGCGTTTTAGATCTGCATAACTCCACCTCTTTAAACACAGCACCTTCACCCCCTGCTGTTCCCACCCGCCTCAACACCGTTGGAAGGGAGGAGAACCAATTAAGGCGGGGGGTGGGGTGGAACGAGCAGCTGTCTACCCTTAGCAGGAGGGCTCCTGATTACATACCTCTCCTGCTGCTGCTGCTGCTGGCTGTCCAGCAGCAGACTGAAGGTGGCTGCTGCTGTGCACAGGTATATAAAGGCTCAGAGCCTATTATGACACGCGCAGCCAGCGTTCCATTGCCACATTCCATCTACTGCAGGCAGGATACCTGGCTGGCTGAATGTCGCTGAGAAGCTCACAGAGACCGCCATAAGCAACAGTTTAACAGAATGCCACAGACTAATCAACCAAACTTTTTGGGTTGGGTTCTCTTTTATAGTCTGCAGGCATTAAATGAAAGAAGTCAGTGTTCCAGCAGAAGGAGACAACGTTTCAGAAAAGGCATTGTAGCAAACCAAAAAAGAAATTTTAAGCGCAGCAGAGTAACCAGCGCACATACCTGTTAGCTCAGGTGAGTTTAAAAGGCTGCTGTTGATAACAAGGGCATTTGCTAAATAGATGGTGTGTGTGCAACAATATACTGAAAGGTCAATTATATTGTGCAGCTTATCTCACCACCTGTAGTTATTTAGGTGAAAGCTCCAAAATGCTTGCCTAATATGTCTGTTTATCCAAAAGGAAGTAAAAAGGGAGAGCTAGAAAGATAGCATTGCATCACATTACATGGCAATGCAATGCACAGTTGCTGAAGTTGAACCAAAATGAGCTTGTAATCTGGCTTCTGCAACTTTGAACATGAAAAATCCAATGAGGAGAAGAAAAGCAAAGCCAAAGAGTCCATCCCAAAATCCGACAAACAAGCAAAATGAACAAAAAACATTGAATTCAATTCTTTCTGATTTTAGAAACTGCATTAAAGAAGGGGTGCACCGGTCCTGGAGATACTGCAATACCAGGTCAATGCGTGGAGTGGACAGAGCAAGCTCTTTTTCCATCTCCCTGTTCTAAAAATCCATTTAATATATGGTCCCCAGATAGGGGACGTATCAGATATTAAACTGATAAGAACAGATTTTTTTTTTTTTTTTTTTAAAACCTATTCAGGTTAAAATTAAAGTCCACTCCACAGTCCTCTTCTCCCCAAAGGGAGACAAGACGTGGACTCCAACTTAAATCATCATCAGGTTTTGGTACTTTTAATGTCAGAAAAAAAAATTACAAAAATACAACAATACTTACAAAGAAAGAAATGTTTCAGAACCTGAATGGATACCAAAAAAATAAAAATTAAATTATAACTGTATTAACAACAGTAATAACATCAAGTAAAATACTTGTAACCGTTATCAAAAGCATGAACCCCAACCCAACTCAGAACCTTAAGGGACAAATCTTCAACCCTTGATGCTGAAAAAACTTGTTTCGATACACCATCTGGTATTCTATATTTCACACAAAAAACATTTTTATCTCTTATTAGTTCTTTCCTAACATTCTCTATAAGATAGTCCAAACGTTTCTCATCATACAACTTACGGTACAACCGGTTAAAATATTCTGCATTCTTTATAAACATAGGTTGTTGAAAAACAACTATATTTTCTTCCATTGCCACCTCCACTTCCTGTTCCTTTCTCTTTTCTTGCTTTTTAACCTTACCACGGCCAGTTCCCTGACTTACACCTCCCATTTCACTCTCTACCCTATCCCCCCAATCTACTCTTGTTTTCTCCATCTCCCTCTGCACTCCTACAGGTTTGCTTTCTTTTCCCTTTACCACCAACACCTTTTCTACACTTTCCTCCTTTCTCTCTACCAAAACCTTTTTAACCACTACCTCCTTCTCTTTATTTCTTTTCCTCTTTGGGCAATTCTTAAAAACATGCGTATCTTCCTGACACAAGTTGCACTTCCTCCGATCTTTACAATCCTTTGACTCATGATCACCTTTTTTGCAAAAACCACATACACCACCCGAACAATTTTCCTTTCCATGCCCGTATTGACGACAAACTCGACAAAAAGTGGGTATACCACTGAAAAAAATATCACCATTTATATTACCCAACTTAAACCTAGCTGGGGGAAGCAACACAGTCCCCTGCTCATCTTCTTTGAAACGGACCAAAAATTTCCACTTCGAAGTCCAAAAACCAAATTCATTATAAATCTTCCCTTTTGGTGTTACTGACAAACAAAAAAACTCCAAAAATGTAAGAACATCCTCTTCGTCCACCAATGGAGAGTACATTTTAACAATGATCCATTTATCTCTAACGGGGAAGTGTGGCATTACACTTATCCCCTCCATTCTTTTATCCTGGCTTGCAGTCATTTTCCTTAGATATCCTTCAAAAAAAACTTTGTCAACAAAAACTATATCATAAACACCCCTCCTGGGGTAGTCCATTATCGCCAACACTTCTTCTGTCTTCAAACCAAAAAGATCCACAAGAACTTGACTCATCACATACCTAAAATCCTTTTGATCTCGAAAGTTCTCCTGAACAACCAAACGAATAGAATTCTGCACCTTAGCGAATTCAAGCACATTATCTTCCTCTCCTTCATGTGATGCTGCAGACATCTTCTTCACAAACAGGTTCTCCTCTTCTCAATAGAAACCTTCAACACCGAAGTGCCAGGTAGATGATCGCCTCCCGTTGCCCGGGGACTAATCCGACTCCCTAATAGCAGCAGGGAGGTGAAGCCCTGCTGAAAAACAGAGCGATCCCCCCAGGCCAAGGAGCCGGGTACCCCGAGCACCTCTCAGCCAAGACCAAGGCAGCAGCCGCTAGATCACTGCACTTGATCTTAGCCAAAAGGCCGAGAAGCGATAACCAGAATTGGTTTCAAACTACGGAGCCACCCAAGGATCCTGAAAAGTCCATTTGTGGAGATGAGCTCCTGGACTCCCGTTAAGAAGACATGTTGTCAACCTCTAGATCCCTTACATGCCTGCACTTTTCGGCTTGCTGCTGCTGCAATCCACGCGTTTTAGATCTGCATAACTCCACCTCTTTAAACACAGCACCTTCACCCCCTGCTGTTCCCACCCGCCTCAACACCGTTGGAAGGGAGGAGAACCAATTAAGGCGGGGGTGGGGTGGAACGAGCAGCTGTCTACCCTTAGCAGGAGGGCTCCTGATTACATACCTCTCCTGCTGCTGCTGCTGCTGGCTGTCCAGCAGCAGACTGAAGGTGGCTGCTGCTGTGCACAGGTATATAAAGGCTCAGAGCCTATTATGACACGCGCAGCCAGCGTTCCATTGCCACATTCCATCTACTGCAGGCAGGATACCTGGCTGGCTGAATGTCGCTGAGAAGCTCACAGAGACCGCCATAAGCAACAGTTTAACAGAATGCCACAGACTAATCAACCAAACTTTTTGGGTTGGGTTCTCTTTTATAGTCTGCAGGCATTAAATGAAAGAAGTCAGTGTTCCAGCAGAAGGAGACAACGTTTCAGAAAAGGCATTGTAGCAAACCAAAAAAGAAATTTTAAGCGCAGCAGAGTAACCAGCGCACATACCTGTTAGCTCAGGTGAGTTTAAAAGGCTGCTGTTGATAACAAGGGCATTTGCTAAATAGATGGTGTGTGTGCAACAATATACTGAAAGGTCAATTATATTGTGCAGCTTATCTCACCACCTGTAGTTATTTAGGTGAAAGCTCCAAAATGCTTGCCTAATATGTCTGTTTATCCAAAAGGAAGTAAAAAGGGAGAGCTAGAAAGATAGCATTGCATCACATTACATGGCAATGCAATGCACAGTTGCTGAAGTTGAACCAAAATGAGCTTGTAATCTGGCTTCTGCAACTTTGAACATGAAAAATCCAATGAGGAGAAGAAAAGCAAAGCCAAAGAGTCCATCCCAAAATCCGACAAACAAGCAAAATGAACAAAAAACATTGAATTCAATTCTTTCTGATTTTAGAAACTGCATTAAAGAAGGGGTGCACCGGTCCTGGAGATACTGCAATACCAGGTCAATGCGTGGAGTGGACAGAGCAAGCTCTTTTTCCATCTCCCTGTTCTAAAAATCCATTTAATATATGGTCCCCAGATAGGGGACGTATCAGATATTAAACTGATAAGAACAGATACTACACTTGATCTTAGCCAAAAGGCCGAGAAGCGATAACCAGAATTGGTTTCAAACTACGGAGCCACCCAAGGATCCTGAAAAGTCCATTTGTGGAGATGAGCTCCTGGACTCCCGTTAAGAAGACATGTTGTCAACCTCTAGATCCCTTACATGCCTGCACTTTTCGGCTTGCTGCTGCTGCAATCCACGCGTTTTAGATCTGCATAACTCCACCTCTTTAAACACAGCACCTTCACCCCCTGCTGTTCCCACCCGCCTCAACACCGTTGGAAGGGAGGAGAACCAATTAAGGCGGGGGGTGGGGTGGAACGAGCAGCTGTCTACCCTTAGCAGGAGGGCTCCTGATTACATACCTCTCCTGCTGCTGCTGCTGCTGGCTGTCCAGCAGCAGACTGAAGGTGGCTGCTGCTGTGCACAGGTATATAAAGGCTCAGAGCCTATTATGACACGCGCAGCCAGCGTTCCATTGCCACATTCCATCTACTGCAGGCAGGATACCTGGCTGGCTGAATGTCGCTGAGAAGCTCACAGAGACCGCCATAAGCAACAGTTTAACAGAATGCCACAGACTAATCAACCAAACTTTTTGGGTTGGGTTCTCTTTTATAGTCTGCAGGCATTAAATGAAAGAAGTCAGTGTTCCAGCAGAAGGAGACAACGTTTCAGAAAAGGCATTGTAGCAAACCAAAAAAGAAATTTTAAGCGCAGCAGAGTAACCAGCGCACATACCTGTTAGCTCAGGTGAGTTTAAAAGGCTGCTGTTGATAACAAGGGCATTTGCTAAATAGATGGTGTGTGTGCAACAATATACTGAAAGGTCAATTATATTGTGCAGCTTATCTCACCACCTGTAGTTATTTAGGTGAAAGCTCCAAAATGCTTGCCTAATATGTCTGTTTATCCAAAAGGAAGTAAAAAGGGAGAGCTAGAAAGATAGCATTGCATCACATTACATGGCAATGCAATGCACAGTTGCTGAAGTTGAACCAAAATGAGCTTGTAATCTGGCTTCTGCAACTTTGAACATGAAAAATCCAATGAGGAGAAGAAAAGCAAAGCCAAAGAGTCCATCCCAAAATCCGACAAACAAGCAAAATGAACAAAAAACATTGAATTCAATTCTTTCTGATTTTAGAAACTGCATTAAAGAAGGGGTGCACCGGTCCTGGAGATACTGCAATACCAGGTCAATGCGTGGAGTGGACAGAGCAAGCTCTTTTTCCATCTCCCTGTTCTAAAAATCCATTTAATATATGGTCCCCAGATAGGGGACGTATCAGATATTAAACTGATAAGAACAGATACTACACTTGATCTTAGCCAAAAGGCCGAGAAGCGATAACCAGAATTGGTTTCAAACTACGGAGCCACCCAAGGATCCTGAAAAGTCCATTTGTGGAGATGAGCTCCTGGACTCCCGTTAAGAAGACATGTTGTCAACCTCTAGATCCCTTACATGCCTGCACTTTTCGGCTTGCTGCTGCTGCAATCCACGCGTTTTAGATCTGCATAACTCCACCTCTTTAAACACAGCACCTTCACCCCCTGCTGTTCCCACCCGCCTCAACACCGTTGGAAGGGAGGAGAACCAATTAAGGCGGGGGGTGGGGTGGAACGAGCAGCTGTCTACCCTTAGCAGGAGGGCTCCTGATTACATACCTCTCCTGCTGCTGCTGCTGCTGGCTGTCCAGCAGCAGACTGAAGGTGGCTGCTGCTGTGCACAGGTATATAAAGGCTCAGAGCCTATTATGACACGCGCAGCCAGCGTTCCATTGCCACATTCCATCTACTGCAGGCAGGATACCTGGCTGGCTGAATATCGCTGAGAAGCTCACAGAGACCGCCATAAGCAACAGTTTAACAGAATGCCACAGACTAATCAACCAAACTTTTTGGGTTGGGTTCTCTTTTATAGTCTGCAGGCATTAAATGAAAGAAGTCAGTGTTCCAGCAGAAGGAGACAACGTTTCAGAAAAGGCATTGTAGCAAACCAAAAAAGAAATTTTAAGCGCAGCAGAGTAACCAGCGCACATACCTGTTAGCTCAGGTGAGTTTAAAAGGCTGCTGTTGATAACAAGGGCATTTGCTAAATAGATGGTGTGTGTGCAACAATATACTGAAAGGTCAATTATATTGTGCAGCTTATCTCACCACCAGTAGTTATTTAGGTGAAAGCTCCAAAATGCTTGCCTAATATGTCTGTTTATCCAAAAGGAAGTAAAAAGGGAGAGCTAGAAAGATAGCATTGCATCACATTACATGGCAATGCAATGCACAGTTGCTGAAGTTGAACCAAAATGAGCTTGTAATCTGGCTTCTGCAACTTTGAACATGAAAAATCCAATGAGGAGAAGAAAAGCAAAGCCAAAGAGTCCATCCCAAAATCCGACAAACAAGCAAAATGAACAAAAAACATTGAATTCAATTCTTTCTGATTTTAGAAACTGCATTAAAGAAGGGGTGCACCGGTCCTGGAGATACTGCAATACCAGGTCAATGCGTGGAGTGGACAGAGCAAGCTCTTTTTCCATCTCCCTGTTCTAAAAATCCATTTAATATATGGTCCCCAGATAGGGGACGTATCAGATATTAAACTGATAAGAACAGATACTACACTTGATCTTAGCCAAAAGGCCGAGAAGCGATAACCAGAATTGGTTTCAAACTACGGAGCCACCCAAGGATCCTGAAAAGTCCATTTGTGGAGATGAGCTCCTGGACTCCCGTTAAGAAGACATGTTGTCAACCTCTAGATCCCTTACATGCCTGCACTTTTCGGCTTGCTGCTGCTGCAATCCACGCGTTTTAGATCTGCATAACTCCACCTCTTTAAACACAGCACCTTCACCCCCTGCTGTTCCCACCCGCCTCAACACCGTTGGAAGGGAGGAGAACCAATTAAGGCGGGGGGTGGGGTGGAACGAGCAGCTGTCTACCCTTAGCAGGAGGGCTCCTGATTACATACCTCTCCTGCTGCTGCTGCTGCTGGCTGTCCAGCAGCAGACTGAAGGTGGCTGCTGCTGTGCACAGGTATATAAAGGCTCAGAGCCTATTATGACACGCGCAGCCAGCGTTCCATTGCCACATTCCATCTACTGCAGGCAGGATACCTGGCTGGCTGAATGTCGCTGAGAAGCTCACAGAGACCGCCATAAGCAACAGTTTAACAGAATGCCACAGACTAATCAACCAAACTTTTTGGGTTGGGTTCTCTTTTATAGTCTGCAGGCATTAAATGAAAGAAGTCAGTGTTCCAGCAGAAGGAGACAACGTTTCAGAAAAGGCATTGTAGCAAACCAAAAAAGAAATTTTAAGCGCAGCAGAGTAACCAGCGCACATACCTGTTAGCTCAGGTGAGTTTAAAAGGCTGCTGTTGATAACAAGGGCATTTGCTAAATAGATGGTGTGTGTGCAACAATATACTGAAAGGTCAATTATATTGTGCAGCTTATCTCACCACCTGTAGTTATTTAGGTGAAAGCTCCAAAATGCTTGCCTAATATGTCTGTTTATCCAAAAGGAAGTAAAAAGGGAGAGCTAGAAAGATAGCATTGCATCACATTACATGGCAATGCAATGCACAGTTGCTGAAGTTGAACCAAAATGAGCTTGTAATCTGGCTTCTGCAACTTTGAACATGAAAAATCCAATGAGGAGAAGAAAAGCAAAGCCAAAGAGTCCATCCCAAAATCCGACAAACAAGCAAAATGAACAAAAAACATTGAATTCAATTCTTTCTGATTTTAGAAACTGCATTAAAGAAGGGGTGCACCGGTCCTGGAGATACTGCAATACCAGGTCAATGCGTGGAGTGGACAGAGCAAGCTCTTTTTCCATCTCCCTGTTCTAAAAATCCATTTAATATATGGTCCCCAGATAGGGGACGTATCAGATATTAAACTGATAAGAACAGATACTACACTTGATCTTAGCCAAAAGGCCGAGAAGCGATAACCAGAATTGGTTTCAAACTACGGAGCCACCCAAGGATCCTGAAAAGTCCATTTGTGGAGATGAGCTCCTGGACTCCCGTTAAGAAGACATGTTGTCAACCTCTAGATCCCTTACATGCCTGCACTTTTCGGCTTGCTGCTGCTGCAATCCACGCGTTTTAGATCTGCATAACTCCACCTCTTTAAACACAGCACCTTCACCCCCTGCTGTTCCCACCCGCCTCAACACCGTTGGAAGGGAGGAGAACCAATTAAGGCGGGGGGTGGGGTGGAACGAGCAGCTGTCTATCTACCCTTAGCAGGAGGGCTCCTGATTACATACCTCTCCTGCTGCTGCTGCTGCTGGCTGTCCAGCAGCAGACTGAAGGTGGCTGCTGCTGTGCACAGGTATATAAAGGCTCAGAGCCTATTATGACACGCGCAGCCAGCGTTCCATTGCCACATTCCATCTACTGCAGGCAGGATACCTGGCTGGCTGAATGTCGCTGAGAAGCTCACAGAGACCGCCATAAGCAACAGTTTAACAGAATGCCACAGACTAATCAACCAAACTTTTTGGGTTGGGTTCTCTTTTATAGTCTGCAGGCATTAAATGAAAGAAGTCAGTGTTCCAGCAGAAGGAGACAACGTTTCAGAAAAGGCATTGTAGCAAACCAAAAAAGAAATTTTAAGCGCAGCAGAGTAACCAGCGCACATACCTGTTAGCTCAGGTGAGTTTAAAAGGCTGCTGTTGATAACAAGGGCATTTGCTAAATAGATGGTGTGTGTGCAACAATATACTGAAAGGTCAATTATATTGTGCAGCTTATCTCACCACCTGTAGTTATTTAGGTGAAAGCTCCAAAATGCTTGCCTAATATGTCTGTTTATCCAAAAGGAAGTAAAAAGGGAGAGCTAGAAAGATAGCATTGCATCACATTACATGGCAATGCAATGCACAGTTGCTGAAGTTGAACCAAAATGAGCTTGTAATCTGGCTTCTGCAACTTTGAACATGAAAAATCCAATGAGGAGAAGAAAAGCAAAGCCAAAGAGTCCATCCCAAAATCCGACAAACAAGCAAAATGAACAAAAAACATTGAATTCAATTCTTTCTGATTTTAGAAACTGCATTAAAGAAGGGGTGCACCGGTCCTGGAGATACTGCAA
This sequence comes from Phyllobates terribilis, assembly GCF_046119375.1. Classification (NCBI taxonomy): domain Eukaryota; kingdom Metazoa; phylum Chordata; class Amphibia; order Anura; family Dendrobatidae; genus Phyllobates; species Phyllobates terribilis. The sequence continues at coordinate 200,912 of NW_027364028.1, read as the reverse complement.
TACCAGGTCAATGCGTGGAGTGGACAGAGCAAGCTCTTTTTCCATCTCCCTGTTCTAAAAATCCATTTAATATATGGTCCCCAGATAGGGGACGTATCAGATATTAAACTGATAAGAACAGATACTACACTTGATCTTAGCCAAAAGGCCGAGAAGCGATAACCAGAATTGGTTTCAAACTACGGAGCCACCCAAGGATCCTGAAAAGTCCATTTGTGGAGATGAGCTCCTGGACTCCCGTTAAGAAGACATGTTGTCAACCTCTAGATCCCTTACATGCCTGCACTTTTCGGCTTGCTGCTGCTGCAATCCACGCGTTTTAGATCTGCATAACTCCACCTCTTTAAACACAGCACCTTCACCCCCTGCTGTTCCCACCCGCCTCAACACCGTTGGAAGGGAGGAGAACCAATTAAGGCGGGGGGTGGGGTGGAACGAGCAGCTGTCTACCCTTAGCAGGAGGGCTCCTGATTACATACCTCTCCTGCTGCTGCTGCTGCTGGCTGTCCAGCAGCAGACTGAAGGTGGCTGCTGCTGTGCACAGGTATATAAAGGCTCAGAGCCTATTATGACACGCGCAGCCAGCGTTCCATTGCCACATTCCATCTACTGCAGGCAGGATACCTGGCTGGCTGAATGTCGCTGAGAAGCTCACAGAGATCGCCATAAGCAACAGTTTAACAGAATGCCGCAGACTAATCAACCAAACTTTTTGGATTGGGTTCTCTTTTATAGTCTGCAGGCATTAAATGAAAGAAGTCAGTGTTCCAGCAGAAGGAGACAACGTTTCAGAAAAGGCATTGTAGCAAACCAAAAAAGAAATTTTAAGCGCAGCAGAGTAACCAGCGCACATACCTGTTAGCTCAGGTGAGTTTAAAAGGCTGCTGTTGATAACAAGGGCATTTGCTAAATAGATGGTGTGTGTGCAACAATATACTGAAAGGTCAATTATATTGTGCAGCTTATCTCACCACCTGTAGTTATTTAGGTGAAAGCTCCAAAATGCTTGCCTAATATGTCTGTTTATCCAAAAGGAAGTAAAAAGGGAGAGCTAGAAAGATAGCATTGCATCACATTACATGGCAATGCAATGCACAGTTGCTGAAGTTGAACCAAAATGAGCTTGTAATCTGGCTTCTGCAACTTTGAACATGAAAAATCCAATGAGGAGAAGAAAAGCAAAGCCAAAGAGTCCATCCCAAAATCCGACAAACAAGCAAAATGAACAAAAAACATTGAATTCAATTCTTTCTGATTTTAGAAACTGCATTAAAGAAGGGGTGCACCGGTCCTGGAGATAATGCAATACCAGGTCAATGCGTGGAGTGGACAGAGCAAGCTCTTTTTCCATCTCCCTGTTCTAAAAATCCATTTAATATATGGTCCCCAGATAGGGGACGTATCAGATATTAAACTGATAAGAACAGATACTACACTTGATCTTAGCCAAAAGGCCGAGAAGCGATAACCAGAATTGGTTTCAAACTACGGAGCCACCCAAGGATCCTGAAAAGTCCATTTGTGGAGATGAGCTCCTGGACTCCCGTTAAGAAGACATGTTGTCAACCTCTAGATCCCTTACATGCCTGCACTTTTCGGCTTGCTGCTGCTGCAATCCACGCGTTTTAGATCTGCATAACTCCACCTCTTTAAACACAGCACCTTCACCCCCTGCTGTTCCCACCCGCCTCAACACCGTTGGAAGGGAGGAGAACCAATTAAGGCGGGGGGTGGGGTGGAACGAGCAGCTGTCTACCCTTAGCAGGAGGGCTCCTGATTACATACCTCTCCTGCTGCTGCTGCTGCTGGCTGTCCAGCAGCAGACTGAAGGTGGCTGCTGCTGTGCACAGGTATATAAAGGCTCAGAGCCTATTATGACACGCGCAGCCAGCGTTCCATTGCCACATTCCATCTACTGCAGGCAGGATACCTGGCTGGCTGAATGTCGCTGAGAAGCTCACAGAGACCGCCATAAGCAACAGTTTAACAGAATGCCACAGACTAATCAACCAAACTTTTTGGGTTGGGTTCTCTTTTATAGTCTGCAGGCATTAAATGAAAGAAGTCAGTGTTCCAGCAGAAGGAGACAACGTTTCAGAAAAGGCATTGTAGCAAACCAAAAAAGAAATTTTAAGCGCAGCAGAGTAACCAGCGCACATACCTGTTAGCTCAGGTGAGTTTAAAAGGCTGCTGTTGATAACAAGGGCATTTGCTAAATAGATGGTGTGTGTGCAACAATATACTGAAAGGTCAATTATATTGTGCAGCTTATCTCACCACCTGTAGTTATTTAGGTGAAAGCTCCAAAATGCTTGCCTAATATGTCTGTTTATCCAAAAGGAAGTAAAAAGGGAGAGCTAGAAAGATAGCATTGCATCACATTACATGGCAATGCAATGCACAGTTGCTGAAGTTGAACCAAAATGAGCTTGTAATCTGGCTTCTGCAACTTTGAACATGAAAAATCCAATGAGGAGAAGAAAAGCAAAGCCAAAGAGTCCATCCCAAAATCCGACAAACAAGCAAAATGAACAAAAAACATTGAATTCAATTCTTTCTGATTTTAGAAACTGCATTAAAGAAGGGGTGCACCGGTCCTGGAGATACTGCAATACCAGGTCAATGCGTGGAGTGGACAGAGCAAGCTCTTTTTCCATCTCCCTGTTCTAAAAATCCATTTAATATATGGTCCCCAGATAGGGGACGTATCAGATATTAAACTGATAAGAACAGATACTACACTTGATCTTAGCCAAAAGGCCGAGAAGCGATAACCAGAATTGGTTTCAAACTACGGAGCCACCCAAGGATCCTGAAAAGTCCATTTGTGGAGATGAGCTCCTGGACTCCCGTTAAGAAGACATGTTGTCAACCTCTAGATCCCTTACATGCCTGCACTTTTCGGCTTGCTGCTGCTGCAATCCACGCGTTTTAGATCTGCATAACTCCACCTCTTTAAACACAGCACCTTCACCCCCTGCTGTTCCCACCCGCCTCAACACCGTTGGAAGGGAGGAGAACCAATTAAGGCGGGGGGTGGGGTGGAACGAGCAGCTGTCTACCCTTAGCAGGAGGGCTCCTGATTACATACCTCTCCTGCTGCTGCTGCTGCTGGCTGTCCAGCAGCAGACTGAAGGTGGCTGCTGCTGTGCACAGGTATATAAAGGCTCAGAGCCTATTATGACACGCGCAGCCAGCGTTCCATTGCCACATTCCATCTACTGCAGGCAGGATACCTGGCTGGCTGAATGTCGCTGAGAAGCTCACAGAGACCGCCATAAGCAACAGTTTAACAGAATGCCACAGACTAATCAACCAAACTTTTTGGGTTGGGTTCTCTTTTATAGTCTGCAGACATTAAATGAAAGAAGTCAGTGTTCCAGCAGAAGGAGACAACGTTTCAGAAAAGGCATTGTAGCAAACCAAAAAAGAAATTTTAAGCGCAGCAGAGTAACCAGCGCACATACCTGTTAGCTCAGGTGAGTTTAAAAGGCTGCTGTTGATAACAAGGGCATTTGCTAAATAGATGGTGTGTGTGCAACAATATACTGAAAGGTCAATTATATTGTGCAGCTTATCTCACCACCTGTAGTTATTTAGGTGAAAGCTCCAAAATGCTTGCCTAATATGTCTGTTTATCCAAAAGGAAGTAAAAAGGGAGAGCTAGAAAGATAGCATTGCATCACATTACATGGCAATGCAATGCACAGTTGCTGAAGTTGAACCAAAATGAGCTTGTAATCTGGCTTCTGCAACTTTGAACATGAAAAATCCAATGAGGAGAAGAAAAGCAAAGCCAAAGAGTCCATCCCAAATCCGACAAACAAGCAAAATGAACAAAAAACATTGAATTCAATTCTTTCTGATTTTAGAAACTGCATTAAAGAAGGGGTGCACCGGTCCTGGAGATACTGCAATACCAGGTCAATGCGTGGAGTGGACAGAGCAAGCTCTTTTTCCATCTCCCTGTTCTAAAAATCCATTTAATATATGGTCCCCAGATAGGGGACGTATCAGATATTAAACTGATAAGAACAGATACTACACTTGATCTTAGCCAAAAGGCCGAGAAGCGATAACCAGAATTGGTTTCAAACTACGGAGCCACCCAAGGATCCTGAAAAGTCCATTTGTGGAGATGAGCTCCTGGACTCCCGTTAAGAAGACATGTTGTCAACCTCTAGATCCCTTACATGCCTGCACTTTTCGGCTTGCTGCTGCTGCAATCCACGCGTTTTAGATCTGCATAACTCCACCTCTTTAAACACAGCACCTTCACCCCCTGCTGTTCCCACCCGCCTCAACACCGTTGGAAGGGAGGAGAACCAATTAAGGCGGGGGGTGGGGTGGAACGAGCAGCTGTCTACCCTTAGCAGGAGGGCTCCTGATTACATACCTCTCCTGCTGCTGCTGCTGCTGGCTGTCCAGCAGCAGACTGAAGGTGGCTGCTGCTGTGCACAGGTATATAAAGGCTCAGAGCCTATTATGACACGCGCAGCCAGCGTTCCATTGCCACATTCCATCTACTGCAGGCAGGATACCTGGCTGGCTGAATGTCGCTGAGAAGCTCACAGAGACCGCCATAAGCAACAGTTTAACAGAATGCCACAGACTAATCAACCAAACTTTTTGGGTTGGGTTCTCTTTTATAGTCTGCAGGCATTAAATGAAAGAAGTCAGTGTTCCAGCAGAAGGAGACAACGTTTCAGAAAAGGCATTGTAGCAAACCAAAAAAGAAATTTTAAGCGCAGCAGAGTAACCAGCGCACATACCTGTTAGCTCAGGTGAGTTTAAAAGGCTGCTGTTGATAACAAGGGCATTTGCTAAATAGATGGTGTGTGTGCAACAATATACTGAAAGGTCAATTATATTGTGCAGCTTATCTCACCACCTGTAGTTATTTAGGTGAAAGCTCCAAAGTGCTTGCCTAATATGTCTGTTTATCCAAAAGGAAGTAAAAAGGGAGAGCTAGAAAGATAGCATTGCATCACATTACATGGCAATGCAATGCACAGTTGCTGAAGTTGAACCAAAATGAGCTTGTAATCTGGCTTCTGCAACTTTGAACATGAAAAATCCAATGAGGAGAAGAAAAGCAAAGCCAAAGAGTCCATCCCAAAATCCGACAAACAAGCAAAATGAACAAAAAACATTGAATTCAATTCTTTCTGATTTTAGAAACTGCATTAAAGAAGGGGTGCACCGGTCCTGGAGATACTGCAATACCAGGTCAATGAGTGGAGTGGACAGAGCAAGCTCTTTTTCCATCTCCCTGTTCTAAAAATCCATTTAATATATGGTCCCCAGATAGGGGACGTATCAGATATTAAACTGATAAGAACAGATACTACACTTGATCTTAGCCAAAAGGCCGAGAAGCGATAACCAGAATTGGTTTCAAACTACGGAGCCACCCAAGGATCCTGAAAAGTCCATTTGTGGAGATGAGCTCCTGGACTCCCGTTAAGAAGACATGTTGTCAACCTCTAGATCCCTTACATGCCTGCACTTTTCGGCTTGCTGCTGCTGCAATCCACGCGTTTTAGATCTGCATAACTCCACCTCTTTAAACACAGCACCTTCACCCCCTGCTGTTCCCACCCGCCTCAACACCGTTGGAAGGGAGGAGAACCAATTAAGGCGGGGGGTGGGGTGGAACGAGCAGCTGTCTACCCTTAGCAGGAGGGCTCCTGATTACATACCTCTCCTGCTGCTGCTGCTGGCTGTCCAGCAGCAGACTGAAGGTGGCTGCTGCTGTGCACAGGTATATAAAGGCTCAGAGCCTATTATGACACGCGCAGCCAGCGTTCCATTGCCACATTCCATCTACTGCAGGCAGGATACCTGGCTGGCTGAATGTCGCTGAGAAGCTCACAGAGACCGCCATAAGCAACAGTTTAACAGAATGCCACAGACTAATCAACCAAACTTTTTGGGTTGGGTTCTCTTTTATAGTCTGCAGGCATTAAATGAAAGAAGTCAGTGTTCCAGCAGAAGGAGACAACGTTTCAGAAAAGGCATTGTAGCAAACCAAAAAAGAAATTTTAAGCGCAGCAGAGTAACCAGCGCACATACCTGTTAGCTCAGGTGAGTTTAAAAGGCTGCTGTTGATAACAAGGGCATTTGCTAAATAGATGGTGTGTGTGCAACAATATACTGAAAGGTCAATTATATTGTGCAGCTTATCTCACCACCTGTAGTTATTTAGGTGAAAGCTCCAAAATGCTTGCCTAATATGTCTGTTTATCCAAAAGGAAGTAAAAAGGGAGAGCTAGAAAGATAGCATTGCATCACATTACATGGCAATGCAATGCACAGTTGCTGAAGTTGAACCAAAATCTGCTTGTAATCTGGCTTCTGCAACTTTGAACATGAAAAATCCAATGAGGAGAAGAAAAGCAAAGCCAAAGAGTCCATCCCAAAATCCGACAAACAAGCAAAATGAACAAAAAACATTGAATTCAATTCTTTCTGATTTTAGAAACTGCATTAAAGAAGGGGTGCACCGGTCCTGGAGATACTGCAATACCAGGTCAATGAGTGGAGTGGACAGAGCAAGCTCTTTTTCCATCTCCCTGTTCTAAAAATCCATTTAATATATGGTCCCCAGATAGGGGACGTATCAGATATTAAACTGATAAGAACAGATACTACACTTGATCTTAGCCAAAAGGCCGAGAAGCGATAACCAGAATTGGTTTCAAACTACGGAGCCACCCAAGGATCCTGAAAAGTCCATTTGTGGAGATGAGCTCCTGGACTCCCGTTAAGAAGACATGTTGTCAACCTCTAGATCCCTTACATGCCTGCACTTTTCGGCTTGCTGCTGCTGCAATCCACGCGTTTTAGATCTGCATAACTCCACCTCTTTAAACACAGCACCTTCACCCCCTGCTGTTCCCACCCGCCTCAACACCGTTGGAAGGGAGGAGAACCAATTAAGGCGGGGGGTGGGGTGGAACGAGCAGCTGTCTACCCTTAGCAGGAGGGCTCCTGATTACATACCTCTCCTGCTGCTGCTGCTGCTGGCTGTCCAGCAGCAGACTGAAGGTGGCTGCTGCTGTGCACAGGTATATAAAGGCTCAGAGCCTATTATGACACGCGCAGCCAGCGTTCCATTGCCACATTCCATCTACTGCAGGCAGGATACCTGGCTGGCTGAATGTCGCTGAGAAGCTCACAGAGACCGCCATAAGCAACAGTTTAACAGAATGCCACAGACTAATCAACCAAACTTTTTGGGTTGGGTTCTCTTTTATAGTCTGCAGGCATTAAATGAAAGAAGTCAGTGTTCCAGCAGAAGGAGACAACGTTTCAGAAAAGGCATTGTAGCAAACCAAAAAAGAAATTTTAAGCGCAGTAGAGTAACCAGCGCACATACCTGTTAGCTCAGGTTAGTTTAAAAGGCTGCTGTTGATAACAAGGGCATTTGCTAAATAGATGGTGTGTGTGCAACAATATACTGAAAGGTCAATTATATTGTGCAGCTTATCTCACCACCTGTAGTTATTTAGGTGAAAGCTCCAAAATGCTTGCCTAATATGTCTGTTTATCCAAAAGGAAGTAAAAAGGGAGAGCTAGAAAGATAGCATTGCATCACATTACATGGCAATGCAATGCACAGTTGCTGAAGTTGAACCAAAATGAGCTTGTAATCTGGCTTCTGCAACTTTGAACATGAAAAATCCAATGAGGAGAAGAAAAGCAAAGCCAAAGAGTCCATCCCAAAATCCGACAAACAAGCAAAATGAACAAAAAACATTGAATTCAATTCTTTCTGATTTTAGAAACTGCATTAAAGAAGGGGTGCACCGGTCCTGGAGATACTGCAATACCAGGTCAATGCGTGGAGTGGACAGAGCAAGCTCTTTTTCCATCTCCCTGTTCTAAAAATCCATTTAATATATGGTCCCCAGATAGGGGACGTATCAGATATTAAACTGATAAGAACAGATACTACACTTGATCTTAGCCAAAAGGCCGAGAAGCGATAACCAGAATTGGTTTCAAACTACAGAGCCACCCAAGGATCCTGAAAAGTCCATTTGTGGAGATGAGCTCCTGGACTCCCGTTAAGAAGACATGTTGTCAACCTCTAGATCCCTTACATGCCTGCACTTTTCGGCTTGCTGCTGCTGCAATCCACGCGTTTTAGATCTGCATAACTCCACCTCTTTAAACACAGCACCTTCACCCCCTGCTGTTCCCACCCGCCTCAACACCGTTGGAAGGGAGGAGAACCAATTAAGGCGGGGGGTGGGGTGGAACGAGCAGCTGTCTACCCTTAGCAGGAGGGCTCCTGATTACATACCTCTCCTGCTGCTGCTGCTGCTGGCTGTCCAGCAGCAGACTGAAGGTGGCTGCTGCTGTGCACAGGTATATAAAGGCTCAGAGCCTATTATGACACGCGCAGCCAGCGTTCCATTGCCACATTCCATCTACTGCAGGCAGGATACCTGGCTGGCTGAATGTCGCTGAGAAGCTCACAGAGACCGCCATAAGCAACAGTTTAACAGAATGCCACAGACTAATCAACCAAACTTTTTGGGTTGGGTTCTCTTTTATAGTCTGCAGGCATTAAATGAAAGAAGTCAGTGTTCCAGCAGAAGGAGACAACGTTTCAGAAAAGGCATTGTAGCAAACCAAAAAAGAAATTTTAAGCGCAGCAGAGTAACCAGCGCACATACCTGTTAGCTCAGGTGAGTTTAAAAGGCTGCTGTTGATAACAAGGGCATTTGCTAAATAGATGGTGTGTGTGCAACAATATACTGAAAGGTCAATTATATTGTGCAGCTTATCTCACCACCTGTAGTTATTTAGGTGAAAGCTCCAAAATGCTTGCCTAATATGTCTGTTTATCCAAAAGGAAGTAAAAAGGGAGAGCTAGAAAGATAGCATTGCATCACATTACATGGCAATGCAATGCACAGTTGCTGAAGTTGAACCAAAATGAGCTTGTAATCTGGCTTCTGCAACTTTGAACATGAAAAATCCAATGAGGAGAAGAAAAGCAAAGCCAAAGAGTCCATCCCAAAATCCGACAAACAAGCAAAATGAACAAAAAACATTGAATTCAATTCTTTCTGATTTTAGAAACTGCATTAAAGAAGGGGTGCACCGGTCCTGGAGATACTGCAATACCAGGTCAATGCGTGGAGTGGACAGAGCAAGCTCTTTTTCCATCTCCCTGTTCTAAAAATCCATTTAATATATGGTCCCCAGATAGGGGACGTATCAGATATTAAACTGATAAGAACAGATACTACACTTGATCTTAGCCAAAAGGCCGAGAAGCGATAACCAGAATTGGTTTCAAACTACGGAGCCACCCAAGGATCCTGAAAAGTCCATTTGTGGAGATGAGCTCCTGGACTCCCGTTAAGAAGACATGTTGTCAACCTCTAGATCCCTTACATGCCTGCACTTTTCGGCTTGCTGCTGCTGCAATCCACGCGTTTTAGATCTGCATAACTCCACCTCTTTAAACACAGCACCTTCACCCCCTGCTGTTCCCACCCGCCTCAACACCGTTGGAAGGGAGGAGAACCAATTAAGGCGGGGGGTGGGGTGGAACGAGCAGCTGTCTACCCTTAGCAGGAGGGCTCCTGATTACATACCTCTCCTGCTGCTGCTGCTGCTGGCTGTCCAGCAGCAGACTGAAGGTGGCTGCTGCTGTGCACAGGTATATAAAGGCTCAGAGCCTATTATGACACGCGCAGCCAGCGTTCCATTGCCACATTCCATCTACTGCAGGCAGGATACCTGGCTGGCTGAATGTCGCTGAGAAGCTCACAGAGACCGCCATAAGCAACAGTTTAACAGAATGCCACAGACTAATCAACCAAACTTTTTGGGTTGGGTTCTCTTTTATAGTCTGCAGGCATTAAATGAAAGAAGTCAGTGTTCCAGCAGAAGGAGACAACGTTTCAGAAAAGGCATTGTAGCAAACCAAAAAAGAAATTTTAAGCGCAGCAGAGTAACCAGCGCACATACCTGTTAGCTCAGGTGAGTTTAAAAGGCTGCTGTTGATAACAAGGGCATTTGCTAAATAGATGGTGTTTGTGCAACAATATACTGAAAGGTCAATTATATTGTGCAGCTTATCTCACCACCTGTAGTTATTTAGGTGAAAGCTCCAAAATGCTTGCCTAATATGTCTGTTTATCCAAAAGGAAGTAAAAAGGGAGAGCTAGAAAGATAGCATTGCATCACATTACATGGCAATGCAATGCACAGTTGCTGAAGTTGAACCAAAATGAGCTTGTAATCTGGCTTCTGCAACTTTGAACATGAAAAATCCAATGAGGAGAAGAAAAGCAAAGCCAAAGAGTCCATCCCAAAATCCGACAAACAAGCAAAATGAACAAAAAACATTGAATTCAATTCTTTCTGATTTTAGAAACTGCATTAAAGAAGGAGTGCACCGGTCCTGGAGATACTGCAATACCAGGTCAATACGTGGAGTGGACAGAGCAAGCTCTTTTTCCATCTCCCTGTTCTAAAAATCCATTTAATATATGGTCCCCAGATAGGGGACGTATCAGATATTAAACTGATAAGAACAGATACTACACTTGATCTTAGCCAAAAGGCCGAGAAGCGATAACCAGAATTGGTTTCAAACTACGGAGCCACCCAAGGATCCTGAAAAGTCCATTTGTGGAGATGAGCTCCTGGACTCCTGTTAAGAAGACATGTTGTCAACCTCTAGATCCCTTACATGCCTGCACTTTTCGGCTTGCTGCTGCTGCAATCCACGCGTTTTAGATCTGCATAACTCCACCTCTTTAAACACAGCACCTTCACCCCCTGCTGTTCCCACCCGCCTCAACACCGTTGGAAGGGAGGAGAACCAATTAAGGCGGGGGGTGGGGTGGAACGAGCAGCTGTCTACCCTTAGCAGGAGGGCTCCTGATTACATACCTCTCCTGCTGCTGCTGCTGCTGGCTGTCCAGCAGCAGACTGAAGGTGGCTGCTGCTGTGCACAGGTATATAAAGGCTCAGAGCCTATTTTGACAAGCGCAGCCAGCGTTCCATTGCCACATTCCATCTACTGCAGGCAGGATACCTGGCTGGCTGAATGTCGCTGAGAAGCTCACAGAGACCGCCATAAGCAACAGTTTAACAGAATGCCACAGACTAATCAACCAAACTTTTGGGTTGGGTTCTCTTTTATAGTCTGCAGGTATTAAATGAAAGAAGTCAGTGTTCCAGCAGAAGGAGACAACGTTTCAGAAAAGGCATTGTAGCAAACCAAAAAAGAAATTTTAAGCGCAGCAGAGTAACCAGCGCACATACCTGTTAGCTCAGGTGAGTTTAAAAGGCTGCTGTTGATAACAAGGGCATTTGCTAAATAGATGGTGTGTGTGCAACAATATACTGAAAGGTCAATTATATTGTGCAGCTTATCTCACCACCTGTAGTTATTTAGGTGAAAGCTCCAAAATGCTTGCCTAATATGTCTGTTTATCCAAAAGGAAGTAAAAAGGGAGAGCTAGAAAGATAGCATTGCATCACATTACATGGCAATGCAATGCACAGTTGCTGAAGTTGAACCAAAATGAGCTTGTAATCTGGCTTCTGCAACTTTGAACATGAAAAATCCAATGAGGAGAAGAAAAGCAAAGCCAAAGAGTCCATCCCAAAATCCGACAAACAAGCAAAATGAACAAAAAACATTGAATTCAATTCTTTCTGATTTTAGAAACTGCATTAAAGAAGGGGTGCACCGGTCCTGGAGATACTGCAATACCAGGTCAATGCGTGGAGTGGACAGAGCAAGCTCTTTTTCCATCTCCCTGTTCTAAAAATCCATTTAATTTATGGTCCCCAGATAGGGGACGTATCAGATATTAAACTGATAAGAACAGATACTACACTTGATCTTAGCCAAAAGGCCGAGAAGCGATAACCAGAATTGGTTTCAAACTACGGAGCCACCCAAGGATCCTGAAAAGTCCATTTGTGGAGATGAGCTCCTGGACTCCCGTTAAGAAGACATGTTGTCAACCTCTAGATCCCTTACATGCCTGCACTTTTCGGCTTGCTGCTGCTGCAATCCACGCGTTTTAGATCTGCATAACTCCACCTCTTTAAACACAGCACCTTCACCCCCTGCTGTTCCCACCCGCCTCAACACCGTTGGAAGGGAGGAGAACCAATTAAGGCGGGGGGTGGGGTGGAACGAGCAGCTGTCTACCCTTAGCAGGAGGGCTCCTGATTACATACCTCTCCTGCTGCTGCTGCTGCTGGCTGTCCAGCAGCAGACTGAAGGTGGCTGCTGCTGTGCACAGGTATATAAAGGCTCAGAGCCTATTTTGACAAGCGCAGCCAGCGTTCCATTGCCACATTCCATCTACTGCAGGCAGGATACCTGGCTGGCTGAATGTCGCTGAGAAGCTCACAGAGACCGCCATAAGCAACAGTTTAACAGAATGCCACAGACTAATCAACCAAACTTTTTGGGTTGGGTTCTCTTTTATAGTCTGCAGGCATTAAATGAAAGAAGTCAGTGTTCCAGCAGAAGGAGACAACGTTTCAGAAAAGGCATTGTAGCAAACCAAAAAAGAAATTTTAAGCGCAGCAGAGTAACCAGCGCACATACCTGTTAGCTCAGGTGAGTTTAAAAGGCTGCTGTTGATAACAAGGGCATTTGCTAAATAGATGGTGTGTGTGCAACAATATACTGAAAGGTCAATTATATTGTGCAGCTTATCTCACCACCTGTAGTTATTTAGGTGAAAGCTCCAAAATGCTTGCCTAATATGTCTGTTTATCCAAAAGGAAGTAAAAAGGGAGAGCTAGAAAGATAGCATTGCATCACATTACATGGCAATGCAATGCACAGTTGCTGAAGTTGAACCAAAATGAGCTTGTAATCTGGCTTCTGCAACTTTGAACATGAAAAATCCAATGAGGAGAAGAAAAGCAAAGCCAAAGAGTCCATCCCAAAATCCGACAAACAAGCAAAATGAACAAAAAACATTGAATTCAATTCTTTCTGATTTTAGAAACTGCATTAAAGAAGGGGTGCACCGGTCCTGGAGATACTGCAATACCAGGTCAATGCGTGGAGTGGACAGAGCAAGCTCTTTTTCCATCTCCCTGTTCTAAAAATCCATTTAATATATGGTCCCCAGATAGGGGACGTATCAGATATTAAACTGATAAGAACAGATACTACACTTGATCTTAGCCAAAAGGCCGAGAAGCGATAACCAGAATTGGTTTCAAACTACGGAGCCACCCAAGGATCCTGAAAAGTCCATTTGTGGAGATGAGCTCCTGGACTCCCGTTAAGAAGACATGTTGTCAACCTCTAGATCCCTTACATGCCTGCACTTTTCGGCTTGCTGCTGCTGCAATCCACGCGTTTTAGATCTGCATAACTCCACCTCTTTAAACACAGCACCTTCACCCCCTGCTGTTCCCACCCGCCTCAACACCGTTGGAAGGGAGGAGAACCAATTAAGGCGGGGGGTGGGGTGGAACGAGCAGCTGTCTACCCTTAGCAGGAGGGCTCCTGATTACATACCTCTCCTGCTGCTGCTGCTGCTGCTGGCTGTCCAGCAGCAGACTGAAGGTGGCTGCTGCTGTGCACAGGTATATAAAGGCTCAGAGCCTATTTTGACAAGCGCAGCCAGCGTTCCATTGCCACATTCCATCTACTGCAGGCAGGATACCTGGCTGGCTGAATGTCGCTGAGAAGCTCACAGAGACCGCCATAAGCAACAGTTTAACAGAATGCCACAGACTAATCAACCAAACTTTTTGGGTTGAGTTCTCTTTTATAGTCTGCAGGCATTAAATGAAAGAAGTCAGTGTTCCAGCAGAAGGAGACAACGTTTCAGAAAAGGCATTGTAGCAAACCAAAAAAGAAATTTTAAGCGCAGCAGAGTAACTAGCGCACATACCTGTTAGCTCAGGTGAGTTTAAAAGGCTGCTGTTGATAACAAGGGCATTTGCTAAATAGATGGTGTGTGTGCAACAATATACTGAAAGGTCAATTATATTGTGCAGCTTATCTCACCACCTGTAGTTATTTAGGTGAAAGCTCCAAAATGCTTGCCTAATATGTCTGTTTATCCAAAAGGAAGTAAAAAGGGAGAGCTAGAAAGATAGCATTGCATCACATTACATGGCAATGCAATGCACAGTTGCTGAAGTTGAACCAAAATGAGCTTGTAATCTGGCTTCTGCAACTTTGAACATGAAAAATCCAATGAGGAGAAGAAAAGCAAAGCCAAAGAGTCCATCCCAAAATCCGACAAACAAGCAAAATGAACAAAAAACATTGAATTCAATTCTTTCTGATTTTAGAAACTGCATTAAAGAAGGGGTGCACCGGTCCTGGAGATACTGCAATACCAGGTCAATGCGTGGAGTGGACAGAGCAAGCTCTTTTTCCATCTCCCTGTTCTAAAAATCCATTTAATATATGGTCCCCAGATAGGGGACGTATCAGATATTAAACTGATAAGAACAGATACTACACTTGATCTTAGCCAAAAGGCCGAGAAGCGATAACCAGAATTGGTTTCAAACTACGGAGCCACCCAAGGATCCTGAAAAGTCCATTTGTGGAGATGAGCTCCTGGACTCCCGTTAAGAAGACATGTTGTCAACCTCTAGATCCCTTACATGCCTGCACTTTTCGGCTTGCTGCTGCTGCAATCCACGCGTTTTAGATCTGCATAACTCCACCTCTTTAAACACAGCACCTTCACCCCCTGCTGTTTCCACCCGCCTCAACACCGTTGGAAGGGAGGAGAACCAATTAAGGCGGGGGGTGGGGTGGAACGAGCAGCTGTCTACCCTTAGCAGGAGGGCTCCTGATTACATACCTCTCCTGCTGCTGCTGCTGCTGGCTGTCCAGCAGCAGACTGAAGGTGGCTGCTGCTGTGCACAGGTATATAAAGGCTCAGAGCCTATTATGACACGCGCAGCCAGCGTTCCATTGCCACATTCCATCTACTGCAGGCAGGATACCTGGCTGGCTGAATGTCGCTGAGAAGCTCACAGAGACCGCCATAAGCAACAGTTTAACAGAATGCCACAGACTAATCAACCAAACTTTTTGGGTTGGGTTCTCTTTTATAGTCTGCAGGCATTAAATGAAAGAAGTCAGTGTTCCAGCAGAAGGAGACAACGTTTCAGAAAAGGCATTGTAGCAAACCAAAAAAGAAATTTTAAGCGCAGCAGAGTAACCAGCGCACATACCTGTTAGCTCAGGTGAGTTTAAAAGGCTGCTGTTGATAACAAGGGCATTTGCTAAATAGATGGTGTGTGTGCAACAATATACTGAAAGGTCAATTATATTGTGCAGCTTATCTCACCACCTGTAGTTATTTAGGTGAAAGCTCCAAAATGCTTGCCTAATATGTCTGTTTATCCAAAAGGAAGTAAAAAGGGAGAGCTAGAAAGATAGCATTGCATCACATTACATGGCAATGCAATGCACAGTTGCTGAAGTTGAACCAAAATGAGCTTGTAATCTGGCTTCTGCAACTTTGAACATGAAAAATCCAATGAGGAGAAGAAAAGCAAAGCCAAAGAGTCCATCCCAAAATCCGACAAACAAGCAAAATGAACAAAAAACATTGAATTCAATTCTTTCTGATTTTAGAAACTGCATTAAAGAAGGGGTGCACCGGTCCTGGAGATACTGCAATACCAGGTCAATGCGTGGAGTGGACAGAGCAAGCTCTTTTTCCATCTCCCTGTTCTAAAAATCCATTTAATATATGGTCCCCAGATAGGGGACGTATCAGATATTAAACTGATAAGAACAGATACTACACTTGATCTTAGCCAAAAGGCCGAGAAGCGATAACCAGAATTGGTTTCAAACTACGGAGCCACCCAAGGATCCTGAAAAGTCCATTTGTGGAGATGAGCTCCTGGACTCCCGTTAAGAAGACATGTTGTCAACCTCTAGATCCCTTACATGCCTGCACTTTTCGGCTTGCTGCTGCTGCAATCCACGCGTTTTAGATCTGCATAACTCCACCTCTTTAAACACAGCACCTTCACCCCCTGCTGTTCCCACCCGCCTCAACACCGTTGGAAGGGAGGAGAACCAATTAAGGCGGGGGGTGGGGTGGAACGAGCAGCTGTCTACCCTTAGCAGGAGGGCTCCTGATTACATACCTCTCCTGCTGCTGCTGCTGCTGGCTGTCCAGCAGCAGACTGAAGGTGGCTGCTGCTGTGCACAGGTATATAAAGGCTCAGAGCCTATTATGACACGCGCAGCCAGCGTTCCATTGCCACATTCCATCTACTGCAGGCAGGATACCTGGCTGGCTGAATGTCGCTGAGAAGCTCACAGAGACCGCCATAAGCAACAGTTTAACAGAATGCCACAGACTAATCAACCAAACTTTTTGGGTTGGGTTCTCTTTTATAGTCTGCAGGCATTAAATGAAAGAAGTCAGTGTTCCAGCAGAAGGAGACAACGTTTCAGAAAAGGCATTGTAGCAAACCAAAAAAGAAATTTTAAGCGCAGCAGAGTAACCAGCGCACATACCTGTTAGCTCAGGTGAGTTTAAAAGGCTGCTGTTGATAACAAGGGCATTTGCTAAATAGATGGTGTGTGTGCAACAATATACTGAAAGGTCAATTATATTGTGCAGCTTATCTCACCACC
Source organism: Phyllobates terribilis (assembly GCF_046119375.1). Taxonomy (NCBI): domain Eukaryota; kingdom Metazoa; phylum Chordata; class Amphibia; order Anura; family Dendrobatidae; genus Phyllobates; species Phyllobates terribilis. Next base: position 184,267 of record NW_027364028.1, on the reverse strand, counting down.
TGTAGTTATTTAGGTGAAAGCTCCAAAATGCTTGCCTAATATATCTGTTTATCCAAAAGGAAGTAAAAAGGGAGAGCTAGAAAGATAGCATTGCATCACATTACATGGCAATGCAATGCACAGTTGCTGAAGTTGAACCAAAATGAGCTTGTAATCTGGCTTCTGCAACTTTGAACATGAAAAATCCAATGAGGAGAAGAAAAGCAAAGCCAAAGAGTCCATCCCAAAATCCGACAAACAAGCAAAATGAACAAAAAACATTGAATTCAATTCTTTCTGATTTTAGAAACTGCATTAAAGAAGGGGTGCACCGGTCCTGGAGATACTGCAATACCAGGTCAATGCGTGGAGTGGACAGAGCAAGCTCTTTTTCCATCTCCCTGTTCTAAAAATCCATTTAATATATGGTCCCCAGATAGGGGACGTATCAGATATTAAACTGATAAGAACAGATACTACACTTGATCTTAGCCAAAAGGCCGAGAAGCGATAACCAGAATTGGTTTCAAACTACGGAGCCACCCAAGGATCCTGAAAAGTCCATTTGTGGAGATGAGCTCCTGGACTCCCGTTAAGAAGACATGTTGTCAACCTCTAGATCCCTTACATGCCTGCACTTTTCGGCTTGCTGCTGCTGCAATCCACGCGTTTTAGATCTGCATAACTCCACCTCTTTAAACACAGCACCTTCACCCCCTGCTGTTCCCACCCGCCTCAACACCGTTGGAAGGGAGGAGAACCAATTAAGGCGGGGGGTGGGGTGGAACGAGCAGCTGTCTACCCTTAGCAGGAGGGCTCCTGATTACATACCTCTCCTGCTGCTGCTGCTGCTGGCTGTCCAGCAGCAGACTGAAGGTGGCTGCTGCTGTGCACAGGTATATAAAGGCTCAGAGCCTATTATGACACGCGCAGCCAGCGTTCCATTGCCACATTCCATCTACTGCAGGCAGGATACCTGGCTGGCTGAATGTCGCTGAGAAGCTCACAGAGACCGCCATAAGCAACAGTTTAACAGAATGCCACAGACTAATCAACCAAACTTTTTGGGTTGGGTTCTCTTTTATAGTCTGCAGGCATTAAATGAAAGAAGTCAGTGTTCCAGCAGAAGGAGACAACGTTTCAGAAAAGGCATTGTAGCAAACCAAAAAAGAAATTTTAAGCGCAGCAGAGTAACCAGCGCACATACCTGTTAGCTCAGGTGAGTTTAAAAGGCTGCTGTTGATAACAAGGGCATTTGCTAAATAGATGGTGTGTGTGCAACAATATACTGAAAGGTCAATTATATTGTGCAGCTTATCTCACCACCTGTAGTTATTTAGGTGAAAGCTCCAAAATGCTTGCCTAATATGTCTGTTTATCCAAAAGGAAGTAAAAAGGGAGAGCTAGAAAGATAGCATTGCATCACATTACATGGCAATGCAATGCACAGTTGCTGAAGTTGAACCAAAATGAGCTTGTAATCTGGCTTCTGCAACTTTGAACATGAAAAATCCAATGAGGAGAAGAAAAGCAAAGCCAAAGAGTCCATCCCAAAATCCGACAAACAAGCAAAATGAACAAAAAACATTGAATTCAATTCTTTCTGATTTTAGAAACTGCATTAAAGAAGGGGTGCACCGGTCCTGGAGATACTGCAATACCAGGTCAATGCGTGGAGTGGACAGAGCAAGCTCTTTTTCCATCTCCCTGTTCTAAAAATCCATTTAATATATGGTCCCCAGATAGGGGACGTATCAGATATTAAACTGATAAGAACAGATACTACACTTGATCTTAGCCAAAAGGCCGAGAAGCGATAACCAGAATTGGTTTCAAACTACGGAGCCACCCAAGGATCCTGAAAAGTCCATTTGTGGAGATGAGCTCCTGGACTCCCGTTAAGAAGACATGTTGTCAACCTCTAGATCCCTTACATGCCTGCACTTTTCGGCTTGCTGCTGCTGCAATCCACGCGTTTTAGATCTGCATAACTCCACCTCTTTAAACACAGCACCTTCACCCCCTGCTGTTCCCACCCGCCTCAACACCGTTGGAAGGGAGGAGAACCAATTAAGGCGGGGGGTGGGGTGGAACGAGCAGCTGTCTACCCTTAGCAGGAGGGCTCCTGATTACATACCTCTCCTGCTGCTGCTGCTGCTGGCTGTCCAGCAGCAGACTGAAGGTGGCTGCTGCTGTGCACAGGTATATAAAGGCTCAGAGCCTATTATGACACGCGCAGCCAGCGTTCCATTGCCACATTCCATCTACTGCAGGCAGGATACCTGGCTGGCTGAATGTCGCTGAGAAGCTCACAGAGACCGCCATAAGCAACAGTTTAACAGAATGCCACAGACTAATCAACCAAACTTTTTGGGTTGGGTTCTCTTTTATAGTCTGCAGGCATTAAATGAAAGAAGTCAGTGTTCCAGCAGAAGGAGACAACGTTTCAGAAAAGGCATTGTAGCAAACCAAAAAAGAAATTTTAAGCGCAGCAGAGTAACCAGCGCACATACCTGTTAGCTCAGGTGAGTTTAAAAGGCTGCTGTTGATAACAAGGGCATTTGCTAAATAGATGGTGTGTGTGCAACAATATACTGAAAGGTCAATTATATTGTGCAGCTTATCTCACCACCTGTAGTTATTTAGGTGAAAGCTCCAAAATGCTTGCCTAATATGTCTGTTTATCCAAAAGGAAGTAAAAAGGGAGAGCTAGAAAGATAGCATTGCATCACATTACATGGCAATGCAATGCACAGTTGCTGAAGTTGAACCAAAATGAGCTTGTAATCTGGTTTCTGCAACTTTGAACATGAAAAATCCAATGAGGAGAAGAAAAGCAAAGCCAAAGAGTCCATCCCAAAATCCGACAAACAAGCAAAATGAACAAAAAACATTGAATTCAATTCTTTCTGATTTTAGAAACTGCATTAAAGAAGGGGTGCACCGGTCCTGGAGATACTGCAATACCAGGTCAATGCGTGGAGTGGACAGAGCAAGCTCTTTTTCCATCTCCCTGTTCTAAAAATCCATTTAATATATGGTCCCCAGATAGGGGACGTATCAGATATTAAACTGATAAGAACAGATACTACACTTGATCTTAGCCAAAAGGCCGAGAAGCGATAACCAGAATTGGTTTCAAACTACGGAGCCACCCAAGGATCCTGAAAAGTCCATTTGTGGAGATGAGCTCCTGGACTCCCGTTAAGAAGACATGTTGTCAACCTCTAGATCCCTTACATGCCTGCACTTTTCGGCTTGCTGCTGCTGCTGCAATCCACGCGTTTTAGACCTGCATAACTCCACCTCTTTAAACACAGCACCTTCACCCCCTGCTGTTCCCACCCACCTCAACACCGTTGGAAGGGAGGAGAACCAATTAAGGCGGGGGGTGGGGTGGAACGAGCAGCTGTCTACCCTTAGCAGGAGGGCTCCTGATTACATACCTCTCCTGCTGCTGCTGCTGCTGGCTGTCCAGCAGCAGACTGAAGGTGGCTGCTGCTGTGCACAGGTATATAAAGGCTCAGAGCCTATTATGACACGCGCAGCCAGCGTTCCATTGCCACATTCCATCTACTGCAGGCAGGATACCTGGCTGGCTGAATGTCGCTGAGAAGCTCACAGAGACCGCCATAAGCAACAGTTTAACAGAATGCCACAGACTAATCAACCAAACTTTTTGGGTTGGGTTCTCTTTTATAGTCTGCAGGCATAAAATGAAAGAAGTCAGTGTTCCAGCAGAAGGAGACAACGTTTCAAAAAAGGCATTGTAGCAAACCAAAAAAGAAATTTTAAGCGCAGCAGAGTAACCAGCGCACATACCTGTTAGCTCAGGTGAGTTTAAAAGGCTGCTGTTGATAACAAGGGCATTTGCTAAATAGATGGTGTGTGTGCAACAATATACTGAAAGGTCAATTATATTGTGCAGCTTATCTCACCACCTGTAGTTATTTAGGTGAAAGCTCCAAAATGCTTGCCTAATATGTCTGTTTATCCAAAAGGAAGTAAAAACGGAGAGCTAGAAAGATAGCATTGCATCACATTACATGGCAATGCAATGCACAGTTGCTGAAGTTGAACCAAAATGAGCTTGTAATCTGGCTTCTGCAACTTTGAACATGAAAAATCCAATGAGGAGAAGAAAAGCAAAGCCAAAGAGTCCATCCCAAAATCCGACAAACAAGCAAAATGAACAAAAAACATTGAATTCAATTCTTTCTGATTTTAGAAACTGCATTAAAGAAGGGGTGCACCGGTCCTGGAGATACTGCAATACCAGGTCAATGCGTGGAGTGGACAGAGCAGGCTCTTTTTCCATCTCCCTGTTCTAAAAATCCATTTAATATATGGTCCCCAGATAGGGGACGTATCAGATATTAAACTGATAAGAACAGATACTACACTTGATCTTAGCCAAAAGGCCGAGAAGCGATAACCAGAATTGGTTTCAAACTACGGAGCCACCCAAGGATCCTGAAAAGTCCATTTGTGGAGATGAGCTCCTGGACTCCCGTTAAGAAGACATGTTGTCAACCTCTAGATCCCTTACATGCCTGCACTTTTCGGCTTGCTGCTGCTGCAATCCACGCGTTTTAGACCTGCATAACTCCACCTCTTTAAACACAGCACCTTCACCCCCTGCTGTTCCCACCCGCCTCAACACCGTTGGAAGGGAGGAGAACCAATTAAGGCGGGGGGTGGGGTGGAACGAGCAGCTGTCTACCCTTAGCAGGAGGGCTCCTGATTACATACCTCTCCTGCTGCTGCTGCTGCTGGCTGTCCAGCAGCAGACTGAAGGTGGCTGCTGCTGTGCACAGGTATATAAAGGCTCAGAGCCTATTATGACACGCGCAGCCAGCGTTCCATTGCCACATTCCATCTACTGCAGGCAGGATACCTGGCTGGCTGAATGTCGCTGAGAAGCTCACAGAGACCGCCATAAGCAACAGTTTAACAGAATGCCACAGACTAATCAACCAAACTTTTTGGGTTGGGTTCTCTTTTATAGTCTGCAGGCATTAAATGAAAGAAGTCAGTGTTCCAGCAGAAGGAGACAACGTTTCAGAAAAGGCATTGTAGCAAACCAAAAAAGAAATTTTAAGCGCAGCAGAGTAACCAGCGCACATACCTGTTAGCTCAGGTGAGTTTAAAAGGCTGCTGTTGATAACAAGGGCATTTGCTAAATAGATGGTGTGTGTGCAACAATATACTGAAAGGTCAATTATATTGTGCAGCTTATCTCACCACCTGTAGTTATTTAGGTGAAAGCTCCAAAATGCTTGCCTAATATGTCTGTTTATCCAAAAGGAAGTAAAAAGGGAGAGCTAGAAAGATAGCATTGCATCACATTACATGGCAATGCAATGCACAGTTGCTGAAGTTGAACCAAAATGAGCTTGTAATCTGGCTTCTGCAACTTTGAACATGAAAAATCCAATGAGGAGAAGAAAAGCAAAGCCAAAGAGTCCATCCCAAATTCCGACAAACAAGCAAAATGAACAAAAAACATTGAATTCAATTCTTTCTGATTTTAGAAACTGCATTAAAGAAGGGGTGCACCGGTCCTGGAGATACTGCAATACCAGGTCAATGCGTGGAGTGGACAGAGCAAGCTCTTTTTCCATCTCCCTGTTCTAAAAATCCATTTAATATATGGTCCCCAGATAGGGGACGTATCAGATATTAAACTGATAAGAACAGATACTACACTTGATCTTAGCCAAAAGGCCGAGGAGCGATAACCAGAATTGGTTTCAAACTACGGAGCCACCCAAGGATCCTGAAAAGTCCATTTGTGGAGATGAGCTCCTGGACTCCCGTTAAGAAGACATGTTGTCAACCTCTAGATCCCTTACATGCCTGCACTTTTCGGCTTGCTGCTGCTGCAATCCACGCGTTTTAGATCTGCATAACTCCACCTCTTTAAACACAGCACCTTCACCCCCTGCTGTTCCCACCCGCCTCAACACCGTTGGAAGGGAGGAGAACCAATTAAGGTGGGGGGTGGGGTGGAACGAGCAGCTGTCTACCCTTAGCAGGAGGGCTCCTGATTACATACCTCTCCTGCTGCTGCTGCTGCTGGCTGTCCAGCAGCAGACTGAAGGTGGCTGCTGCTGTGCACAGGTATATAAAGGCTCAGAGCCTATTATGACACGCGCAGCCAGCGTTCCATTGCCACATTCCATCTACTGCAGGCAGGATACCTGGCTGGCTGAATGTCGCTGAGAAGCTCACAGAGACCGCCATAAGCAACAGTTTAACAGAATGCCACAGACTAATCAACCAAACTTTTTGGGTTGGGTTCTCTTTTATAGTCTGCAGGCATTAAATGAAAGAAGTCAGTGTTCCAGCAGAAGGAGACAACGTTTCAGAAAAGGCATTGTAGCAAACCAAAAAAGAAATTTTAAGCGCAGCAGAGTAACCAGCGCACATACCTGTTAGCTCAGGTGAGTTTAAAAGGCTGCTGTTGATAACAAGGGCATTTGCTAAATAGATGGTGTGTGTGCAACAATATACTGAAAGGTCAATTATATTGTGCAGCTTATCTCACCACCTGTAGTTATTTAGGTGAAAGCTCCAAAATGCTTGCCTAATATGTCTGTTTATCCAAAAGGAAGTAAAAAGGGAGAGCTAGAAAGATAGCATTGCATCACATTACATGGCAATGCAATGCACAGTTGCTGAAGTTGAACCAAAATGAGCTTGTAATCTGGCTTCTGCAACTTTGAACATGAAAAATCCAATGAGGAGAAGAAAAGCAAAGCCAAAGAGTCCATCCCAAAATCCGACAAACAAGCAAAATGAACAAAAAACATTGAATTCAATTCTTTCTGATTTTAGAAACTGCATTAAAGAAGGGGTGCACCGGTCCTGGAGATACTGCAATACCAGGTCAATGCGTGGAGTGGACAGAGCAAGCTCTTTTTCCATCTCCCTGTTCTAAAAATCCATTTAATATATGGTCCCCAGATAGGGGACGTATCAGATATTAAACTGATAAGAACAGATACTACACTTGATCTTAGCCAAAAGGCCGAGAAGCGATAACCAGAATTGGTTTCAAACTACGGAGCCACCCAAGGATCCTGAAAAGTCCATTTGTGGAGATGAGCTCCTGGACTCCCGTTAAGAAGACATGTTGTCAACCTCTAGATCCCTTACATGCCTGCACTTTTCGGCTTGCTGCTGCTGCAATCCACGCGTTTTAGATCTGCATAACTCCACCTCTTTAAACACAGCACCTTCACCCCCTGCTGTTCCCACCCGCCTCAACACCGTTGGAAGGGAGGAGAACCAATTAAGGCGGGGGGTGGGGTGGAACGAGCAGCTGTCTACCCTTAGCAGGAGGGCTCCTGATTACATACCTCTCCTGCTGCTGCTGCTGCTGGCTGTCCAGCAGCAGACTGAAGGTGGCTGCTGCTGTGCACAGGTATATAAAGGCTCAGAGCCTATTATGACACGCGCAGCCAGCGTTCCATTGCCACATTCCATCTACTGCAGGCAGGATACCTGGCTGGCTGAATGTCGCTGAGAAGCTCACAGAGACCGCCATAAGCAACAGTTTAACAGAATGCCACAGACTAATCAACCAAACTTTTTGGGTTGGGTTCTCTTTTATAGTCTGCAGGCATTAAATGAAAGAAGTCAGTGTTCCAGCAGAAGGAGACAACGTTTCAGAAAAGGCATTGTAGCAAACCAAAAAAGAAATTTTAAGCGCAGCAGAGTAACCAGCGCACATACCTGTTAGCTCAGGTGAGTTTAAAAGGCTGCTGTTGATAACAAGGGCATTTGCTAAATAGATGGTGTGTGTGCAACAATATACTGAAAGGTCAATTATATTGTGCAGCTTATCTCACCACCTGTAGTTATTTAGGTGAAAGCTCCAAAATGCTTGCCTAATATGTCTGTTTATCCAAAAGGAAGTAAAAAGGGAGAGCTAGAAAGATAGCATTGCATCACATTACATGGCAATGCAATGCACAGTTGCTGAAGTTGAACCAAAATGAGCTTGTAATCTGGCTTCTGCAACTTTGAACATGAAAAATCCAATGAGGAGAAGAAAAGCAAAGAGAAAGAGTCCATCCCAAAATCCGACAAACAAGCAAAATGAACAAAAAACATTGAATTCAATTCTTTCTGATTTTAGAAACTGCATTAAAGAAGGGGTGCACCGGTCCTGGAGATACTGCAATACCAGGTCAATGCGTGGAGTGGACAGAGCAAGCTCTTTTTCCATCTCCCTGTTCTAAAAATCCATTTAATATATGGTCCCCAGATAGGGGACGTATCAGATATTAAACTGATAAGAACAGATACTACACTTGATCTTAGCCAAAAGGCCGAGAAGCGATAACCAGAATTGGTTTCAAACTACGGAGCCACCCAAGGATCCTGAAAAGTCCATTTGTGGAGATGAGCTCCTGGACTCCCGTTAAGAATACATGTTGTCAACCTCTAGATCCCTTACATGCCTGCACTTTTCGGCTTGCTGCTGCTGCAATCCACGCGTTTTAGACCTGCATAACTCCACCTCTTTAAACACAGCACCTTCACCCCCTGCTGTTCCCACCCGCCTCAACACCGTTGGAAGGGAGAAGAACCAATTAAGGCGGGGGGTGGGGTGGAACGAGCAGCTGTCTACCCTTAGCAGGAGGGCTCCTGATTACATACCTCTCCTGCTGCTGCTGCTGCTGGCTGTCCAGCAGCAGACTGAAGGTGGCTGCTGCTGTGCACAGGTATATAAAGGCTCAGAGCCTATTATGACACGCGCAGCCAGCGTTCCATTGCCACATTCCATCTACTGCAGGCAGGATACCTGGCTGGCTGAATGTCGCTGAGAAGCTCGCAGAGACCGCCATAAGCAACAGTTTAACAGAATGCCACAGACTAATCAACCAAACTTTTTGGGTTGGGTTCTCTTTTATAGTCTGCAGGCATAAAATGAAAGAAGTCAGTGTTCCAGCAGAAGGAGACAACGTTTCAAAAAAGGCATTGTAGCAAACCAAAAAAGAAATTTTAAGCGCAGCAGAGTAACCAGCGCACATACCTGTTAGCTCAGGTGAGTTTAAAAGGCTGCTGTTGATAACAAGGGCATTTGCTAAATAGATGGTGTGTGTGCAACAATATACTGAAAGGTCAATTATATTGTGCAGCTTATCTCACCACCTGTAGTTATTTAGGTGAAAGCTCCAAAATGCTTGCCTAATATGTCTGTTTATCCAAAAGGAAGTAAAAAGGGAGAGCTAGAAAGATAGCATTGCATCACATTACATGGCAATGCAATGCACAGTTGCTGAAGTTGAACCAAAATGAGCTTGTAATCTGGCTTCTGCAACTTTGAACATGAAAAATCCAATGAGGAGAAGAAAAGCAAAGCCAAAGAGTCCATCCCAAAATCCGACAAACAAGCAAAATGAACAAAAAACATGGAATTCAATTCTTTCTGATTTTAGAAACTGCATTAAAGAAGGGGTGCACCGGTCCTGGAGATACTGCAATACCAGGTCAATGCGTGGAGTGGACAGAGCAAGCTCTTTTTCCATCTCCCTGTTCTAAAAATCCATTTAATATATGGTCCCCAGATAGGGGATGTATCAGATATTAAACTGATAAGAACAGATACTACACTTGATCTTAGCCAAAAGGCCGAGAAGCGATAACCAGAATTGGTTTCAAACTACGGAGCCACCCAAGGATCCTGAAAAGTCCATTTGTGGAGATGAGCTCCTGGACTCCCGTTAAGAAGACATGTTGTCAACCTCTAGATCCCTTACATGCCTGCACTTTTCGGCTTGCTGCTGCTGCAATCCACGCGTTTTAGATCTGCATAACTCCACCTCTTTAAACACAGCACCTTCACCCCCTGCTGTTCCCACCCGCCTCAACACCGTTGGAAGGGAGGAGAACCAATTAAGGCGGGGGGTGGGGTGGAACGAGCAGCTGTCTACCCTTAGCAGGAGGGCTCCTGATTACATACCTCTCCTGCTGCTGCTGCTGGCTGTCCAGCAGCAGACTGAAGGTGGCTGCTGCTGTGCACAGGTATATAAAGGCTCAGAGCCTATTATGACACGCGCAGCCAGCGTTCCATTGCCACATTCCATCTACTGCAGGCAGGATACCTGGCTGGCTGAATGTCGCTGAGAAGCTCACAGAGACCGCCATAAGCAACAGTTTAACAGAATGCCACAGACTAATCAACCAAACTTTTTGGGTTGGGTTCTCTTTTATAGTCTGCAGGCATTAAATGAAAGAAGTCAGTGTTCCAGCAGAAGGAGACAACGTTTCAGAAAAGGCATTGTAGCAAACCAAAAAAGAAATTTTAAGCGCAGCAGAGTAACCAGCGCACATACCTGTTAGCTCAGGTGAGTTTAAAAGGCTGCTGTTGATAACAAGGGCATTTGCTAAATAGATGGTGTGTGTGCAACAATATACTGAAAGGTCAATTATATTGTGCAGCTTATCTCACCACCTGTAGTTATTTAGGTGAAAGCTCCAAAATGCTTGCCTAATATGTCTGTTTATCCAAAAGGAAGTAAAAAGGGAGAGCTAGAAAGATAGCATTGCATCACATTACATGGCAATGCAATGCACAGTTGCTGAAGTTGAACCAAAATGAGCTTGTAATCTGGCTTCTGCAACTTTGAACATGAAAAATCCAATGAGGAGAAGAAAAGCAAAGCCAAAGAGTCCATCCCAAATTCCGACAAACAAGCAAAATGAACAAAAAACATTGAATTCAATTCTTTCTGATTTTAGAAACTGCATTAAAGAAGGGGTGCACCGGTCCTGGAGATACTGCAATACCAGGTCAATGCGTGGAGTGGACAGAGCAAGCTCTTTTTCCATCTCCCTGTTCTAAAAATCCATTTAATATATGGTCCCCAGATAGGGGACGTATCAGATATTAAACTGATAAGAACAGATACTACACTTGATCTTAGCCAAAAGGCCGAGGAGCGATAACCAGAATTGGTTTCAAACTACGGAGCCACCCAAGGATCCTGAAAAGTCCATTTGTGGAGATGAGCTCCTGGACTCCCGTTAAGAAGACATGTTGTCAACCTCTAGATCCCTTACATGCCTGCACTTTTCGGCTTGCTGCTGCTGCAATCCACGCGTTTTAGATCTGCATAACTCCACCTCTTTAAACACAGCACCTTCACCCCCTGCTGTTCCCACCCGCCTCAACACCGTTGGAAGGGAGGAGAACCAATTAAGGCGGGGGGTGGGGTGGAACGAGCAGCTGTCTACCCTTAGCAGGAGGGCTCCTGATTACATACCTCTCCTGCTGCTGCTGCTGCTGGCTGTCCAGCAGCAGACTGAAGGTGGCTGCTGCTGTGCACAGGTATATAAAGGCTCAGAGCCTATTATGACACGCGCAGCCAGCGTTCCATTGCCACATTCCATCTACTGCAGGCAGGATACCTGGCTGGCTGAATGTCGCTGAGAAGCTCACAGAGACCGCCATAAGCAACAGTTTAACAGAATGCCACAGACTAATCAACCAAACTTTTTGGGTTGGGTTCTCTTTTATAGTCTGCAGGCATTAAATGAAAGAAGTCAGTGTTCCAGCAGAAGGAGACAACGTTTCAGAAAAGGCATTGTAGCAAACCAAAAAAGAAATTTTAAGCGCAGCAGAGTAACCAGAGCACATACCTGTTAGCTCAGGTGAGTTTAAAAGGCTGCTGTTGATAACAAGGGCATTTGCTAAATAGATGGTGTGTGTGCAACAATATACTGAAAGGTCAATTATATTGTGCAGCTTATCTCACCACCTGTAGTTATTTAGGTGAAAGCTCCAAAATGCTTGCCTAATATGTCTGTTTATCCAAAAGGAAGTAAAAAGGGAGAGCTAGAAAGATAGCATTGCATCACATTACATGGCAATGCAATGCACAGTTGCTGAAGTTGAACCAAAATGAGCTTGTAATCTGGCTTCTGCAACTTTGAACATGAAAAATCCAATGAGGAGAAGAAAAGCAAAGCCAAAGAGTCCATCCCAAAATCCGACAAACAAGCAAAATGATCAAAAAACATTGAATTCAATTCTTTCTGATTTTAGAAACTGCATTAAAGAAGGGGTGCACCGGTCCTGGAGATACTGCAATACCAGGTCAATGCGTGGAGTGGACAGAGCAAGCTCTTTTTCCATCTCCCTGTTCTAAAAATCCATTTAATATATGGTCCCCAGATAGGGGACGTATCAGATATTAAACTGATAAGAACAGATACTACACTTGATCTTAGCCAAAAGGCCGAGAAGCGATAACCAGAATTGGTTTCAAACTACGGAGCCACCCAAGGATCCTGAAAAGTCCATTTGTGGAGATGAGCTCCTAGACTCCCGTTAAGAAGACATGTTGTCAACCTCTAGATCCCTTACATGCCTGCACTTTTCGGCTTGCTGCTGCTGCAATCCACGCGTTTTAGATCTGCATAACTCCACCTCTTTAAACACAGCACCTTCACCCCCTGCTGTTCCCACCCGCCTCAACACCGTTGGAAGGGAGGAGAACCAATTAAGGCGGGGGGTGGGGTGGAACGAGCAGCTGTCTACCCTTAGCAGGAGGGCTCCTGATTACATACCTCTCCTGCTGCTGCTGCTGCTGGCTGTCCAGCAGCAGACTGAAGGTGGCTGCTGCTGTGCACAGGTATATAAAGGCTCAGAGCCTATTATGACACGCGCAGCCAGCGTTCCATTGCCACATTCCATCTACTGCAGGCAGGATACCTGGCTGGCTGAATGTCGCTGAGAAGCTCACAGAGACCGCCATAAGCAACAGTTTAACAGAATGCCACAGACTAATCAACCAAACTTTTTGGGTTGGGTTCTCTTTTATAGTCTGCAGGCACTAAATGAAAGAAGTCAGTGTTCCAGCAGAAGGAGACAACGTTTCAGAAAAGGCATTGTAGCAAACCAAAAAAGAAATTTTAAGCGCAGCAGAGTAACCAGCGCACATACCTGTTAGCTCAGGTGAGTTTAAAAGGCTGCTGTTGATAACAAGGGCATTTGCTAAATAGATGGTGTGTGTGCAACAATATACTGAAAGGTCAATTATATTGTGCAGCTTATCTCACCACCTGTAGTTATTTAGGTGAAAGCTCCAAAATGCTTGCCTAATATGTCTGTTTATCCAAAAGGAAGTAAAAAGGGAGAGCTAGAAAGATAGCATTGCATCACATTACATGGCAATGCAATGCACAGTTGCTGAAGTTGAACCAAAATGAGCTTGTAATCTGGCTTCTGCAACTTTGAACATGAAAAATCCAATGAGGAGAAGAAAAGCAAAGCCAAAGAGTCCATCCCAAAATCCGACAAACAAGCAAAATGAACAAAAAACATTGAATTCAATTCTTTCTGATTTTAGAAACTGCATTAAAGAAGGGGTGCACCGGTCCTGGAGATACTGCAATACCAGGTCAATGCGTGGAGTGGACAGAGCAAGCTCTTTTTCCATCTCCCTGTTCTAAAAATCCATTTAATATATGGTCCCCAGATAGGGGACGTATCAGATATTAAACTGATAAGAACAGATACTACACTTGATCTTAGCCAAAAGGCCGAGAAGCGATAACCAGAATTGGTTTCAAACTACGGAGCCACCCAAGGATCCTGAAAAGTCCATTTGTGGAGATGAGCTCCTGGACTCCCGTTAAGAAGACATGTTGTCAACCTCTAGATCCCTTACATGCCTGCACTTTTCGGCTTGCTGCTGCTGCAATCCACGCGTTTTAGATCTGCATAACTCCACCTCTTTAAACACAGCACCTTCACCCCCTGCTGTTCCCACCCGCCTCAACACCGTTGGAAGGGAGGAGAACCAATTAAGGCGGGGGGTGGGGTGGAACGAGCAGCTGTCTACCCTTAGCAGGAGGGCTCCTGATTACATACCTCTCCTGCTGCTGCTGCTACTGGCTGTCCAGCAGCAGACTGAAGGTGGCTGCTGCTGTGCACAGGTATATAAAGGCTCAGAGCCTATTATGACACGCGCAGCCAGCGTTCCATTGCCACATTCCATCTACTGCAGGCAGGATACCTGGCTGGCTGAATGTCGCTGAGAAGCTCACAGAGACCGCCATAAGCAACAGTTTAACAGAATGCCACAGACTAATCAACCAAACTTTTTGGGTTGGGTTCTCTTTTATAGTCTGCAGGCATTAAATGAAAGAAGTCAGTGTTCCAGCAGAAGGAGACAACGTTTCAGAAAAGGCATTGTAGCAAACCAAAAAAGAAATTTTAAGCGCAGCAGAGTAACCAGCGCACATACCTGTTAGCTCAGGTGAGTTTAAAAGGCTGCTGTTGATAACAAGGGCATTTGCTAAATAGATGGTGTGTGTGCAACAATATACTGAAAGGTCAATTACATTGTGCAGCTTATCTCACCACCTGTAGTTGTTTAGGTGAAAGCTCCAAAATGCTTGCCTAATATGTCTGTTTATCCAAAAGGAAGTAAAAAGGGAGAGCTAGAAAGATAGCATTGCATCACATTACATGGCAATGCAATGCACAGTTGCTGAAGTTGAACCAAAATGAGCTTGTAATCTGGCTTCTGCAACTTTGAACATGAAAAATCCAATGAGGAGAAGAAAAGCAAAGCCAAAGAGTCCATCCCAAAATCCGACAAACAAGCAAAATGAACAAAAACATTGAATTCAATTCTTTCTGATTTTAGAAACTGCATTAAAGAAGGGGTGCACCGGTCCTGGAGATACTGCAATACCAGGTCAATGCGTGGAGTGGACAGAGCAAGCTCTTTTTCCATCTCCCTGTTCTAAAAATCCATTTAATATATGGTCCCCAGATAGGGGACGTATCAGATATTAAACTGATAAGAACAGATACTACACTTGATCTTAGCCAAAAGGCCGAGAAGCGATAACCAGAATTGGTTTCAAACTACGGAGCCACCCAAGGATCCTGAAAAGTCCATTTGTGGAGATGAGCTCCTGGACTCCCGTTAAGAAGACATGTTGTCAACCTCTAGATCCCTTACATGCCTGCACTTTTCGGCTTGCTGCTGCTGCAATCCACGCGTTTTAGATCTGCATAACTCCACCTCTTTAAACACAGCACCTTCACCCCCTGCTGTTCCCACCCGCCTCAACACCGTTGGAAGGGAGGAGAACCAATTAAGGCGGGGGGTGGGTTGGAACGAGCAGCTGTCTACCCTTAGCAGGAGGGCTCCTGATTACATACCTCTCCTGCTGCTGCTGCTGCTGGCTGTCCAGCAGCAGACTGAAGGTGGCTGCTGCTGTGCACAGGTATATAAAGGCTCAGAGCCTATTATGACACGCGCAGCCAGCGTTCCATTGCCACATTCCATCTACTGCAGGCAGGATACCTGGCTGGCTGAATGTCGCTGAGAAGCTCACAGAGACCGCCATAAGCAACAGTTTAACAGAATGCCACAGACTAATCAACCAAACTTTTTGGGTTGGGTTCTCTTTTATAGTCTGCAGGCATTAAATGAAAGAAGTCAGTGTTCCAGCAGAAGGAGACAACGTTTCAGAAAAGGCATTGTAGCAAACCAAAAAAGAAATTTTAAGCGCAGCAGAGTAACCAGCGCACATACCTGTTAGCTCAGGTGAGTTTAAAAGGCTGCTGTTGATAACAAGGGCATTTGCTAAATAGATGGTGTGTGTGCAACAATATACTGAAAGGTCAATTATATTGTGCAGCTTATCTCACCACCTGTAGTTATTTAGGTGAAAGCTCCAAAATGCTTGCCTAATATGTCTGTTTATCCAAAAGGAAGTAAAAAGGGAGAGCTAGAAAGATAGCATTGCATCACATTACATGGCAATGCAATGCACAGTTGCTGAAGTTGAACCAAAATGAGCTTGTAATCTGGCTTCTGCAACTTTGAACATGAAAAATCCAATGAGGAGAAGAAAAGCAAAGCCAAAGAGTCCATCCCAAAATCCGACAAACAAGCAAAATGAACAAAAAACATTGAATTCAATTCTTTCTGATTTTAGAAACTGCATTAAAGAAGGGGTGCACCGGTCCTGGAGATACTGCAATACCAGGTCAATGCGTGGAGTGGACAGAGCAAGCTCTTTTTCCATCTCCCTGTTCTAAAAATCCATTTAATATATGGTCCCCAGATAGGGGACGTATCAGATATTAAACTGATAAGAACAGATACTACACTTGATCTTAGCCAAAAGGCCGAGAAGCGATAACCAGAATTGGTTTCAAACTACGGAGCCACCCAAGGATCCTGAAAAGTCCATTTGTGGAGATGAGCTCCTGGACTCCCGTTAAGAAGACATGTTGTCAACCTCTAGATCCCTTACATGCCTGCACTTTTCGGCTTGCTGCTGCTGCAATCCACGCGTTTTAGATCTGCATAACTCCACCTCTTTAAACACAGCACCTTCACCCCCTGCTGTTCCCACCCGCCTCAACACCGTTGGAAGGGAGGAGAACCAATTAAGGCGGGGGGTGGGGTGGAACGAGCAGCTGTCTACCCTTAGCAGGAGGGCTCCTGATTACATACCTCTCCTGCTGCTGCTGCTACTGGCTGTCCAGCAGCAGACTGAAGGTGGCTGCTGCTGTGCACAGGTATATAAAGGCTCAGAGCCTATTATGACACGCGCAGCCAGCGTTCCATTGCCACATTCCATCTACTGCAGGCAGGATACCTGGCTGGCTGAATGTCGCTGAGAAGCTCACAGAGACCGCCATAAGCAACAGTTTAACAGAATGCCACAGACTAATCAACCAAACTTTTTGGGTTGGGTTCTCTTTTATAGTCTGCAGGCATTAAATGAAAGAAGTCAGTGTTCCAGCAGAAGGAGACAACGTTTCAGAAAAGGCATTGTAGCAAACCAAAAAATAAATTTTAAGCGCAGCAGAGTAACCAGCGCACATACCTGTTAGCTCAGGTGAGTTTAAAAGGCTGCTGTTGATAACAAGGGCATTTGCTAAATAGATGGTGTGTGTGCAACAATATACTGAAAGGTCAATTATATTGTGCAGCTTATCTCACCACCTGTAGTTGTTTAGGTGAAAGCTCCAAAATGCTTGCCTAATATGTCTGTTTATCCAAAAGGAAGTAAAAAGGGAGAGCTAGAAAGATAGCATTGCATCACATTACATGGCAATGCAATGCACAGTTGCTGAAGTTGAACCAAAATGAGCTTGTAATCTGGCTTCTGCAACTTTGAACATGAAAAATCCAATGAGGAGAAGAAAAGCAAAGCCAAAGAGTCCATCCCAAAATCCGACAAACAAGCAAAATGAACAAAAACATTGAATTCAATTCTTTCTGATTTTAGAAACTGCATTAAAGAAGGGGTGCACCGGTCCTGGAGATACTGCAATACCAGGTCAATGCGTGGAGTGGACAGAGCAAGCTCTTTTTCCATCTCCCTGTTCTAAAAATCCATTTAATATATGGTCCCCAGATAGGGGACGTATCAGATATTAAACTGATAAGAACAGATACTACACTTGATCTTAGCCAAAAGGCCGAGAAGCGATAACCAGAATTGGTTTCAAACTACGGAGCCACCCAAGGATCCTGAAAAGTCCATTTGTGGAGATGAGCTCCTGGACTCCCGTTAAGAAGACATGTTGTCAACCTCTAGATCCCTTACATGCCTGCACTTTTCGGCTTGCTGCTGCTGCAATCCACGCGTTTTAGATCTGCATAACTCCACCTCTTTAAACACAGCACCTTCACCCCCTGCTGTTCCCACCCGCCTCAACACCGTTGGATGGGAGGAGAACCAATTAAGGCGGGGGGTGGGGTGGAACGAGCAGCTGTCTACCCTTAGCAGGAGGGCTCCTGATTACATACCTCTCCTGCTGCTGCTGCTGCTGGCTGTCCAGCAGCAGACTGAAGGTGGCTGCTGCTGTGCACAGGTATATAAAGGCTCAGAGCCTATTATGACACGCGCAGCCAGCGTTCCATTGCCACATTCCATCTACTGCAGGCAGGATACCTGGCTGGCTGAATGTCGCTGAGAAGCTCACAGAGACCGCCATAAGCAACAGTTTAACAGAATGCCACAGACTAATCAACCAAACTTTTTGGGTTGGGTTCTCTTTTATAGTCTGCAGGCATTAAATGAAAGAAGTCAGTGTTCCAGCAGAAGGAGACAACGTTTCAGAAAAGGCATTGTAGCAAACCAAAAAAGAAATTTTAAGCGCAGCAGAGTAACCAGCGCACATACCTGTTAGCTCAGGTGAGTTTAAAAGGCTGCTGTTGATAACAAGGGCATTTGCTAAATAGATGGTGTGTGTGCAACAATATACTGAAAGGTCAATTATATTGTGCAGCTTATCTCACCACCTGTAGTTATTTAGGTGAAAGCTCCAAAATGCTTGCCTAATATGTCTGTTTATCCAAAAGGAAGTAAAAAGGGAGAGCTAGAAAGATAGCATTGCATCACATTACATGGCAATGCAATGCACAGTTGCTGAAGTTGAACCAAAATGAGCTTGTAATCTGGCTTCTGCAACTTTGAACATGAAAAATCCAATGAGGAGAAGAAAAGCAAAGCCAAAGAGTCCATCCCAAAATCCGACAAACAAGCAAAATGAACAAAAAACATTGAATTCAATTCTTTCTGATTTTAGAAACTGCATTAAAGAAGGGGTGCACCGGTCCTGGAGATACTGCAATACCAGGTCAATGCGTGGAGTGGACAGAGCAAGCTCTTTTTCCATCTCCCTGTTCTAAAAATCCATTTAATATATGGTCCCCAGATAGGGGACGTATCAGATATTAAACTGATAAGAACAGATACTACACTTGATCTTAGCCAAAAGGCCGAGAAGCGATAACCAGAATTGGTTTCAAACTACGGAGCCACCCAAGGATCCTGAAAAGTCCATTTGTGGAGATGAGCTCCTGGACTCCCGTTAAGAAGACATGTTGTCAACCTCTAGATCCCTTACATGCCTGCACTTTTCGGCTTGCTGCTGCTGCAATCCACGCGTTTTAGATCTGCATAACTCCACCTCTTTAAACACAGCACCTTCACCCCCTGCTGTTCCCACCCGCCTCAACACCGTTGGAAGGGAGGAGAACCAATTAAGGCGGGGGGTGGGGTGGAACGAGCAGCTGTCTACCCTTAGCAGGAGGGCTCCTGATTACATACCTCTCCTGCTGCTGCTGCTGCTGGCTGTCCAGCAGCAGACTGAAGGTGGCTGCTGCTGTGCACAGGTATATAAAGGCTCAGAGCCTATTATGACACGCGCAGCCAGCGTTCCATTGCCACATTCCATCTACTGCAGGCAGGATACCTGGCTGGCTGAATGTCGCTGAGAAGCTCACAGAGACCGCCATAAGCAACAGTTTAACAGAATGCCACAGACTAATCAACCAAACTTTTTGGGTTGGGTTCTCTTTTATAGTCTGCAGGCATTAAATGAAAGAAGTCAGTGTTCCAGCAGAAGGAGACAACGTTTCAGAAAAGGCATTGTAGCAAACCAAAAAAGAAATTTTAAGCACAGCAGAGTAACCAGCGCACATACCTGTTAGCTCAGGTGAGTTTAAAAGGCTGCTGTTGATAACAAGGGCATTTGCTAAATAGATGGTGTGTGTGCAACAATATACTGAAAGGTCAATTATATTGTGCAGCTTATCTCACCACCTGTAGTTATTTAGGTGAAAGCTCCAAAATGCTTGCCTAATATGTCTGTTTATCCAAAAGGAAGTAAAAAGGGAGAGCTAGAAAGATAGCATTGCATCACATTACATGGCAATGCAATGCACAGTTGCTGAAGTTGAACCAAAATGAGCTTGTAATCTGGCTTCTGCAACTTTGAACATGAAAAATCCAATGAGGAGAAGAAAAGCAAAGCCAAAGAGTCTATCCCAAAATCCGACAAACAAGCAAAATGAACAAAAAACATTGAATTCAATTCTTTCTGATTTTAGAAACTGCATTAAAGAAGGGGTGCACCGGTCCTGGAGATACTGCAATACCAGGTCAATGCGTGGAGTGGACAGAGCAAGCTCTTTTTCCATCTCCCTGTTCTAAAAATCCATTTAATATATGGTCCCCAGATAGGGGACGTATCAGATATTAAACTGATAAGAACAGATACTACACTTGATCTTAGCCAAAAGGCCGAGAAGCGATAACCAGAATTGGTTTCAAACTACGGAGCCACCCAAGGATCCTGAAAAGTCCATTTGTGGAGATGAGCTCCTGGACTCCCGTTAAGAAGACATGTTGTCAACCTCTAGATCCCTTACATGCCTGCACTTTTCGGCTTGCTGCTGCTGCAATCCACGCGTTTTAGATCTGCATAACTCCACCTCTTTAAACACAGCACCTTCACCCCCTGCTGTTCCCACCCGCCTCAACACCGTTGGAAGGGAGGAGAACCAATTAAGGCGGGGGGTGGGGTGGAACGAGCAGCTGTCTACCCTTAGCAGGAGGGCTCCTGATTACATACCTCTCCTGCTGCTGCTGCTGCTGGCTGTCCAGCAGCAGACTGAAGGTGGCTGCTGCTGTGCACAGGTATATAAAGGCTCAGAGCCTATTATGACACGCGCAGCCAGCGTTCCATTGCCACATTCCATCTACTGCAGGCAGGATACCTGGCTGGCTGAATGTCGCTGAGAAGCTCACAGAGACCGCCATAAGCAACAGTTTAACAGAATGCCACAGACTAATCAACCAAACTTTTTGGGTTGGGTTCTCTTTTATAGTCTGCAGGCATTAAATGAAAGAAGTCAGTGTTCCAGCAGAAGGAGACAACGTTTCAGAAAAGGCATTGTAGCAAACCAAAAAAGAAATTTTAAGCGCAGCAGAGTAACCAGCGCACATACCTGTTAGCTCAGGTGAGTTTAAAAGGCTGCTGTTGATAACAAGGGCATTTGCTAAATAGATGGTGTGTGTGCAACAATATACTGAACGGTCAATTATATTGTGCAGCTTATCTCACCACCTGTAGTTATTTAGGTGAAAGCTCCAAAATGCTTGCCTAATATGTCTGTTTATCCAAAAGGAAGTAAAAAGGGAGAGCTAGAAAGATAGCATTGCATCACATTACATGGCAATGCAATGCACAGTTGCTGAAGTTGAACCAAAATGAGCTTGTAATCTGGCTTCTGCAACTTTGAACATGAAAAATCCAATGAGGAGAAGAAAAGCAAAGCCAAAGAGTCCATCCCAAAATCCGACAAACAAGCAAAATGAACAAAAAACATTGAATTCAATTCTTTCTGATTTTAGAAACTGCATTAAAGAAGGGGTGCACCGGTCCTGGAGATACTGCAATACCAGGTCAATGCGTGGAGTGGACAGAGCAAGCTCTTTTTCCATCTCCCTGTTCTAAAAATCCATTTAATATATGGTCCCCAGATAGGGGACGTATCAGATATTAAACTGATAAGAACAGATACTACACTTGATCTTAGCCAAAAGGCCGAGAAGCGATAACCAGAATTGGTTTCAAACTACGGAGCCACCCAAGGATCCTGAAAAGTCCATTTGTGGAGATGAGCTCCTGGACTCCCGTTAAGAAGACATGTTGTCAACCTCTAGATCCCTTACATGCCTGCACTTTTCGGCTTGCTGCTGCTGCAATCCACGCGTTTTAGATCTGCATAACTCCACCTCTTTAAACACAGCACCTTCACCCCCTGCTGTTCCCACCCGCCTCAACACCGTTGGAAGGGAGGAGAACCAATTAAGGCGGGGGGTGGGGTGGAACGAGCAGCTGTCTACCCTTAGCAGGAGGGCTCCTGATTACATACCTCTCCTGCTGCTGCTGCTGCTGGCTGTCCAGCAGCAGACTGAAGGTGGCTGCTGCTGTGCACAGGTATATAAAGGCTCAGAGCCTATTATGACACGCGCAGCCAGCGTTCCATTACCACATTCCATCTACTGCAGGCAGGATACCTGGCTGGCTGAATGTCGCTGAGAAGCTCACAGAGACCGCCATAAGCAACAGTTTAACAGAATGCCACAGACTAATCAACCAAACTTTTTGGGTTGGGTTCTCTTTTATAGTCTGCAGGCATTAAATGAAAGAAGTCAGTGTTCCAGCAGAAGGAGACAACGTTTCAGAAAAGGCATTGTAGCAAACCAAAAAAGAAATTTTAAGCGCAGCAGAGTAACCAGCGCACATACCTGTTAGCTCAGGTGAGTTTAAAAGGCTGCTGTTGATAACAAGGGCATTTGCTAAATAGATGGTGTGTGTGCAACAATATACTGAAAGGTCAATTATATTGTGCAGCTTATCTCACCACCTGTAGTTATTTAGGTGAAAGCTCCAAAATGCTTGCCTAATATGTCTGTTTATCCAAAAGGAAGTAAAAAGGGAGAGCTAGAAAGATAGCATTGCATAACATTACATGGCAATGCAATGCACAGTTGCTGAAGTTGAACCAAAATGAGCTTGTAATCTGGCTTCTGCAACTTTGAACATGAAAAATCCAATGAGGAGAAGAAAAGC
The DNA here is from genome assembly GCF_046119375.1 of Phyllobates terribilis. NCBI lineage: Eukaryota > Metazoa > Chordata > Amphibia > Anura > Dendrobatidae > Phyllobates > Phyllobates terribilis. The sequence goes on along the minus strand of NW_027364028.1, from coordinate 161,862 downwards.
AAAGCCAAAGAGTCCATCCCAAAATCCGACAAACAAGCAAAATGAACAAAAAACATTGAATTCAATTCTTTCTGATTTTAGAAACTGCATTAAAGAAGGGGTGCACCGGTCCTGGAGATACTGCAATACCAGGTCAATGCGTGGAGTGGACAGAGCAAGCTCTTTTTCCATCTCCCTGTTCTAAAAATCCATTTAATATATGGTCCCCAGATAGGGGACGTATCAGATATTAAACTGATAAGAACAGATACTACACTTGATCTTAGCCAAAAGGCCGAGAAGCGATAACCAGAATTGGTTTCAAACTACGGAGCCACCCAAGGATCCTGAAAAGTCCATTTGTGGAGATGAGCTCCTGGACTCCCGTTAAGAAGACATGTTGTCAACCTCTAGATCCCTTACATGCCTGCACTTTTCGGCTTGCTGCTGCTGCAATCCACGCGTTTTAGATCTGCATAACTCCACCTCTTTAAACACAGCACCTTCACCCCCTGCTGTTCCCACCCGCCTCAACACGGTTGGAAGGGAGGAGAACCAATTAAGGCGGGGGGTGGGGTGGAACGAGCAGCTGTCTACCCTTAGCAGGAGGGCTCCTGATTACATACCTCTCCTGCTGCTGCTGCTGCTGGCTGTCCAGCAGCAGACTGAAGGTGGCTGCTGCTGTGCACAGGTATATAAAGGCTCAGAGCCTATTATGACACGCGCAGCCAGCGTTCCATTACCACATTCCATCTACTGCAGGCAGGATACCTGGCTGGCTGAATGTCGCTGAGAAGCTCACAGAGACCGCCATAAGCAACAGTTTAACAGAATGCCACAGACTAATCAACCAAACTTTTTGGGTTGGGTTCTCTTTTATAGTCTGCAGGCATTAAATGAAAGAAGTCAGTGTTCCAGCAGAAGGAGACAACGTTTCAGAAAAGGCATTGTAGCAAACCAAAAAAGAAATTTTAAGCGCAGCAGAGTAACCAGCGCACATACCTGTTAGCTCAGGTGAGTTTAAAAGGCTGCTGTTGATAACAAGGGCATTTGCTAAATAGATGGTGTGTGTGCAACAATATACTGAAAGGTCAATTATATTGTGCAGCTTATCTCACCACCTGTAGTTATTTAGGTGAAAGCTCCAAAATGCTTGCCTAATATGTCTGTTTATCCAAAAGGAAGTAAAAAGGGAGAGCTAGAAAGATAGCATTGCATAACATTACATGGCAATGCAATGCACAGTTGCTGAAGTTGAACCAAAATGAGCTTGTAATCTGGCTTCTGCAACTTTGAACATGAAAAATCCAATGAGGAGAAGAAAAGCAAAGCCAAAGAGTCCATCCCAAAATCCGACAAACAAGCAAAATGAACAAAAAACATTGAATTCAATTCTTTCTGATTTTAGAAACTGCATTAAAGAAGGGGTGCACCGGTCCTGGAGATACTGCAATACCAGGTCAATGCGTGGAGTGGACAGAGCAAGCTCTTTTTCCATCTCCCTGTTCTAAAAATCCATTTAATATATGGTCCCCAGATAGGGGACGTATCAGATATTAAACTGATAAGAACAGATTTTTTTGATTGAATATATCTTTTATTAGCACAAAAAATAAGTTAACAGACAGTGTACAGTGCCGCAGCCCAGTACACACAGAATTCTACATCATATTTACATAGCATGAGGATACGACGCACTAACTAGACACATCACACCCCTATGCTACACAAAACACTCAATCTGAAAGAAAAAGCATGTCAATTAATACAGTACGACGAACCGTGATAAGGGATGGGGATTGGGAAAAAGGGGATGGGGAGGGGAAAATCACAGGCCCGAAGCTTTATTGAAAGACAAGACACATAAGGGGAGAGGGGGAGGAGGGGTTTAGTCCTCGTCCTCGTCCTCCGGACCGTCCATGATGGAATAGTCTCTGAGCAGGCTGTGGATCAGCCTGCGGCAGTCCTGGATGGACATCCTCTCCCTCCTCAAGATGAGCCGGTTCCTGGCGACCCAAACGGCATCCTTGAAGCAGTTCATAAGGCGCCAAGCCTCCTGGATGGCTCCGACGGTATGAATCCCAGGGAAGAGTCCGTAAAGCACAGAATGGTGCGATAGGCTCGCCCTGGGGACAGAGTTCCTCAGGTCGTCCTCAAGTGCAGTCAATAGGCGCTGTGCAAATCCGCAGTCCCAAAAAGTGTGCAAAGATGTTTCCTCCACGAAGGGGCACCTTGGGCAGTACCGGGTCTTGCACAGGTTCCGGGCATGCATGAATGACCGGACGGGCAGTCCGCCCTGAATCGCCATCCACGACAAGTCCTTGTGCCCGTTGGTCAGCCTGTCAGACGACACATTTGTCCACACAGTCTCCAGCGTGTCCTGGTGAAGTCCTGTGATGTTCTCCACGTCATCCTTGGCTCTGATTAGCTTGTGGATAGTTTTGGGCTTCCACAAGTCGGGCTTGAGTCCCTCCAGTTGATGCTCCCCCACAAATCGAACGACGTCTCCGTAGAACCATGGCGTCGTCCAGTTGTAGGGGAAGGAGCTGTCCCACTTGTCCCAGCCGAGTCGCCTCCAAAGTGGAAGCAGGAAGAAGCGAGACATGGACCTGCCCGCGGAGCCATTCTTGACTTGCAAAGTCTGGCGGACACAATCACACACAAAAGAGGATCGCAGGAGGGTGGGGATATCTGGAACGCCCTTCCCACCCTTGCGAGGCTCCTTGTACATGACGGCCCGCCTGACTCTGTCCATCTTGGATCCCCAGACAAAGTGAAACACTGTCCTGGTAATGGCCCTGCACACAGTGACGTGTGGGGGCCAGGCCTGCGCCGTGTACTGCAAGACGGGCAGTACCTCATTACGCAGGACGAGTGCCTTACCCTCACAAGTGAGGTGTCTGAGGCTCCAGAGTCCGATCCGTTGCTTCACCTTGGCCAAGCGTTCTTGCCAGGACTTGAGGGCTGCTCCTTCCTTCCCGAACCAGACTCCCAGCACCTTGAGGAAATCCGGTTGAATGTTGAAGGGGAAGGGGGCGGAGGAGGCCGGCTGCCAATCCCCGAAGAGCATGGCTTCCGACTTCCTGCAGTTGACTTTGGCCCCTGAAGCCCGGCCGAACCTCTCACACGTCTGGACGAGGGCGTCGACTGAACCACGATCAGCGCAGAAGACGGTGACGTCGTCCATGTAGAGCGAGCACTTGACCTCGTGTCGTCCCGGACCCGGTGCGGTGATCCCTCTGATCTCTCCATTCTGCCGGATAGCCTCTGCGAAGAGTTCTATAACACAAACAAAAAGAAGAGGTGATAGAGGGCAGCCTTGTCTGACCCCAGAGAGGACAGGGAAGGGGTCAGTCTTCCAGCCGTTCACCAACACCGAGCTGTGGATATCAAAATACATCAGACGGACATACGAACAAAACATGTTACCCAAACCTAACCGGTGCAGAGCTCGGCCCATGAACTCGTGGGAAACCCGGTCGAAGGCCTTCTCCTGATCCAAGGAGACCAGGGCCGCGTGTGCGCGGCGGACCTTGATGTACTCGACCGTGTCCCGCACGAGAGCGAGGCTGTCTGCGATGCGACGTCCAGGGATGCCGCAGGTCTGGTCCGGGTGGATGATCCGTCCGATGACCGTCTTAAGTCGTGTCGCCATCGTCTTGGCCAGGATCTTGTAGTCCACGTTGAGCAGAGTGATGGGACGCCAATTCCTCAGGTCGCACCTCTCTCCCTTCCGCTTGTACAGGATCGTGACCATTCCTTCCCTCAAAGATGGAGGCATTCTACCCTCCACCACCATCTCCTCGTACAGGTCCAACAGGTCCGGACAGATGAGGTCTCCCAGCGCTACATAGAGCTCCGCTGGAAGACCATCACTGCCCGGGGTCCTGCCGGTCCTAAAGGATTTAGCGGCAGAGAGCAATTCGCCCACCATCAGAGGTTTGTCCAAGGCTGCCGTGCCTGCAGGATCAAGATGGTTAGTGATACCTGACAGGAACTTATCAGCAGCGTCGGGGTCGGTAGTCTTGTGGGAGTAGAGTTCGCTGTAGAAGTCGCTGACGACCCTCATCACGTCCTCCTTCCCACGTCGCATGTTTCCGCTCTCGTCTCGCAGCTCGTTCAGGGGCGTGTGACCGGCATGAAGTTTCCTGAAAAAGAATGAGTTACATTTCTCACCCTTCTCCAGATTCTCCACTTTGGAACGGAAGATGATTCGCTTGGACTCCTCCTCAAAGTGCCTTTTCAGGCTCTTCTTGGTCTCCTCCAGCTCCTCCCTCACGTCCCAGCCGCAGTGAAGAAGGTCCTGCAGCGACCGCAGCTCGCGCTGCAGCCCTCTGAAGTCCCTCCTCTTCTCACACTCCTGTTGTCGACCCTTGGCCTGAAAGAAACAGCGAAACTCAAGTTTAACATATTCCCACCAATCAGAGACTGTTTGGAAGCTACCCTTGTAGGACTGCCACATTGCGTAGGCTGCTCTCAGCTCCTCCACGACTTCATCCTGAGCCAGCAGAGCACAATTCAGCTTCCAGGAGCCGGGGCCGGACGGAAAACCGTCGCCGAGGACACCTTGTAAGTGAATGGCTCTGTGGTCGGAGAAGAAGCAGGAGACCATCGAGTGCCTACTCTGCCTGACTGCCCGAGAGGTGAACACAAAGTCAATCCTGGAGCGGAGTGAGCCATCGGGTCGGCTCCACGAATAGTTCGTGGAGCCTCTCCCCATGGAGCCCACCACGTCCTGAAGAGAGGCCTCGGTTACCATCTCGATGAGCAGCTTGGACGTGATGTCCAACTTGGCAGATGTGCCAGAACTACGACCGTCCTCCTCGATGGGGCAGTTGAAATCCCCGGCCATCACTAAGGTCCTGGTGGTGGCAAGCTGAAGCCGCAGGGTCTGGAAAAGCTCCAAACGCTCATTCTTCAGTGGGGACGCATACACGTTGATGAACCTGACAGGTTCTCCCGCCCAGTTGCCATCTACAACAAGAGCCCTGCCGCAGATGAGCTCCTGGACGGACTCAAGCGTGAATGCGCCCCCCCTGATCAGAATTGCGACCCCCGCAGACTTGCAGTCACCCCCACCGGACCAGTAGGATGGACCGTGGGACCACTCCCTGGCCAGATGTTTGAAGGACCTAGAGGAGGGAAGGGAACATTCCTGCAACATATAAACATCACACAACTGGGAAGTAAGGAAGGCATAAATAGTCTGACGTCTGAACTTGTCCTTGATGCTCCTGACATTAATGGAAAATAAGTTAATATTAGCCATCATGTAGGGAAAAAAGAAAAAGTTAGCGCAGGCAATACACCTTAGTTACCACTCCGGTCGGGTGGTCCCTCGTCGGTGTTGACTGCTGGTGACGGGATCACCAGCAGGCCCTCTTCCTCCATCTGGTCAAGCAGCGCGGCCTCAATCTCGGCGACCACCAGTTCCTCCTCTTCTGGCTCGGCCACCAGGGTCTCAACCATGTGCTCCATCTCTTCTGGCTCAGGGAGGGTATCCTCCTTTTCGCCTACGAAATCCAGAATCTTCTTTTTGGAGGATTCAGTAGCAGGGCTGTCCTCCACCTTCCTCTTTCCCCGGGTTGGAACTGGGGAGACAAGAAGGGGAAAATCCTCCTCGGAATAGATAGCGGCGGGTGGAGGAAAGGTTAATTCCACCGCTACCATGGTCTGGGGAGGGAGAGTGGCTGCCGGGGCAGGGGAAAGGACACCTGCTGAGGAGTAGGGGAAGGAGGAAGAGGAAGTGGAATCCTCAGCAGGGGTGGCCGGGGTGGGGGGGGATTGGACGGGGGTGGCAGGGGGAGGGATCGAGAGAGGGGTGACAGAACTCTTACCCTCCTTTGACTTTTTCTTCTGCTTCGGAGCTGCTGGGACCGTCTCTGGGGCTTTGGCCACCGACTCCTTGACCGCTTTGGCCTTGGTCGTCTCGGCCTTGGCCGCTGGGGCCTTGGTCGTCGCGTCCTTGACCTTCACAGGCCTGGTCGTCGGGGCCTTGTCCTCCGTAGCTGGGGTCGTCGCAACCACCGATGCCCAGGATCTCTCACGCCTGGGGCAATCCTTGTACAGATGAGCCGCCAGCCCACACAGGTTGCAGGACGTCTTCTTCGGGCAGTCCTTCGAGCTGTGTCCCGTCACTCGACAAATCCTGCAGGCATCCTCCTTGCAGTCCTTCATCTCGTGGCCGTTCTTGCCGCATCTCCTGCAGTTCCGCGGCATGTCCGGGTAATAGATGAGGCCGTAGGAGTTGCCCAGGGAGAATGTCGGGGGCAGGTGCCGAAGTCCGTCTGAGTACGCCAGGTCCCTGTGAAGTCTAACGGTCACCGACCACTTACCTGTCCAGAAGCCGAGTCCATTCAGGATGTGAGAGGGTTCCTTCACAACCAAACAGAAGCGTCTCAGGAAGGTACAGATGTCTTGGCCTGGGGTGTGCGGGTTGCGCATGGAGACCGTGATCCTCCTTTCATCCCTCTGGATAGGGCAGCTACCTGTAAAGGCAGAGAAAGAATTATCCGGTCCTTTTGCGCTTACCATTTCCCAGAACCTCCTGCAGGTGTTCACAGTGGCGAAGGTGACGAAGAAGATCCCCGTCAAGAAGGTCTGGATGCTGAGGGTGTCCGACCTGGAGAAGCCTCGATCCAGCAGCATCTTCTGGCAGAACACGTCCGAGGACATGTCCGGCACCCTCCCATCCACTTCCTTCAGCTTCAGGGCCACCGTCTGCCGCATCCATGGCTCCAGGGCTGGAGCTTCGTGGCGGGGCTTCTGGGGTCCCTTCTGCTGGCCAGTCGTGGAGGCAGAGTCCTTGGGGTCAGAATCGGCTCCTGGCTGGGCCCTCCTGGCTGTCCCCAGCTCCAGGCTCTTCTTTTCGGCCTTCCTCGCAGCGCTTGCCATGGCTTTCCTCCTGCAGTTACTTCTTGGAGCTGGATCTGGAACTCTTCCCGGAATGGGTGGAGCTATGCAGATTCTTCTCCCGTCGCGTTCTGGACAAATTCCCCGAAAGGTCTTTGTCTCGATGATTTTCTTCCTCGAAGATTCCACAGGACAGCCCGATTCTTTTCCGAGTCTTCGTCTTCTTCTGGATTCTTTAGAGCTTCTTCCTCCCACCGATATCCGCCTTCGTTCTCTGATGTCAGCTGGGCTCCGAAGCTCTTCTCCTTCCGAGTTCGATCGCTCTCGTCAAGTGTAGATTGTAGCTCTTGTGTTCTTAAAAGAACAGATACTACACTTGATCTTAGCCAAAAGGCCGAGAAGCGATAACCAGAATTGGTTTCAAACTACGGAGCCACCCAAGGATCCTGAAAAGTCCATTTGTGGAGATGAGCTCCTGGACTCCCGTTAAGAAGACATGTTGTCAACCTCTAGATCCCTTACATGCCTGCACTTTTCGGCTTGCTGCTGCTGCAATCCACGCGTTTTAGATCTGCATAACTCCACCTCTTTAAACACAGCACCTTCACCCCCTGCTGTTCCCACCCGCCTCAACACCGTTGGAAGGGAGGAGAACCAATTAAGGCGGGGGGTGGGGTGGAACGAGCAGCTGTCTACCCTTAGCAGGAGGGCTCCTGATTACATACCTCTCCTGCTGCTGCTGCTGCTGGCTGTCCAGCAGCAGACTGAAGGTGGCTGCTGCTGTGCACAGGTATATAAAGGCTCAGAGCCTATTATGACACGCGCAGCCAGCGTTCCATTGCCACATTCCATCTACTGCAGGCAGGATACCTGGCTGGCTGAATGTCGCTGAGAAGCTCACAGAGACCGCCATAAGCAACAGTTTAACAGAATGCCACAGACTAATCAACCAAACTTTTTGGGTTGGGTTCTCTTTTATAGTCTGCAGGCATTAAATGAAAGAAGTCAGTGTTCCAGCAGAAGGAGACAACGTTTCAGAAAAGGCATTGTAGCAAACCAAAAAAGAAATTTTAAGCGCAGCAGAGTAACCAGCGCACATACCTGTTAGCTCAGGTGAGTTTAAAAGGCTGCTGTTGATAACAAGGGCATTTGCTAAATAGATGGTGTGTGTGCAACAATATACTGAAAGGTCAATTATATTGTGCAGCTTATCTCACCACCTGTAGTTATTTAGGTGAAAGCTCCAAAATGCTTGCCTAATATGTCTGTTTATCCAAAAGGAAGTAAAAAGGGAGAGCTAGAAAGATAGCATTGCATCACATTACATGGCAATGCAATGCACAGTTGCTGAAGTTGAACCAAAATGAGCTTGTAATCTGGCTTCTGCAACTTTGAACATGAAAAATCCAATGAGGAGAAGAAAAGCAAAGCCAAAGAGTCCATCCCAAAATCCGACAAACAAGCAAAATGAACAAAAAACATTGAATTCAATTCTTTCTGATTTTAGAAACTGCATTAAAGAAGGGGTGCACCGGTCCTGGAGATACTGCAATACCAGGTCAATGCGTGGAGTGGACAGAGCAAGCTCTTTTTCCATCTCCCTGTTCTAAAAATCCATTTAATATATGGTCCCCAGATAGGGGACGTATCAGATATTAAACTGATAAGAACAGATACTACACTTGATCTTAGCCAAAAGGCCGAGAAGCGATAACCAGAATTGGTTTCAAACTACGGAGCCACCCAAGGATCCTGAAAAGTCCATTTGTGGAGATGAGCTCCTGGACTCCCGTTAAGAAGACATGTTGTCAACCTCTAGATCCCTTACATGCCTGCACTTTTCGGCTTGCTGCTGCTGCAATCCACGCGTTTTAGATCTGCATAACTCCACCTCTTTAAACACAGCACCTTCACCCCCTGCTGTTCCCACCCGCCTCAACACCGTTGGAAGGGAGGAGAACCAATTAAGGCGGGGGGTGGGGTGGAACGAGCAGCTGTCTACCCTTAGCAGGAGGGCTCCTGATTACATACCTCTCCTGCTGCTGCTGCTGCTGGCTGTCCAGCAGCAGACTGAAGGTGGCTGCTGCTGTGCACAGGTATATAAAGGCTCAGAGCCTATTATGACACGCGCAGCCAGCGTTCCATTGCCACATTCCATCTACTGCAGGCAGGATACCTGGCTGGCTGAATGTCGCTGAGAAGCTCACAGAGACCGCCATAAGCAACAGTTTAACAGAATGCCACAGACTAATCAACCAAACTTTTTGGGTTGGGTTCTCTTTTATAGTCTGCAGGCATTAAATGAAAGAAGTCAGTGTTCCAGCAGAAGGAGACAACGTTTCAGAAAAGGCATTGTAGCAAACCAAAAAAGAAATTTTAAGCGCAGCAGAGTAACCAGCGCACATACCTGTTAGCTCAGGTGAGTTTAAAAGGCTGCTGTTGATAACAAGGGCATTTGCTAAATAGATGGTGTGTGTGCAAAAATATACTGAAAGGTCAATTATATTGTGCAGCTTATCTCACCACCTGTAGTTATTTAGGTGAAAGCTCCAAAATGCTTGCCTAATATGTCTGTTTATCCAAAAGGAAGTAAAAAGGGAGAGCTAGAAAGATAGCATTGCATCACATTACATGGCAATGCAATGCACAGTTGCTGAAGTTGAACCAAAATGAGCTTGTAATCTGGCTTCTGCAACTTTGAACATGAAAAATCCAATGAGGAGAAGAAAAGCAAAGCCAAAGAGTCCATCCCAAAATCCGACAAACAAGCAAAATGAACAAAAAACATTGAATTCAATTCTTTCTGATTTTAGAAACTGCATTAAAGAAGGGGTGCACCGGTCCTGGAGATACTGCAATACCAGGTCAATGCGTGGAGTGGACAGAGCAAGCTCTTTTTCCATCTCCCTGTTCTAAAAATCCATTTAATATATGGTCCCCAGATAGGGGACGTATCAGATATTAAACTGATAAGAACAGATACTACACTTGATCTTAGCCAAAAGGCCGAGAAGCGATAACCAGAATTGGTTTCAAACTACGGAGCCACCCAAGGATCCTGAAAAGTCCATTTGTGGAGATGAGCTCCTGGACTCCCGTTAAGAAGACATGTTGTCAACCTCTAGATCCCTTACATGCCTGCACTTTTCGGCTTGCTGCTGCTGCAATCCACGCGTTTTAGATCTGCATAACTCCACCTCTTTAAACACAGCACCTTCACCCCCTGCTGTTCCCACCCGCCTCAACACCGTTGGAAGGGAGGAGAACCAATTAAGGCGGGGGGTGGGGTGGAACGAGCAGCTGTCTACCCTTAGCAGGAGGGCTCCTGATTACATACCTCTCCTGCTGCTGCTGCTGCTGGCTGTCCAGCAGCAGACTGAAGATGGCTGCTGCTGTGCACAGGTATATAAAGGCTCAGAGCCTATTATGACACGCGCAGCCAGCGTTCCATTGCCACATTCCATCTACTGCAGGCAGGATACCTGGCTGGCTGAATGTCGCTGAGAAGCTCACAGAGACCGCCATAAGCAACAGTTTAACAGAATGCCACAGACTAATCAACCAAACTTTTTGGGTTGGGTTCTCTTTTATAGTCTGCAGGCATTAAATGAAAGAAGTCAGTGTTCCAGCAGAAGGAGACAACGTTTCAGAAAAGGCATTGTAGCAAACCAAAAAAGAAATTTTAAGCGCAGCAGAGTAACCAGCGCACATACCTGTTAGCTCAGGTGAGTTTAAAAGGCTGCTGTTGATAACAAGGGCATTTGCTAAATAGATGGTGTGTGTGCAACAATATACTGAAAGGTCAATTATATTATGCAGCTTATCTCACCACCTGTAGTTATTTAGGTGAAAGCTCCAAAATGCTTGCCTAATATGTCGGTTTATCCAAAAGGAAGTAAAAAGGGAGAGCTAGAAAGATAGCATTGCATCACATTACATGGCAATGCAATGCACAGTTGCTGAAGTTGAACCAAAATGAGCTTGTAATCTGGCTTCTGCAACTTTGAACATGAAAAATCCAATGAGGAGAAGAAAAGCAAAGCCAAAGAGTCCATCCCAAAATCCGACAAACAAGCAAAATGAACAAAAAACATTGAATTCAATTCTTTCTGATTTTAGAAACTGCATTAAAGAAGGGGTGCACCGGTCCTGGAGATACTGCAATACCAGGTCAATGCGTGGAGTGGACAGAGCAAGCTCTTTTTCCATCTCCCTGTTCTAAAAATCCATTTAATATATGGTCCCCAGATAGGGGACGTATCAGATATTAAACTGATAAGAACAGATTTTTTTTTTTTTTATCGAAAGCCCGAATTCGTGTACAAAACCCGAGTGCGCTTAAAAAAGTGACAAGTGCCACAAAAAAAGTGCACTAGGATGCTGGTCTTCTTGAAACCCTCTCCAAAAGGAGAAGGGTCCCCCAAACCATTCCCCGTCCCTCCGAGCCAGAAGGCCACAGCGAGGAACAGGGACAAATAGCCACCTCCAGCCGGAGCCAGAGGCGACCCAATCTTACCCCCAATACCTGCCCGAGTTCTCACCCGAGCAAGGCACTGGGAGCCAAAGACTGTGCTCCCCTCCCGGAAGAGGGGAGACAACAATGCTCTCCTCCCGAAAGAGGAGAGTCAGGGGGGTTCAGGGGGGAGCGGAACCTGATGGCCACACACTCCCCCCCTAGACCTGCCAAGAGAGGAACCCGTAAGGGAACCGCATCCCGACAAAATCCTAGTAAGGACGTGGACACACGTGAAAAAGTGGACACACAGTGACAAAAAAAATTAAATAAATAGTGAAGGTTTCACAGTATAATACTGCCCGGACCTTCGACCGGGAATTGAAAAATTCCCCATCCTAAGGCCAGAAGGCCCGGAATAAGGGTGTGTGTGAAGAAAGAAATATTGAAGTGCTAGTGCAAATGTGCCATAAACTCAAGTGGGGTTCCCAATCCCAGTGAGTTAAGGCACCCCAGGGTCACCACTCCTGGGGCACTTCACACTTCGGGCTTTCGATCTTCCCCGGCCCAATGGCGTCGATCCTGGGGGGCCATGCTTTCCACCAGATGACTATATTAGCCAACTGGCGTACTAACAAGTGCCTAAACCCCAGTGTGCATAATGTATCAATCTACTAGGGCGGCCAACATCCAAAACCGCCTTTTCGAAAGATACTACACTTGATCTTAGCCAAAAGGCCGAGAAGCGATAACCAGAATTGGTTTCAAACTACGGAGCCACCCAAGGATCCTGAAAAGTCCATTTGTGGAGATGAGCTCCTGGACTCCCGTTAAGAAGACATGTTGTCAACCTCTAGATCCCTTACATGCCTGCACTTTTCGGCTTGCTGCTGCTGCAATCCACGCGTTTTAGATCTGCATAACTCCACCTCTTTAAACACAGCACCTTCACCCCCTGCTGTTCCCACCCGCCTCAACACCGTTGGAAGGGAGGAGAACCAATTAAGGCGGGGGGTGGGGTGGAACGAGCAGCTGTCTACCCTTAGCAGGAGGGCTCCTGATTACATACCTCTCCTGCTGCTGCTGCTGCTGGCTGTCCAGCAGCAGACTGAAGGTGGCTGCTGCTGTGCACAGGTATATAAAGGCTCAGAGCCTATTATGACACGCGCAGCCAGCGTTCCATTGCCACATTCCATCTACTGCAGGCAGGATACCTGGCTGGCTGAATGTCGCTGAGAAGCTCACAGAGACCGCCATAAGCAACAGTTTAACAGAATGCCACAGACTAATCAACCAAACTTTTTGGGTTGGGTTCTCTTTTATAGTCTGCAGGCATTAAATGAAAGAAGTCAGTGTTCCAGCAGAAGGAGACAACGTTTCAGAAAAGGCATTGTAGCAAACCAAAAAAGAAATTTTAAGCGCAGCAGAGTAACCAGCGCACATACCTGTTAGCTCAGGTGAGTTTAAAAGGCTGCTGTTGATAACAAGGGCATTTGCTAAATAGATGGTGTGTGTGCAACAATATACTGAAAGGTCAATTATATTGTGCAGCTTATCTCACCACCTGTAGTTATTTAGGTGAAAGCTCCAAAATGCTTGCCTAATATGTCTGTTTATCCAAAAGGAAGTAAAAAGGGAGAGCTAGAAAGATAGCATTGCATCACATTACATGGCAATGCAATGCACAGTTGCTGAAGTTGAACCAAAATGAGCTTGTAATCTGGCTTCTGCAACTTTGAACATGAAAAATCCAATGAGGAGAAGAAAAGCAAAGCCAAAGAGTCCATCCCAAAATCCGACAAACAAGCAAAATGAACAAAAAACATTGAATTCAATTCTTTCTGATTTTAGAAACTGCATTAAAGAAGGGGTGCACCGGTCCTGGAGATACTGCAATACCAGGTCAATGCGTGGAGTGGACAGAGCAAGCTCTTTTTCCATCTCCCTGTTCTAAAAATCCATTTAATATATGGTCCCCAGATAGGGGACGTATCAGATATTAAACTGATAAGAACAGATTTTTTTTTTTTTTTTTTTTTCCAAACACTCAGAAATTAAGTTTTATAATCTTAAATCGTATATCACCAAACTCAAGATTTTAGTTCCATCATCGTGTTTAGATATTATATTTATATTTTTTCATTTGAATTAATATATATAAAGTTAAACATAACAATTCCTTTGCAGTTTCAACAGTTTCCAAACAAATCACCACTGACATTACTTCACCCGGTTTCCCAAACTAAATATCCCCTTTTTCTCTTTTACTTTCCTCCCAACAAAACCCCTTAACTTCTTTTCTTCCTCCTCATGCTCTAACCGCATCTGTTCCCTATCATACTCTTCCTCATCATCTCTGAAAGTCACCACCTTCTCCAACACTTTACCCTTTTCCTCTTTTACTTCTTTCTTTTCACCAGATACTTTCCTTGATCCACAATTTTCCTGTACCGTTACCTTTTTCTTCAATTTCACCTTTAAACTTTCAACTTCTTTTCCCTGCTTATTCTCCTCTATAATTATGGCATCAACTTCCTTCTTCATTTTATCACCAATATCTTCCTTTTGTCCTCCAAAGTTCTTTTCAAAAGTTCCTTTGCTGCTTTCCATGTAACAATACCCAGAACTCCCGTTTACCATAATCCTCCCATTATGCAAATTTTCTTCTCCTGTTGTCCACACCAAAAAACGTCTCTTTCCGTTCCAAATACCAACTTTGTTCCTGTATAATTTCTGAAACTTTACCATCTTACATTTAGATTCCAAAAAAACCATTATCTCCTCTATTTCCACAAACGGATTGTCCATGTAAATTATCACACTCTTCGGTTTCCCCATGAATGATGCACTTACTCCAATTTTCCCAGAATCCTCTTCACTCCAGCCTTTGAAAAAATGAATGCACTTTTCCTCAGAAACTAGAGTCACATCACAAACTTTACCTTGCTTTATTTCTTGCATACAGTAGATATCCTTCTCCAAAACTTCATATTTCCTCAAAATTTCCAGAATCCATTTTTCTTCCAAAAAAGTTTCTTCCGTCTCCCGTTTCACAAAAAAACGTAAGCATCTCTTCTTTTTCCAAAACTCCATCTCAACGATCCGTTTTCCTTCCGTTTTTTCCTTTTAATCCTCCAAATGTTGCCACCACAGCTATGTGTGGCGACAGTTGCCCCCCACAGCTATGTGTGGTGACAAGGTGATCGCCTCTCGTTGCCCAGGGACTAATCCGACTCCCTAATAGCAGCAGGGGGGTTTAGCTCCACCGATAAGTGTAGCGATCCCCCCAGGCCAAGGAGCCGGGTACCCCAAGCGCCTCCCAGCCAAGACCAAGGCAGAAACCGCTAGATCACTGCACTTGATCTTAGCCAAAAGGCCGAGAAGCGATAACCAGAATTGGTTTTAAACTACGGAGCCACCCAAGGATCCTGAAAAGTCCATTTGTGGAGATGAGCTCCTGGACTCCCGTTAAGAAGACATGTTGTCAACCTCTAGATCCCTTACATGCCTGCACTTTTTGGCTTGCTGCTGCTGCAATCCACGCGTTTTAGATCTGCATAACTCCACCTCTTTAAACACAGCACCTTCACCCCCTGCTGTTCCCACCCGCCTCAACACCGTTGGAAGGGAGGAGAACCAATTAAGGCGGGGGGTGGGGTGGAACGAGCAGCTGTCTACCCTTAGCAGGAGGGCTCCTGATTACATACCTCTCCTGCTGCTGCTGCTGCTGGCTGTCCAGCAGCAGACTGAAGGTGGCTGCTGCTGTGCACAGGTATATAAAGGCTCAGAGCCTATTATGACACGCGCAGCCAGCGTTCCATTGCCACATTCCATCTACTGCAGGCAGGATACCTGGCTGGCTGAATGTCGCTGAGAAGCTCACAGAGACCGCCATAAGCAACAGTTTAACAGAATGCCACAGACTAATCAACCAAACTTTTTGGGTTGGGTTCTCTTTTATAGTCTGCAGGCATTAAATGAAAGAAGTCAGTGTTCCAGCAGAAGGAGACAACGTTTCAGAAAAGGCATTGTAGCAAACCAAAAAAGAAATTTTAAGCGCAGCAGAGTAACCAGCGCACATACCTGTTAGCTCAGGTGAGTTTAAAAGGCTGCTGTTGATAACAAGGGCATTTGCTAAATAGATGGTGTGTGTGCAACAATATACTGAAAGGTCAATTATATTGTGCAGCTTATCTCACCACCTGTAGTTATTTAGGTGAAAGCTCCAAAATGCTTGCCTAATATGTCTGTTTATCCAAAAGGAAGTAAAAAGGGAGAGCTAGAAAGATAGCATTGCATCACATTACATGGCAATGCAATGCACAGTTGCTGAAGTTGAACCAAAATGAGCTTGTAATCTGGCTTCTGCAACTTTGAACATGAAAAATCCAATGAGGAGAAGAAAAGCAAAGCCAAAGAGTCCATCCCAAAATCCGACAAACAAGCAAAATGAACAAAAAACATTGAATTCAATTCTTTCTGATTTTAGAAACTGCATTAAAGAAGGGGTGCACCGGTCCTGGAGATACTGCAATACCAGGTCAATGCGTGGAGTGGACAGAGCAAGCTCTTTTTCCATCTCCCTGTTCTAAAAATCCATTTAATATATGGTCCCCAGATAGGGGACGTATCAGATATTAAACTGATAAGAACAGATTTTTTTTTTTTAATTTGGCTATCCCCTGCAGAGGGATAAAACCGTTTATTAAAACTTTAACAAATTACAAGCATAATTAAACAAATACCAAACGTTAAAAGACAAATGAAATTTACAAAACAAAAAAATACAAAGATTTTAAATAATTAGGTTCCTTTGGTCAACAAGCCATTTTTTGGAAATATGTACATTCTTCTTTTTGTCAATTAAATAATAAGTATACATTTCACATAAACATAAACTTAAAACATCATTCACTGATAAAACATCTTGTTTAAAAATAGCAATGTTGCGCGCTTTCCAGAGAGATGACTTGGCGCAGTTCACTGTCTTCCAAGCCATTGTGTACTGGTCCATTGTGGGGCATTCCATAAGTCCGTATAGCACAGTTTTATATGTAAAGTCCTTGAGGTCTGCCACCCTTTCCAGTAGGGGGAGCAGTCTTCTCCAGAAATCCTTTGCAAAATTACATGTCCATAATAGATGTTCCACCGTTTCCTCGTCTTGGCATCCGGTTCTTGGGCAGATGGCAGACCTCACAAATCCTCTTCTGTATTGGAATGCCCGGCAAGGAAGACAGCGGTGCATGCAACTCCAAGCCAGATCTCTCTGTTCATTAAAAAGATAAAAAACGTTAATCATTTTCCAGATAGACATAGATTTGTCATCATCATATCTGTCAACATTACATATTTCCTCACTTTTACGTATTTCTTTAATTAATTTCTTACTATTTCTTAATTCCTCTATTTTCTTAGTCCCTAAATTAAAATCGGACACTATTTTCCTTAAAATCTCATAATGCGTCGACAAATTAAAAGCATGGGGCACAGATATATTAACTTCATACCATCCAAACTTTCTCATAAAAAATCCTGTATTAAAACGCATAAAAAAGGACCAATAGTGATTCTTAAAAAGGGCATTAAAACAGTAAACGAACAGATGGATTAAAAGAAACCTATTAAAATCTGGAAAATCTTTACCACCTTTTACTTTTGATTTCATCACGATTTCTCTTTTCAGCTTTTCCATTTTTGAGTTCCAAAAGAAGGTAAAACAGGTTTTGGTTATCTTTTTTAAAACATTAACAGGCGGGGGGAAAACCATGCTAAGATACAATAAAAGAGGTAAAATCACCATCTTTAAAACCAATACTTTACCCTCCATTGTAAGTCTCCTCATGTTCCACATACATATTTTCGTATTTACTTTCTGTGTAACTGTTTCCCAACTATTATAACCATCATTATTTTCAGTGAATGATATACCTAAAATGGAAATGGATTCGGAGACATTAATTGGTACATCACGTAAAATCATCCCCCCAACACTTAAAATGTTACACTTATTAAAATTGATTTTAAAACCAGAAGCTAGGCAAAAGGATTGCACTTGATGGAGAGTGGCCGTAAGTGATGGTGCATCTGTACACAAGACCGCCACGTCATCCATGTAGCCTACAACCTTGGCCTCCAAACCACCGCTTCCAGGCAGAGGGACACCGCATATCTGTTTATTTTGGCGTATTGCACATAACATTGGTTCCAGTGCACAGATAAACAGTAGGGGGGACAGAGGGCATCCCTGTTTCACCCCTGACCGTAAAAATACCTCTTGTGTCTTAAAACCATTCACTAAAATCTTACTTGTACAATCCTTGTAAAATGCTTTAAGCGATAGTAAAAACCCTTCTGGTATGCCCATTTTCTCTAAAACTTTAAAAAGATAAAAGTGTGAGACACGGTCAAATGCTTTTTCAAAATCAATAGATAAAATCGCCATTTTCCCCTTTCTGTCTTTTACATCCTCAATACAGTCTTTCACTAAATTCAGATTGTCCCATATACTGCGCCCCGGCACCCCACACACTTGATTAGAATGAATAACTTTGCTGATGACTTCTTTTAGACGATTTGCACAAATTTTAGCCATTATTTTATAGTCACAATTTAAAAGTGTTATTGGTCTCCAGTTTTCTAATTTTGATTTATCACCTTTTTTGTATAGGAGGGAGACTTCACCTTTCTTCCAGGAATTTAATAAAACCTTATTATTAAAAACCTCAGTAAACAAATAAAACAAATCATCTTTTAAAATATCATAAAAACATACATAAAATTCTATTGGGATGCCATCAGGACCAGGGACCTTTCCAGTTTTAAAACTTTTAATAGTTTTTAACACTTCTTGTTCCGTTAAAACTTGGGATAAAAACTCTTGGGATGCGGGATCTAAAACAGCTGTTAGTCCTTGCAGCGAATCATCCATTAATTTATTATCTATATTTTTTCCATTAAAAAGATTAGAAAAAAAAACCTCAACTTTACCCAGCATATTTTTTATATTATTCTCACCATCTATATGGTCAATTATCACTTTTTCTTTTTTATTTTTCCTAAAAAAATATCTGGAACACTTTTCATTTTCTTCTATATGTTGTACTCTAGAACGAAAAATTATCTCTTTTCCTTTTTGTTCTAGCCATTTTGAAATCTCTTCTTTTAAGTTTGAAATATCAAGTTGTACATCTATCCCATTGTCTCTGAGCTTAAATAATGTTTGTAGGCGGGTATTTAAAATTCTATATTCTTCATATTTTTCTTTGGCTCTACATATACTCTTTTTAATAAAAAAGTCTTTTATTTTTACTTTCATTCTATCCCACCATACACTCATAGTCTCATTTGTTTTTTTCCCTTTTCTACATTTCCTATAAAACTCAATAAAATCTGATAAAATCTGCGGGTCGGTTAAAAGGGATACGTTCATTTTCCAGCTTTTCTTACCACATTTTTTGTTGTCATTTACTTTTATGGTAAAGGATAAAAGTTTATGGTCTGAAAATATATTAGCTAAAACTTCACATTTGGCAGGTATTGTTTTATCTGAACCAAAAATAAAATCAATCCTAGAGCTACAATTAGCATTGCTCCAAGTGAAACCGGCGTCCTCTGGGCTGTCACTATGACACTCTTTATATATGTCTATCAATTTAGCATCTTTGACTATATCATGTAGCATACCTGAGGTTTTATCGTAGTTCCTGCTTACAGAGCTGGAGCGCCGGTTTTCACCTTTTAAAACACAATTAAAATCCCCTGCTAAGATAAAAGGTTCAGAGTTATTAATAAATAATGGTAAAAGATCAAGCATTTCGGCTCTTTCATTTTTCTCTGGGGATCCATAAAAATTTAAAAACTGCCATCTAATACCATCAATAAAAGCTTTTACTAATAAAATACGACCTGGTAAAATTTCCTGAATAAAATCAATTAAAACGTTCCCTTTAAAAAGTATGGCTACACCCGCTGATCCTGCAGCATTCGATCCGGACCAGACAGATGGCCCACACTTCCACTCATCTTTATATTTTTGATATGACATTTCATGTGGGATATTACATTCTTGCAGAAAAAATACAGATGCAGTAAAACACGTAAAAAAATTAAAAAGAGCAGTTCTTCTCGTGTTAGATTTTATGCCTCTCACGTTGAGGGAAATACCTTTCAGTTCAGCCATCATTAGAAAATGTAGAAATTTTACTTAGGTAACTAAGAGCAACGGATTTTCCTGTCCGATGAACCTGATCAGACCACTGGGCTTGCGCCTCCCTCCTCATCTGATAGTATCGTCACGAGAGTCTCCGTGGAGGAGGAAAGATTACCACATTTATATAAACCCGACGCTACACTGGCATAGCTCGGAGGGCTGGCTGGCAGAACCCGCTGGGTCTCCATTGGCTGGCCATGCAGTTCCTCATCAGGTGGGTCCCCGAGGGGTTCCGCCGCCCCTGTTTGACCTGTAGAAGGTCGTCCTATAGGAGGAGGTTGCGCACAAGGCAGAGCCTCTGACTCTTCAGAGGCAGCAAGATCCCGGTCCCCACCTGTAGCAGCGGAGACCGAAACCCCTGAGGGTCCAGCGTCCACGTCCCCTTCTGGAGAAGTGTCCATCTGTTCACCTCCTGCTGCCTCCTCCGAACCACCCTTTTTCTTTTTCTTAGGACCCACCTTTATCCACTCAGCGCCCTCAGCACTAGGAGACCCAGACTGGGCATGGGCTTCTGTGTCGGCCTTTTGCCGGTCCCTTTTGACCTTACCAGTAGTGCCCTTCTGCTCCTTCTCAGCCCTCCTTTTGGACTCCCGCAGGTCCTGCAGCCAATTTTTGGGATTTGGTATTTTACCTGTCATAGACTCTGGAGACACTTCACTATTTGGTACGCCCTTATTGTCTCCAGAGGCTCCAGGTTGTTGTTCCTCCTCCTGAGGGGTGGTCTGATCTTTTGGTCCTTGGTCGGATGTCTTGGACTTCCCCTTTTGCTCATCTTCCCGAAATCTGTGAGGGCAAGAAAAATAAAAGTGACCTGGAGTCTGGCAAAAACTGCATTTCTTTTCCTTAGGGCATTCTTTTGTCTCATGTTCTTCACTAGCACAATTTCTACATGATACATGACAGTTTTCTTTTGAATGACCATAGCGCCCACAATTTCTGCAATATACTGGCATCCCAGAAAAGAAGAAATCCCCATTTGTTTGCCCAATTTTGAAACGGGCAGGGGGGAGCCGTATACCACCTGGTGTATTTGGATCTCTTGTACACTTCACAAGGAATTTCCACTTAGATGTCCATATGTTATATTCGTTTAATATCTTCCCAATACATTTAACACTTTTAAAATAAATTGCTAGAAATGACATTACTTCTGGAGCAGAAACAAAGGGCGAAAATATTTTTACAATAACCAGTCTTACCTCATCCAGGACGTGCTCAACAATTTGTATCCCTTTCAAAACAGGACTATTTTCAACTTTTTTTAACTTTTCTAGTACATCTCTAAAAATACCTTCTCCGGTGAATGTGATGTCATAGTCACCTCTTCTGGGATAATCCTGGATGGAGAGAATTTCATTCCTTTGTACGCCAAGAAGGTTCCTGAGCACGTCCTGGACTACATACCCTAATTTCCTCATATCCGAGCCACCCGCCGTGAAGTGAACTCGGATAGAGTTTTTTAGCCTCGCATAAAGAGGCACGAGGTTAGGGTCAACCTCCATGGAAAAACGCAACAAGGTTGCAAATTGCAGCCGCTTCCAATCTGCGCTCCCAGTGTTCTTGCAGCGAAAAACACCTGGAAGCTGGGGGATCGCAACTCGTTACCCTGGGACTAAGCCCTCTCCCTAATAGCAGCAAGCAAGCTAAGTCCACCAAAGTGGACGATCCTGCCAGGCCAAGGAGAGGGGTACCCGAGTGCCCTTCAACCACAATCTCCTGCAATAAAGCACTTGATCTTAGCCAAAAGGCCGAGAAGCGATAACCAGAATTGGTTTCAAACTACGGAGCCACCCAAGGATCCTGAAAAGTCCATTTGTGGAGATGAGCTCCTGGACTCCCGTTAAGAAGACATGTTGTCAACCTCTAGATCCCTTACATGCCTGCACTTTTCGGCTTGCTGCTGCTGCAATCCACGCGTTTTAGATCTGCATAACTCCACCTCTTTAAACACAGCACCTTCACCCCCTGCTGTTCCCACCCGCCTCAACACCGTTGGAAGGGAGGAGAACCAATTAAGGCGGGGGGTGGGGTGGAACGAGCAGCTGTCTACCCTTAGCAGGAGGGCTCCTGATTACATACCTCTCCTGCTGCTGCTGCTGCTGGCTGTCCAGCAGCAGACTGAAGGTGGCTGCTGCTGTGCACAGGTATATAAAGGCTCAGAGCCTATTATGACACGCGCAGCCAGCGTTCCATTGCCACATTCCATCTACTGCAGGCAGGATACCTGGCTGGCTGAATGTCGCTGAGAAGCTCACAGAGACCGCCATAAGCAACAGTTTAACAGAATGCCACAGACTAATCAACCAAACTTTTTGGGTTGGGTTCTCTTTTATAGTCTGCAGGCATTAAATGAAAGAAGTCAGTGTTCCAGCAGAAGGAGACAACGTTTCAGAAAAGGCATTGTAGCAAACCAAAAAAGAAATTTTAAGCGCAGCAGAGTAACCAGCGCACATACCTGTTAGCTCAGGTGAGTTTAAAAGGCTGCTGTTGATAACAAGGGCATTTGCTAAATAGATGGTGTGTGTGCAACAATATACTGAAAGGTCAATTATATTGTGCAGCTTATCTCACCACCTGTAGTTATTTAGGTGAAAGCTCCAAAATGCTTGCCTAATATGTCTGTTTATCCAAAAGGAAGTAAAAAGGGAGAGCTAGAAAGATAGCATTGCATCACATTACATGGCAATGCAATGCACAGTTGCTGAAGTTGAACCAAAATGAGCTTGTAATCTGGCTTCTGCAACTTTGAACATGAAAAATCCAATGAGGAGAAGAAAAGCAAAGCCAAAGAGTCCATCCCAAAATCCGACAAACAAGCAAAATGAACAAAAAACATTGAATTCAATTCTTTCTGATTTTAGAAACTGCATTAAAGAAGGGGTGCACCGGTCCTGGAGATACTGCAATACCAGGTCAATGCGTGGAGTGGACAGAGCAAGCTCTTTTTCCATCTCCCTGTTCTAAAAATCCATTTAATATATGGTCCCCAGATAGGGGACGTATCAGATATTAAACTGATAAGAACAGATACTACACTTGATCTTAGCCAAAAGGCCGAGAAGCGATAACCAGAATTGGTTTCAAACTACGGAGCCACCCAAGGATCCTGAAAAGTCCATTTGTGGAGATGAGCTCCTGGACTCCCATTAAGAAGACATGTTGTCAACCTCTAGATCCCTTACATGCCTGCACTTTTCGGCTTGCTGCTGCTGCAATCCACGCGTTTTAGATCTGCATAACTCCACCTCTTTAAACACAGCACCTTCACCCCCTGCTGTTCCCACCCGCCTCAACACCGTTGGAAGGGAGGAGAACCAATTAAGGCGGGGGGTGGGGTGGAACGAGCAGCTGTCTACCCTTAGCAGGAGGGCTCCTGATTACATACCTCTCCTGCTGCTGCTGCTGCTGGCTGTCCAGCAGCAGACTGAAGGTGGCTGCTGCTGTGCACAGGTATATAAAGGCTCAGAGCCTATTATGACACGCGCAGCCAGCGTTCCATTGCCACATTCCATCTACTGCAGGCAGGATACCTGGCTGGCTGAATGTCGCTGAGAAGCTCACAGAGACCGCCATAAGCAACAGTTTAACAGAATGCCACAGACTAATCAACCAAACTTTTTGGGTTGGGTTCCCTTTTATAGTCTGCAGGCATTAAATGAAAGAAGTCAGTGTTCCAGCAGAAGGAGACAACGTTTCAGAAAAGGCATTGTAGCAAACCAAAAAAGAAATTTTAAGCGCAGCAGAGTAACCAGCGCACATACCTGTTAGCTCAGGTGAGTTTAAAAGGCTGCTGTTGATAACAAGGGCATTTGCTAAATAGATGGTGTGTGTGCAACAATATACTGAAAGGTCAATTATATTGTGCAGCTTATCTCACCACCTGTAGTTATTTAGGTGAAAGCTCCAAAATGCTTGCCTAATATGTCTGTTTATCCAAAAGGAAGTAAAAAGGGAGAGCTAGAAAGATAGCATTGCATCACATTACATGGCAATGCAATGCACAGTTGCTGAAGTTGAACCAAAATGAGCTTGTAATCTGGCTTCTGCAACTTTGAACATGAAAAATCCAATGAGGAGAAGAAAAGCAAAGCCAAAGAGTCCATCCCAAAATCCGACAAACAAGCAAAATGAACAAAAAACATTGAATTCAATTCTTTCTGATTTTAGAAACTGCATTAAAGAAGGGGTGCACCGGTCCTGGAGATACTGCAATACCAGGTCAATGCGTGGAGTGGACAGAGCAAGCTCTTTTTCCATCTCCCTGTTCTAAAAATCCATTTAATATATGGTCCCCAGATAGGGGACGTATCAGATATTAAACTGATAAGAACAGATACTACACTTGATCTTAGCCAAAAGGCCGAGAAGCGATAACCAGAATTGGTTTCAACTACGGAGCCACCCAAGGATCCTGAAAAGTCCATTTGTGGAGATGAGCTCCTGGACTCCCGTTAAGAAGACATGTTGTCAACCTCTAGATCCCTTACATGCCTGCACTTTTCGGCTTGCTGCTGCTGCAATCCACGCGTTTTAGATCTGCATAACTCCACCTCTTTAAACACAGCACCTTCACCCCCTGCTGTTCCCACCCGCCTCAACACCGTTGGAAGGGAGGAGAACCAATTAAGGCGGGGGGTGGGGTGGAACGAGCAGCTGTCTACCCTTAGCAGGAGGGCTCCTGATTACATACCTCTCCTGCTGCTGCTGCTGCTGGCTGTCCAGCAGCAGACTGAAGGTGGCTGCTGCTGTGCACAGGTATATAAAGGCTCAGAGCCTATTATGACACGCGCAGCCAGCGTTCCATTGCCACATTCCATCTACTGCAGGCAGGATACCTGGCTGGCTGAATGTCGCTGAGAAGCTCACAGAGACCGCCATAAGCAACAGTTTAACAGAATGCCACAGACTAATCAACCAAACTTTTTGGGTTGGGTTCTCTTTTATAGTCTGCAGGCATTAAATGAAAGAAGTCAGTGTTCCAGCAGAAGGAGACAACGTTTCAGAAAAGGCATTGTAGCAAACCAAAAAAGAAATTTTAAGCGCAGCAGAGTAACCAGCGCACATACCTGTTAGCTCAGGTGAGTTTAAAAGGCTGCTGTTGATAACAAGGGCATTTGCTAAATAGATGGTGTGTGTGCAACAATATACTGAAAGGTCAATTATATTGTGCAGCTTATCTCACCACCTGTAGTTATTTAGGTGAAAGCTCCAAAATGCTTGCCTAATATGTCTGTTTATCCAAAAGGAAGTAAAAAGGGAGAGCTAG
Organism: Phyllobates terribilis; assembly: GCF_046119375.1. Taxonomy (NCBI): domain Eukaryota; kingdom Metazoa; phylum Chordata; class Amphibia; order Anura; family Dendrobatidae; genus Phyllobates; species Phyllobates terribilis. The sequence goes on along the minus strand of NW_027364028.1, from coordinate 137,103 downwards.
AAAGATAGCATTGCATCACATTACATGGCAATGCAATGCACAGTTGCTGAAGTTGAACCAAAATGAGCTTGTAATCTGGCTTCTGCAACTTTGAACATGAAAAATCCAATGAGGAGAAGAAAAGCAAAGCCAAAGAGTCCATCCCAAAATCCGACAAACAAGCAAAATGAACAAAAAACATTGAATTCAATTCTTTCTGATTTTAGAAACTGCATTAAAGAAGGGGTGCACCGGTCCTGGAGATACTGCAATACCAGGTCAATGCGTGGAGTGGACAGAGCAAGCTCTTTTTCCATCTCCCTGTTCTAAAAATCCATTTAATATATGGTCCCCAGATAGGGGACGTATCAGATATTAAACTGATAAGAACAGATACTACACTTGATCTTAGCCAAAAGGCCGAGAAGCGATAACCAGAATTGGTTTCAAACTACGGAGCCACCCAAGGATCCTGAAAAGTCCATTTGTGGAGATGAGCTCCTGGACTCCCGTTAAGAAGACATGTTGTCAACCTCTAGATCCCTTACATGCCTGCACTTTTCGGCTTGCTGCTGCTGCAATCCACGCGTTTTAGATCTGCATAACTCCACCTCTTTAAACACAGCACCTTCACCCCCTGCTGTTCCCACCCGCCTCAACACCGTTGGAAGGGAGGAGAACCAATTAAGGCGGGGGGTGGGGTGGAACGAGCAGCTGTCTACCCTTAGCAGGAGGGCTCCTGATTACATACCTCTCCTGCTGCTGCTGCTGCTGGCTGTCCAGCAGCAGACTGAAGGTGGCTGCTGCTGTGCACAGGTATATAAAGGCTCAGAGCCTATTATGACACGCGCAGCCAGCGTTCCATTGCCACATTCCATCTACTGCAGGCAGGATACCTGGCTGGCTGAATGTCGCTGAGAAGCTCACAGAGACCGCCATAAGCAACAGTTTAACAGAATGCCACAGACTAATCAACCAAACTTTTTGGGTTGGGTTCTCTTTTATAGTCTGCAGGCATTAAATGAAAGAAGTCAGTGTTCCAGCAGAAGGAGACAACGTTTCAGAAAAGGCATTGTAGCAAACCAAAAAAGAAATTTTAAGCGCAGCAGAGTAACCAGCGCACATACCTGTTAGCTCAGGTGAGTTTAAAAGGCTGCTGTTGATAACAAGGGCATTTGCTAAATAGATGGTGTGTGTGCAACAATATACTGAAAGGTCAATTATATTGTGCAGCTTATCTCACCACCTGTAGTTATTTAGGTGAAAGCTCCAAAATGCTTGCCTAATATGTCTGTTTATCCAAAAGGAAGTAAAAAGGGAGAGCTAGAAAGATAGCATTGCATCACATTACATGGCAATGCAATGCACAGTTGCTGAAGTTGAACCAAAATGAGCTTGTAATCTGGCTTCTGCAACTTTGAACATGAAAAATCCAATGAGGAGAAGAAAAGCAAAGCCAAAGAGTCCATCCCAAAATCCGACAAACAAGCAAAATGAACAAAAAACATTGAATTCAATTCTTTCTGATTTTAGAAACTGCATTAAAGAAGGGGTGCACCGGTCCTGGAGATACTGCAGTACCAGGTCAATGCGTGGAGTGGACAGAGCAAGCTCTTTTTCCATCTCCCTGTTCTAAAAATCCATTTAATATATGGTCCCCAGATAGGGGACGTATCAGATATTAAACTGATAAGAACAGATACTACACTTGATCTTAGCCAAAAGGCCGAGAAGCGATAACCAGAATTGGTTTCAAACTACGGAGCCACCCAAGGATCCTGAAAAGTCCATTTGTGGAGATGAGCTCCTGGACTCCCGTTAAGAAGACATGTTGTCAACCTCTAGATCCCTTACATGCCTGCACTTTTCGGCTTGCTGCTGCTGCAATCCACGCGTTTTAGATCTGCATAACTCCACCTCTTTAAACACAGCACCTTCACCCCCTGCTGTTCCCACCCGCCTCAACACCGTTGGAAGGGAGGAGAACCAATTAAGGCGGGGGGTGGGGTGGAACGAGCAGCTGTCTACCCTTAGCAGGAGGGCTCCTGATTACATACCTCTCCTGCTGCTGCTGCTGGCTGTCCAGCAGCAGACTGAAGGTGGCTGCTGCTGTGCACAGGTATATAAAGGCTCAGAGCCTATTATGACACGCGCAGCCAGCGTTCCATTGCCACATTCCATCTACTGCAGGCAGGATACCTGGCTGGCTGAATGTCGCTGAGAAGCTCACAGAGACCGCCATAAGCAACAGTTTAACAGAATGCCACAGACTAATCAACCAAACTTTTTGGGTTGGGTTCTCTTTTATAGTCTGCAGGCATTAAATGAAAGAAGTCAGTGTTCCAGCAGAAGGAGACAACGTTTCAGAAAAGGCATTGTAGCAAACCAAAAAAGAAATTTTAAGCGCAGCAGAGTAACCAGCGCACATACCTGTTAGCTCAGGTGAGTTTAAAAGGCTGCTGTTGATAACAAGGGCATTTGCTAAATAGATGGTGTGTGTGCAACAATATACTGAAAGGTCAATTATATTGTGCAGCTTATCTCACCACCTGTAGTTATTTAGGTGAAAGCTCCAAAATGCTTGCCTAATATGTCTGTTTATCCAAAAGGAAGTAAAAAGGGAGAGCTAGAAAGATAGCATTGCATCACATTACATGGCAATGCAATGCACAGTTGCTGAAGTTGAACCAAAATGAGCTTGTAATCTGGCTTCTGCAACTTTGAACATGAAAAATCCAATGAGGAGAAGAAAAGCAAAGCCAAAGAGTCCATCCCAAAATCCGACAAACAAGCAAAATGAACAAAAAACATTGAATTCAATTCTTTCTGATTTTAGAAACTGCATTAAAGAAGGGGTGCACCGGTCCTGGAGATACTGCAATACCAGGTCAATGCGTGGAGTGGACAGAGCAAGCTCTTTTTCCATCTCCCTGTTCTAAAAATCCATTTAATATATGGTCCCCAGATAGGGGACGTATCAGATATTAAACTGATAAGAACAGATACTACACTTGATCTTAGCCAAAAGGCCGAGAAGCGATAACCAGAATTGGTTTCAAACTACGGAGCCACCCAAGGATCCTGAAAAGTCCATTTGTGGAGATGAGCTCCTGGACTCCCGTTAAGAAGACATGTTGTCAACCTCTAGATCCCTTACATGCCTGCACTTTTCGGCTTGCTGCTGCTGCAATCCACGCGTTTTAGATCTGCATAACTCCACCTCTTTAAACACAGCACCTTCACCCCCTGCTGTTCCCACCCGCCTCAACACCGTTGGAAGGGAGGAGAACCAATTAAGGCGGGGGGTGGGGTGGAACGAGCAGCTGTCTACCCTTAGCAGGAGGGCTCCTGATTACATACCTCTCCTGCTGCTGCTGCTGCTGGCTGTCCAGCAGCAGACTGAAGGTGGCTGCTGCTGTGCACAGGTATATAAAGGCTCAGAGCCTATTATGACACGCGCAGCCAGCGTTCCATTGCCACATTCCATCTACTGCAGGCAGGATACCTGGCTGGCTGAATGTCGCTGAGAAGCTCACAGAGACCGCCATAAGCAACAGTTTAACAGAATGCCACAGACTAATCAACCAAACTTTTTGGGTTGGGTTCTCTTTTATAGTCTGCAGGCATTAAATGAAAGAAGTCAGTGTTCCAGCAGAAGGAGACAACGTTTCAGAAAAGGCATTGTAGCAAACCAAAAAAGAAATTTTAAGCGCAGCAGAGTAACCAGCGCACATACCTGTTAGCTCAGGTGAGTTTAAAAGGCTGCTGTTGATAACAAGGGCATTTGCTAAATAGATGGTGTGTGTGCAACAATATACTGAAAGGTCAATTATATTGTGCAGCTTATCTCACCACCTGTAGTTATTTAGGTGAAAGCTCCAAAATGCTTGCCTAATATGTCTGTTTATCCAAAAGGAAGTAAAAAGGGAGAGCTAGAAAGATAGCATTGCATCACATTACATGGCAATGCAATGCACAGTTGCTGAAGTTGAACCAAAATGAGCTTGTAATCTGGCTTCTGCAACTTTGAACATGAAAAATCCAATGAGGAGAAGAAAAGCAAAGCCAAAGAGTCCATCCCAAAATCCGACAAACAAGCAAAATGAACAAAAAACATTGAATTCAATTCTTTCTGATTTTAGAAACTGCATTAAAGAAGGGGTGCACCGGTCCTGGAGATACTGCAATACCAGGTCAATGCGTGGAGTGGACAGAGCAAGCTCTTTTTCCATCTCCCTGTTCTAAAAATCCATTTAATATATGGTCCCCAGATAGGGGACGTATCAGATATTAAACTGATAAGAACAGATTTTTTTTTTTTTTTTTTTTTTTTTTTTTTTTTTTTTTTAACCAAATCAGATAGGCCGGAGCATAAGCTCCATCAAATCGACTTACAAAAGCCTTTCATTGACACTTAGCCTTTCATCACACTTGGTATATAATCAAAAATAAAACCAAACCTTATCATCAGGTACATTATACACTACTAATTAAACTTTACCAAAAACCTCCACTTTTTAAACTTCCAGATCCCTTCAGCATCTATAATACTTCCACGTTCCTGATCCCAGAGGTATATTACATACATACGTGACAGAATCAATCTCAAACATTCATTAACTGACATTTTCTTCCTTTTAAAAACTAACAAATTCCTCGCATCCCACAAACTTTCAATTACACACACCACCAACAACCATAAAATCCTATCCTTAATTCTACTACATGCACCCATCCCAAACATAGCAAGTTTCCAATTAACATACTTTACACCCACCAATTCCTTGCAAAGTCCCCCTATACCCTTCCATACATCATATGCAAAATCACAATCCCATACCATATGTCTAACATGCTCTCTCAAACCACATCCATCCCTCGGGCATACCTCAGATTTAACTAAATCCCTCTTCTTTTGCACATCTCTAACAGGCAAAATGTCATGCAATATCATCCAAGCGATATCTCTCTGTCTGTTAGTCACACCATCTATACTTAATTTTCTCCACATCTCGGTTACTTCCTCCCCTCTCAACCCATTGATATTACATACCACCTCACGCTCACGCACCATCCTAATGACTTTCTTCTTTTGCCTAAAATCACTCATGTTAACGGACAACAAATCATACTTCCTTACAAATTTCTCAACACAACCATACCATACAGGACACTTAAAAGCAACAGGCACTCTAGCATCCCTTTTGACCCACTTTAAGCCATAAAGCATCCATCCAGCCGAATACTTCATCATATAAGCACACTTATTACTTTTCCCTAGAACCACCACCACCATTTTCACGTAACTAATCCCTAAAAAGAAATCAATATTTGGAAAATCCAAACCACCATTTACACATAACTTATAGACATATTCCCGTTTCAATTTCTCCATGCGACTTCCCCAAAGAAAATTAAAGATGAATTTCTCAGTTTTCCTAATTTTCTTAAAAGCAGCAGGATATACATTCGCAACAAACAACAAAATAGGCAAAATAACCGCCTTAATAATCAGAACTTTCCCAGTCAGAGTTAATTCTCTCATTCGCCAAAAATTCAACTTGCGCACCACTCTCACCCCACAATCTTCCCAACTCTCATTTCCTTTCAAATCATCATTAAACTTAATCCCAAGCACCTTTATTGCACCATCCTCACACCTCACACCATCCATCCGTACATTCCTCTCACCAAAACATTTAAAGGAACTCTTAGTCCAATTGACCTTAAAAGCTGAGACACTACAAAACAAACTTAATATCAACCTTGCCCTACTCATCGCAGCCATATTCCCACTCACAATCACTACATCATCCATGTAACCTAGAATTCTCACATCCTTTCCATTACTCCCAGGAATCATCACACCTCTCATAACCTTATCCTTCCTAACCATACACATCAACACTTCAATCACACTAATAAACAAAAAAGGGGACATAGGGCACCCCTGACGCACTCCTGATTTAATTCTCACTTTCTCACTCAACCACCCATTCACCAAAAATTCACTTGAAACATTACAATACAAACTCCTAACACAGTTTACAAAATTCCTGGAATAACCCATCTTAGACAAAACCTTAAACATAAAGCTATGTGACACACGGTCAAAAGCTTTTTCAAAATCAACCGAAAACAACAAACATTTCTGCTTACGACTCATACAATCCCCAATCACATCACGCAACAACACCAAATTTTCAGTCATACTTCTCCCAGGCACTGCACACACTTGATCTTCATCCACCACACCGCCAATCACTTCCCGCATCCGGCTAGCCAACAATTTACTAAACACCTTATAGTCTGCATTCAAAAGGGTGATTGGCCTCCAATTCCCCAAATCCTTTTTATCACCTTTCTTATGAACCAAAACCACCACCCCATCTCTCATAGATTCACTCAACATATTCTCCGTGAACATATACTGGCACACCTCCAATAAGTCATTTCCCATCGTGTCCCATTCCTTAACATATAACTCCACGGGCAGTCCATCCTTCCCAGGTGTTTTATTCTTACTCGCAGACATCACCACTTTTTTAACTTCATCCAACACAATTACATCATCCAATATTTCACGTTCATCCTCACCCAAACAACCTTCTAAACACCCCAAAGCATCAGTCAACATCCTATCATCAACCCATTTTTCCCCATACAACTCCTTATAAAACAACACCACCTCCTGCATCACATCCTTCCCACTCACACACACCCCATCACCATTCACCACCTCATCCATATCTACTTTCTTCCCAAAAACTTTTTTGAAAAAAAACCTTGTGCATTTCTCATTTTTCTCCAAATGTTCAATCTTAGAACGGTAAATAATTTCTTTCCCTTTACCCTCAATATATTTCTTAATCTCTTCTTTCACTTGACACATCAAAACATCCACATCCACTCCAATCATCCTTAACATCCTCAGCCACTCCAGTCTAGAGCTTAAATCATTAAATTTTGCTCTATTCATTGCTGCTTTCCTCCTGCCCCTTTTTCTAAAGAAAAAACCAATCTCACTCTTCATCCAGTCCCACCACTCAAGCACATTCCTGAAATCACTTTTTTTATCCCTCCACCTAACATACATTCGCCTAAAATCACGCATGATCCTATTATCTTCCAGCAAACGCACATTAAGTTTCCACACGCCACCACCATATACAAAGGAAATCTTACCTTCTAGACGTGCCCTCAAACACACATGGTCAGAGAAGGGAACATCTTCCTGCTGGAAATTCCTACAAATAACATTTTGTGAAGAAAAGAAGATACGGTCTATTCTAGACTCTATGCCTCCCCTGTCGGCCTTATAGGTCGCAGGAGGTGGATTACCTAAAAAAACTTCCGCAGCATCCTGTAAGGAAAAATCCGCCACAAGACTCTTGAGTCTTTTACCTGTAACATCCATCTTATCCCCCTCCGTCACACAATTGAAATCTCCAACAAAAATTATTGGCATTTTGCCAGATAAAAAAAAACATAATTTCTCAAAAATTTCCAGCCTCTCCCCTTTATCTATTGGTGCATACATATTTACCACCCTAACCCTCCACCCCCTACAATTTAACTCACATATTACACACCTCCCCGCCTCCACCACCATGTAACTTTCTATCTTAACACTATAACCCTTCACCAAAACACCTACCCCACAATTTTTATTACATACAGAACCAGACCACACACTTTGACCTAAAGGCCATGCATTTTCACTTAAGGGATCGGAGATCCCACACTCCTGGACACAGTATACGTCCGCATCCAAGTTGCTCAAGTAGTCCAAAATTGCCACTCTTCTCGACTCAGATTTAATCAGCCTAACATTTAGCGACAAGATGCTGAGAGCAACTTGGGCACCCATCTATTAATTTGATGTGGCAGGTCACGACAACATGCCCACCTGTACATCATCCTAACCCTTCTGGGGGTAGGACGCTGGACGTGCAGATATCGTAGTTTGTGCCTTCCCCCAAAAAAGACACATCTTGGGGATCGGATGCAGTAGGGTACACCCGGGCTGGACTCACACTGCAGTCACTTAAAGGGGAAAAGGATGGCTCAGTTTTCTTCTTTTTCTTCACTGAAGCGCCTCCATCTTCATCTGAACTATAATCCCGCCGCTGGGGGTCAAAGTCCCCCTGACCTCCCTCCTCCTCAAGGTCAGAAACGACATCGCTCCAGGCCACATGCGGTGTTCTGGTCAGATCAGACTCCTCTTCCCCCTGCAATGTAACCATCATGTCTGGAATTTCAGCCTCCAGATCCTCCACCGGGGCCACTTCCATGCCTATACGATCATCAGTTATCGTCTCAGACTCACTGACATCTGAAGCCACAGACGCGGCCCTCTGCACCGGTGGCTCAGGTGCCAGCTCCATATTTCCTCTTACATTCACACGAACCAGTTCTGGAAAAGCAACCCGAGCCTCCTCCTCATCCAGGAAAGCCAGAGTAGATATCGGAGCAGTCGGAGTTGGAGCAGTCGGAGTTGTAGCTGTGGGTGCAGGAGATTCATTTCTTCTCCTTCCCCTTCCCGCTGCCCCCGCATATGAACCAGGATGGAATATACAGTCTCTGAAGGCATGCCCCTTCTCTCCGCAGAGGTTACAGACTATTTCATTTTTGCAATTATTGGAAGAATGACCCACCTCATTGCACTTCCTGCAAATAATCTGTCTGATGTCGCATGCTTCCTGAGTATGGCCATACCTCCTACAATGACGACAAAACCTGGGCGCATTGGGGAAGAACAGGTAACCCCGCTCACTCCCAATGGAAAAATTTGATGGAGGATAATGTATACCCCCTGGTTCATCAGGACTTTCCCGGAACTTGACCATGAAACGATATTTACCGGTCCATAGTTCCTCCTCATTCATGACTTTTACTGCCACCTTGGTAATATAGCAGTGCCTATTTAGAAAGGCATAAATCAAAGCCAAGTCCACATGTGGGTTGTACATGAAAACAGTCAGAGGTACCTCTTTGGAGCAATACAAGATGACAAAAGTCAGCCCATCCAAATATTGATTGTCCAGATTCTTTTTCAAACAATCATAGAAATTGTTGCAAACAGCCATAGAAGTAAATACAAGATTATACTTGCTTTTGAATTGCTGGAGGCACAAGATTTCTTCCTTCTTCACTTCAAGGAGTCCAAACAAAATCTCCTTCACCACGAAGCTGAGGGTAAAGATTCCTTCTTTGCCTTCTTCCACATCAATCTGGATTCCAAACTTCACTCGAGCCTCACCGGGCCCAGCGTATCGAATGCGTCCCATTATCGCTAGTCGTGTCTACTGGCCAACTCCTTATAGCAGCAAGTGGCTTAAGCCATAAAATGGCGATGCCACAGGGCCAAGAGTTAACGCACAGACAGCCAAATGACTAGACCCATTACAGATCTGAGCCAAAAGGCCGAGAAGCGATAACCAGAATTGGTTTCAAACTACGGAGCCACCCAAGGATCCTGAAAAGTCCATTTGTGGAGATGAGCTCCTGGACTCCCGTTAAGAAGACATGTTGTCAACCTCTAGATCCCTTACATGCCTGCACTTTTCGGCTTGCTGCTGCTGCAATCCACGCGTTTTAGATCTGCATAACTCCACCTCTTTAAACACAGCACCTTCACCCCCTGCTGTTCCCACCCGCCTCAACACCGTTGGAAGGGAGGAGAACCAATTAAGGCGGGGGGTGGGGTGGAACGAGCAGCTGTCTACCCTTAGCAGGAGGGCTCCTGATTACATACCTCTCCTGCTGCTGCTGCTGCTGGCTGTCCAGCAGCAGACTGAAGGTGGCTGCTGCTGTGCACAGGTATATAAAGGCTCAGAGCCTATTATGACACGCGCAGCCAGCGTTCCATTGCCACATTCCATCTACTGCAGGCAGGATACCTGGCTGGCTGAATGTCGCTGAGAAGCTCACAGAGACCGCCATAAGCAACAGTTTAACAGAATGCCACAGACTAATCAACCAAACTTTTTGGGTTGGGTTCTCTTTTATAGTCTGCAGGCATTAAATGAAAGAAGTCAGTGTTCCAGCAGAAGGAGACAACGTTTCAGAAAAGGCATTGTAGCAAACCAAAAGAGAAATTTTAAGCGCAGCAGAGTAACCAGCGCACATACCTGTTAGCTCAGGTGAGTTTAAAAGGCTGCTGTTGATAACAAGGGCATTTGCTAAATAGATGGTGTGTGTGCAACAATATACTGAAAGGTCAATTATATTGTGCAGCTTATCTCACCACCTGTAGTTATTTAGGTGAAAGCTCCAAAATGCTTGCCTAATATGTCTGTTTATCCAAAAGGAAGTAAAAAGGGAGAGCTAGAAAGATAGCATTGCATCACATTACATGGCAATGCAATGCACAGTTGCTGAAGTTGAACCAAAATGAGCTTGTAATCTGGCTTCTGCAACTTTGAACATGAAAAATCCAATGAGGAGAAGAAAAGCAAAGCCAAAGAGTCCATCCCAAAATCCGACAAACAAGCAAAATGAACAAAAAACATTGAATTCAATTCTTTCTGATTTTAGAAACTGCATTAAAGAAGGGGTGCACCGGTCCTGGAGATACTGCAATACCAGGTCAATGCGTGGAGTGGACAGAGCAAGCTCTTTTTCCATCTCCCTGTTCTAAAAATCCATTTAATATATGGTCCCCAGATAGGGGACGTATCAGATATTAAACTGATAAGAACAGATACTACACTTGATCTTAGCCAAAAGGCCGAGAAGCGATAACCAGAATTGGTTTCAAACTACGGAGCCACCCAAGGATCCTGAAAAGTCCATTTGTGGAGATGAGCTCCTGGACTCCCGTTAAGAAGACATGTTGTCAACCTCTAGATCCCTTACATGCCTGCACTTTTCGGCTTGCTGCTGCTGCAATCCACGCGTTTTAGATCTGCATAACTCCACCTCTTTAAACACAGCACCTTCACCCCCTGCTGTTCCCACCCGCCTCAACACCGTTGGAAGGGAGGAGAACCAATTAAGGCGGGGGGTGGGGTGGAACGAGCAGCTGTCTACCCTTAGCAGGAGGGCTCCTGATTACATACCTCTCCTGCTGCTGCTGCTGCTGGCTGTCCAGCAGCAGACTGAAGGTGGCTGCTGCTGTGCACAGGTATATAAAGGCTCAGAGCCTATTATGACACGCGCAGCCAGCGTTCCATTGCCACATTCCATCTACTGCAGGCAGGATACCTGGCTGGCTGAATGTCGCTGAGAAGCTCACAGAGACCGCCATAAGCAACAGTTTAACAGAATGCCACAGACTAATCAACCAAACTTTTTGGGTTGGGTTCTCTTTTATAGTCTGCAGGCATTAAATGAAAGAAGTCAGTGTTCCAGCAGAAGGAGACAACGTTTCAGAAAAGGCATTGTAGCAAACCAAAAAAGAAATTTTAAGCGCAGCAGAGTAACCAGCGCACATACCTGTTAGCTCAGGTGAGTTTAAAAGGCTGCTGTTGATAACAAGGGCATTTGCTAAATAGATGGTGTGTGTGCAACAATATACTGAAAGGTCAATTATATTGTGCAGCTTATCTCACCACCTGTAGTTATTTAGGTGAAAGCTCCAAAATGCTTGCCTAATATGTCTGTTTATCCAAAAGGAAGTAAAAAGGGAGAGCTAGAAAGATAGCATTGCATCACATTACATGGCAATGCAATGCACAGTTGCTGAAGTTGAACCAAAATGAGCTTGTAATCTGGCTTCTGCAACTTTGAACATGAAAAATCCAATGAGGAGAAGAAAAGCAAAGCCAAAGAGTCCATCCCAAAATCCGACAAACAAGCAAAATGAACAAAAAACATTGAATTCAATTCTTTCTGATTTTAGAAACTGCATTAAAGAAGGGGTGCACCGGTCCTGGAGATACTGCAATACCAGGTCAATGCGTGGAGTGGACAGAGCAAGCTCTTTTTCCATCTCCCTGTTCTAAAAATCCATTTAATATATGGTCCCCAGATAGGGGACGTATCAGATATTAAACTGATAAGAACAGATACTACACTTGATCTTAGCCAAAAGGCCGAGAAGCGATAACCAGAATTGGTTTCAAACTACGGAGCCACCCAAGGATCCTGAAAAGTCCATTTGTGGAGATGAGCTCCTGGACTCCCGTTAAGAAGACATGTTGTCAACCTCTAGATCCCTTACATGCCTGCACTTTTCGGCTTGCTGCTGCTGCAATCCACGCGTTTTAGATCTGCATAACTCCACCTCTTTAAACACAGCACCTTCACCCCCTGCTGTTCCCACCCGCCTCAACACCGTTGGAAGGGAGGAGAACCAATTAAGGCGGGGGGTGGGGTGGAACGAGCAGCTGTCTACCCTTAGCAGGAGGGCTCCTGATTACATACCTCTCCTGCTGCTGCTGCTGCTGGCTGTCCAGCAGCAGACTGAAGGTGGCTGCTGCTGTGCACAGGTATATAAAGGCTCAGAGCCTATTATGACACGCGCAGCCAGCGTTCCATTGCCACATTCCATCTACTGCAGGCAGGATACCTGGCTGGCTGAATGTCGCTGAGAAGCTCACAGAGACCGCCATAAGCAACAGTTTAACAGAATGCCACAGACTAATCAACCAAACTTTTTGGGTTGGGTTCTCTTTTATAGTCTGCAGGCATTAAATGAAAGAAGTCAGTGTTCCAGCAGAAGGAGACAACGTTTCAGAAAAGGCATTGTAGCAAACCAAAAAATAAATTTTAAGCGCAGCAGAGTAACCAGCGCACATACCTGTTAGCTCAGGTGAGTTTAAAAGGCTGCTGTTGATAACAAGGGCATTTGCTAAATAGATGGTGTGTGTGCAACAATATACTGAAAGGTCAATTATATTGTGCAGCTTATCTCACCACCTGTAGTTATTTAGGTGAAAGCTCCAAAATGCTTGCCTAATATGTCTGTTTATCCAAAAGGAAGTAAAAAGGGAGAGCTAGAAAGATAGCATTGCATCACATTACATGGCAATGCAATGCACAGTTGCTGAAGTTGAACCAAAATGAGCTTGTAATCTGGCTTCTGCAACTTTGAACATGAAAAATCCAATGAGGAGAAGAAAAGCAAAGCCAAAGAGTCCATCCCAAAATCCGACAAACAAGCAAAATGAACAAAAAACATTGAATTCAATTCTTTCTGATTTTAGAAACTGCATTAAAGAAGGGGTGCACCGGTCCTGGAGATACTGCAATACCAGGTCAATGCGTGGAGTGGACAGAGCAAGCTCTTTTTCCATCTCCCTGTTCTAAAAATCCATTTAATATATGGTCCCCAGATAGGGGACGTATCAGATATTAAACTGATAAGAACAGATACTACACTTGATCTTAGCCAAAAGGCCGAGAAGCGATAACCAGAATTGGTTTCAAACTACGGAGCCACCCAAGGATCCTGAAAAGTCCATTTGTGGAGATGAGCTCCTGGACTCCCGTTAAGAAGACATGTTGTCAACCTCTAGATCCCTTACATGCCTGCACTTTTCGGCTTGCTGCTGCTGCAATCCACGCGTTTTAGATCTGCATAACTCCACCTCTTTAAACACAGCACCTTCACCCCCTGCTGTTCCCACCCGCCTCAACACCGTTGGAAGGGAGGAGAACCAATTAAGGCGGGGGGTGGGGTGGAACGAGCAGCTGTCTACCCTTAGCAGGAGGGCTCCTGATTACATACCTCTCCTGCTGCTGCTGCTGCTGGCTGTCCAGCAGCAGACTGAAGGTGGCTGCTGCTGTGCACAGGTATATAAAGGCTCAGAGCCTATTATGACACGCGCAGCCAGCGTTCCATTGCCACATTCCATCTACTGCAGGCAGGATACCTGGCTGGCTGAATGTCGCTGAGAAGCTCACAGAGACCGCCATAAGCAACAGTTTAACAGAATGCCACAGACTAATCAACCAAACTTTTTGGGTTGGGTTCTCTTTTATAGTCTGCAGGCATTAAATGAAAGAAGTCAGTGTTCCAGCAGAAGGAGACAACGTTTCAGAAAAGGCATTGTAGCAAACCAAAAAAGAAATTTTAAGCGCAGCAGAGTAACCAGCGCACATACCTGTTAGCTCAGGTGAGTTTAAAAGGCTGCTGTTGATAACAAGGGCATTTGCTAAATAGATGGTGTGTGTGCAACAATATACTGAAAGGTCAATTATATTGTGCAGCTTATCTCACCGCCTGTAGTTATTTAGGTGAAAGCTCCAAAATGCTTGCCTAATATGTCTGTTTATCCAAAAGGAAGTAAAAAGGGAGAGCTAGAAAGATAGCATTGCATCACATTACATGGCAATGCAATGCACAGTTGCTGAAGTTGAACCAAAATGAGCTTGTAATCTGGCTTCTGCAACTTTGAACATGAAAAATCCAATGAGGAGAAGAAAAGCAAAGCCAAAGAGTCCATCCCAAAATCCGACAAACAAGCAAAATGAACAAAAAACATTGAATTCAATTCTTTCTGATTTTAGAAACTGCATTAAAGAAGGGGTGCATCGGTCCTGGAGATACTGCAATACCAGGTCAATGCGTGGAGTGGACAGAGCAAGCTCTTTTTCCATCTCCCTGTTCTAAAAATCCATTTAATATATGGTCCCCAGATAGGGGACGTATCAGATATTAAACTGATAAGAACAGATACTACACTTGATCTTAGCCAAAAGGCCGAGAAGCGATAACCAGAATTGGTTTCAAACTACGGAGCCACCCAAGGATCCTGAAAAGTCCATTTGTGGAGATGAGCTCCTGGACTCCCGTTAAGAAGACATGTTGTCAACCTCTAGATCCCTTACATGCCTGCACTTTTCGGCTTGCTGCTGCTGCAATCCACGCGTTTTAGATCTGCATAACTCCACCTCTTTAAACACAGCACCTTCACCCCCTGCTGTTCCCACCCGCCTCAACACCGTTGGAAGGGAGGAGAACCAATTAAGGCGGGGGGTGGGGTGGAATGAGCAGCTGTCTACCCTTAGCAGGAGGGCTCCTGATTACATACCTCTCCTGCTGCTGCTGCTGGCTGTCCAGCAGCAGACTGAAGGTGGCTGCTGCTGTGCACAGGTATATAAAGGCTCAGAGCCTATTATGACACGCGCAGCCAGCGTTCCATTGCCACATTCCATCTACTGCAGGCAGGATACCTGGCTGGCTGAATGTCGCTGAGAAGCTCACAGAGACCGCCATAAGCAACAGTTTAACAGAATGCCACAGACTAATCAACCAAACTTTTTGGGTTGGGTTCTCTTTTATAGTCTGCAGGCATTAAATGAAAGAAGTCAGTGTTCCAGCAGAAGGAGACAACGTTTCAGAAAAGGCATTGTAGCAAACCAAAAAAGAAATTTTAAGCGCAGCAGAGTAACCAGCGCACATACCTGTTAGCTCAGGTGAGTTTAAAAGGCTGCTGTTGATAACAAGGGCATTTGCTAAATAGATGGTGTGTGTGCAACAATATACTGAAAGGTCAATTATATTGTGCAGATTATCTCACCACCTGTAGTTATTTAGGTGAAAGCTCCAAAATGCTTGCCTAATATGTCTGTTTATCCAAAAGGAAGTAAAAAGGGAGAGCTAGAAAGATAGCATTGCATCACATTACATGGCAATGCAATGCACAGTTGCTGAAGTTGAACCAAAATGAGCTTGTAATCTGGCTTCTGCAACTTTGAACATGAAAAATCCAATGAGGAGAAGAAAAGCAAAGCCAAAGAGTCCATCCCAAAATCCGACAAACAAGCAAAATTGTAACATACCTGGCGGCGTCCTTGCATGGTGGTCCATCTCCCACTGTGCAAGAGCGCGCACTTGATCTCCAGTCCAGAATGTCTCTCTGGCTTCCCTCCTTGCTGTCTGTTTGTCTGTTTTGGCTGCATAGGGCGACACCCGCTGAACTTCCTGTTTCTTGTACCTGCTGTGGACACGCCCCTGTTGCACCTTCAGCCTATTGCTGTCCATCTTTGGGTATTTATACCACCTTCTTCCTCAAGATGGCGCCTGAGCATTGTGTCCTGTCAGTCGGCTTTTTGTCTCTGACATGCCAGGTCCTATCCTGTTTTCCTGCCTGTTTTCCAGTTCTGTGTCTGAACTGTGGTCTGTTTTTGTGAACACGCTTCTTGCCTGTTCTTTCGCCTTCTAGGGGCCGTATTCCTAGATCTGCCTGTCTGTGCCTTGCGGTATCTGTTCCCGTCTGAACAGAGTCCTGTTTGTGTCCCTGCCTTGTGGTATCTGTTCCTGTCTGAACTGAGTCCTGTCTATTTCTCCTGTCTTGCAGTATCTGTTCCCGTGTCTGAACTGAGTCCTGTC
This sequence comes from Phyllobates terribilis, assembly GCF_046119375.1. Taxonomy (NCBI): domain Eukaryota; kingdom Metazoa; phylum Chordata; class Amphibia; order Anura; family Dendrobatidae; genus Phyllobates; species Phyllobates terribilis. The sequence goes on along the minus strand of NW_027364028.1, from coordinate 120,842 downwards.
TATGTCTCCTGCCTTGTGGTATCAGTTCCCGTGTCTGAACTGAGTCCTGTCTGTGTACTCTTGCCTGCTGCCTTTCCTGGAGGCTGTATTTCCAGGCCTGTCTGAACACGCTCCTAGCCTGTTCCTCCCGCCTTCTAGGGGCCGATTACCTAGATCCGTTCCTGTATCTTGTCTGTCCTGTCTGAACACGCTCCTTGCCTGTTCGTCCCGCCTCTCTGGGGGCCGTATTCCCAGACCCGCTCCTGTATCCCGCTGCAGTGTCGGTCTCTTCCGTACACTCAGTTCCAGTCTGAACTCTCTCCTATCCTTTACCTGTTTTGCCTCTGTCTGTTCCTTTCCTTTTTCTGCAGAGTCTGAACTCGTACCTAACTCCTGCTTGTTGTCTCTGTACTCCCGTTTGTGAGTTTGTGGTCCCCTCGCTACTTCACTGCAAGTACCCTGTGGGTATCTGGCTCTGCCTTTCCCTTCCTGTCTGTTCCGTGTGAACAGAGCCCTGTCCGTCCTGCTCTGACTCCTTGCTCACTGCTCCGGCAGTCCTGTCCTGCCCTGCTTCTGCCCGCTGCTCCGGCAGTCCTGTCCTGCCCTGCTTCTGCCCGCTGCTCTGGCAGTCCTGTCCTGCCCTGCTTCTGCCCGCTGCTTCGGCAGTCCTGTCCTGTCCTGCCCTGCTTCTGCCCGCTGCTCCGGCAGTCCTGTCCTGTCCTGCCCTGCTTCTGCCCGCTGCTCCGGCAGTCCTGTCCTGTCCTGCCCTGCTTCTGCCCGCTGCTCCGGCAGTCCTGTCCTGTCCTGCCCTGCTTCTGCCCGCTGCTCCGGCAGTCCTGTCCTGTCCTGCCCTGCTTCTGCCCGCTGCTCCGGCAGTCCTGTCCTGTCCTGCCCTGCTTCTGCCCGCTGCTCCGGCAGTCCTGTCCTGTCCTGCCCTGCTTCTGCCCGCTGCTCCGGCAGTCCTGTCCTGTCCTGCCCTGCTTCTGCCCGCTGCTCCGGCAGTCCTGTCCTGTCCTGCCCTGCTTCTGCCCGCTGCTCCGGCAGTCCTGTCCTGTCCTGCCCTGCTTCTGCCCGCTGATCCGGCAGTCCTGTCCTGCCCTGCTTCTGCCCGCTGATCCGGCAGTCCTGTCCTGCCCTGCTTCTGCCCGCTGCTCCGGCAGTCCTGTCCTGCCCTGCTTGTGCTCGCTGCTCCTGCAGTCCCGTCCTGCTCTGTTCTTGCCCACCGCTTTGGGTGTTCCCTCTCTGCTGTGGTTGTCTACCGCATCTGCGGTTCTGTGACCCAGTCTGTACTGGGTCTTAACCTTTCTGTGCTCCAGCCCGTCCTTTCGGCCAGTACCTCCCTGCCTGCATACTCGCCTGTATCCACCCCTCTGCATACCTGCCGTGTTTGCTTACATCCACCAGTCTGTGCCAGCCTAACCTGCCTGTTCCAGTAATTCCAGTGTGGGTCAACCCCCGTGTCCGGAGTTTGACCTGGAGTAGCACCTGGTCCCTCTGCCCGGTTTCTCCCTGGTGCACTGGCGTCGTATGCCGTCGTGCCACCTTGGTCGGATCGGCCAGATACTTAGTCACGCCCCTCCAGGCACTCTCCGGTCCATGGTCCAGTGGAACCACAACACCCGCACACGCCAGTCAGTCCGGGCGTGTGCATAACAGCATGCTCAGGCCATGGTTCCCGTTGAGCCCCACGGCCTTCGCTCTCTGAGAAGTTTTCCAGCGAATACATGCATTAAAAATAAATAAATAAAAGTTTTTTTTTTTCTCAGCTGAGTTCCAGGCGAATTACGCACCCGTCCAGATGGATCTATCTGCTCTCGTTCCTGCGGATCCGCCACGTTACTATGGGGATCCAAGACAAAGTCGTGCATTTGTGGAGCAATGCATGCTACACTTCAAGTTCTACCCTCTATGTTTTCCCACCGATCGGGTTAAGGTGGCATTCATTATGTCTTACCTGGCGGGTGATGCCTTGGAATGGATCAACCCCCTATATGAAACACGGGATCCGATCCTCCTGGACCTAATGGCCTTCCTGGTGGCCTTTCTAATGGTCTTCGATGATCCTAACCCGGAGGCTCCTGCTGAAGCTTCACCTCCCAATATCCCGGAGCAGCCCCGATGGGTAATGTGTGTGGGTAGCGCAATAGTCCTCCAGCCCAATGAGACTACTGCCCACCCAGAATCCTCACAGGGTGACTACGCTTTCCGGAATACTTCTCCCAACCTCAAGAGGCAGTCCAGACGTGCTAGACGTAGAGGCAAGCCGTCACGCCAGGGTCTGTCCTCCCTGAGACCTCCTGACCCCAACCTTGAAGTCCCTACTGAAGCTTCATCTCCCTGTATCCCGGAGAAGCCCCAATGGGTAATGTGTGTGGGTAGTGCTCCGGTTCTCCTGCCCGAAGAGACTTCTGCCCATCCAGACTCCACACAGGAGAACTTCCTGCACCCAGCATCAGATGCTTCACCCACTTTAACCGGTGTGCATGTCCAAGGATGCTCCAAAGCTGTGGTTACCTCAGAGTCTGTGCACCTCTACTACCTGGCGGAGGACCCCCTGTTGCCTCCTGAATCCTCCGGGATACCACTCGATGACAAATGGAGAGAGACTTCTCTACACTCGGTACTCGATACTTTGTCCGCTTCGTCCTGTGAGCCTGACAATGGGTACCCCAAAGTGGTAGTTACCCCCGAGTCTCTACACCCCTCCGACCAGGCGGAGGACCTCCAGTTGTCTCCAGAACCCTTCGGGGTGCTACCTGGTAGCGAAAGGACAGAGACTCTCCTATACTCTGTACCTGATACCTCGCTCGCTTCGTCCAGTGAGTCCAACCTAGTGTACTCCGAAGCAGAGGTTACTCCCGAGTCTCTACACCCCTCCGACCAGGCGGAGGACCTCCAGTTGTGTCCAGAACCCTTCGGGGTGCTACCTGGTAGCGAAAGGACAGAGACTCTCCTTTACTCTGTACCTGATACCTCGCTCGCTTCGTCCAGTGAGTCCAACCTAGTGTACTCCGAAGCAGAGGTTAATCCCGAGTCTCTACACCCCTCCGACCAGGCGGAGGACCTCCAGTTGTCTCCAGAACCCTTCGGGGTGCCACCTGGTGGTGAATGGACAGAGACTTTCCTATATCCTGGATCTGATACCTCGCTTGCTTCGTCCAGTGAGTCCGACCTTGTGTACTCTGAAGCAGATGTTTTCTCTGAGCCTCTGCACTCTTCTGACCCGGCGGAGGACCTCCAGTTGTTTCCTGAATTCTCCGGGGTACCACCAGATAACAAAGAGACAGTGACTTTTCCTCATTATGTACCTGATAACCCGTCTATTTCTTCCTGTGAGCTTGACAAGATGTACCTCGAAGCAGAGATTACCCCCAAGTCTCTGTCCCCCTCCAACCCGGTGAAGGACTTCCAGTCGTCTCCTGTACCCTCTGGGGTGCCACCTGAAAATATGTGGAGAGAGACTTCCTTGTGTGCTGTTCCTGGTACTCCACCCGTTTCGTCTGTTGCTAGGGATGGCTGGATAGGAGGTAGCATCCTAGCTAACCAGATGAAATCAATTTTTCCTGTGGACAGTGGAAGTGATCTCCTTGAAGTGAACGACTGGTCCTCGAATTCCCTGCGGAAGATTCTGGCAGGCCTGAAGAAGAGGGGGCGTAAGGGGGGGGGGTACTGTAACATACCTGGCGGCGTCCTTGCATGGTGGTCCATCTCCCACTGTGCAAGAGCGCGCACTTGATCTCCAGTCCAGAATGTCTCTCTGGCTTCCCTCCTTGCTGTCTGTTTGTCTGTTTTGGCTGCATAGGGCGACACCCGCTGAACTTCCTGTTTCTTGTACCTGCTGTGGACACGCCCCTGTTGCACCTTCAGCCTATTGCTGTCCATCTTTGGGTATTTATACCACCTTCTTCCTCAAGATGGCGCCTGAGCATTGTGTCCTGTCAGTCGGCTTTTTGTCTCTGACATGCCAGGTCCTATCCTGTTTTCCTGCCTGTTTTCCAGTTCTGTGTCTGAACTGTGGTCTGTTTTTGTGAACACGCTTCTTGCCTGTTCTTTCGCCTTCTAGGGGCCGTATTCCTAGATCTGCCTGTCTGTGCCTTGCGGTATCTGTTCCCGTCTGAACAGAGTCCTGTTTGTGTCCCTGCCTTGTGGTATCTGTTCCTGTCTGAACTGAGTCCTGTCTATTTCTCCTGTCTTGCAGTATCTGTTCCCGTGTCTGAACTGAGTCCTGTCTATGTCTCCTGCCTTGTGGTATCAGTTCCCGTGTCTGAACTGAGTCCTGTCTGTGTACTCTTGCCTGCTGCCTTTCCTGGAGGCTGTATTTCCAGGCCTGTCTGAACACGCTCCTAGCCTGTTCCTCCCGCCTTCTAGGGGCCGATTACCTAGATCCGTTCCTGTATCTTGTCTGTCCTGTCTGAACACGCTCCTTGCCTGTTCGTCCCGCCTCTCTGGGGGCCGTATTCCCAGACCCGCTCCTGTATCCCGCTGCAGTGTCGGTCTCTTCCGTACACTCAGTTCCAGTCTGAACTCTCTCCTATCCTTTACCTGTTTTGCCTCTGTCTGTTCCTTTCCTTTTTCTGCAGAGTCTGAACTCGTACCTAACTCCTGCTTGTTGTCTCTGTACTCCCGTTTGTGAGTTTGTGGTCCCCTCGCTACTTCACTGCAAGTACCCTGTGGGTATCTGGCTCTGCCTTTCCCTTCCTGTCTGTTCCGTGTGAACAGAGCCCTGTCCGTCCTGCTCTGACTCCTTGCTCACTGCTCCGGCAGTCCTGTCCTGCCCTGCTTCTGCCCGCTGCTCCGGCAGTCCTGTCCTGCCCTGCTTCTGCCCGCTGCTCCGGCAGTCCTGTCCTGCCCTGCTTCTGCCCGCTGCTCCGGCAGTCCTGTCCTGCCCTGCTTCTGCCCGCTGCTCCGGCAGTCCTGTCCTGCCCTGCTTCTGCCCGCTGCTCTGGCAGTCCTGTCCTGCCCTGCTTCTGCCCGCTGCTTCGGCAGTCCTGTCCTGTCCTGCCCTGCTTCTGCCCGCTGCTCCGGCAGTCCTGTCCTGTCCTGCCCTGCTTCTGCCCGCTGCTCCGGCAGTCCTGTCCTGTCCTGCCCTGCTTCTGCCCGCTGCTCCGGCAGTCCTGTCCTGTCCTGCCCTGCTTCTGCCCGCTGCTCCGGCAGTCCTGTCCTGTCCTGCCCTGCTTCTGCCCGCTGCTCCGGCAGTCCTGTCCTGTCCTGCCCTGCTTCTGCCCGCTGCTCCGGCAGTCCTGTCCTGTCCTGCCCTGCTTCTGCCCGCTGCTCCGGCAGTCCTGTCCTGTCCTGCCCTGCTTCTGCCCGCTGCTCCGGCAGTCCTGTCCTGTCCTGCCCTGCTTCTGCCCGCTGCTCCGGCAGTCCTGTCCTGTCCTGCCCTGCTTCTGCCCGCTGATCCGGCAGTCCTGTCCTGCCCTGCTTCTGCCCGCTGATCCGGCAGTCCTGTCCTGCCCTGCTTCTGCCCGCTGCTCCGGCAGTCCTGTCCTGCCCTGCTTGTGCTCGCTGCTCCTGCAGCCCCGTCCTGCTCTGTTCTTGCCCACCGCTTTGGGCGTTCCCTCTCTGCTGTGGTTGTCTACCGCATCTGCGGTTCTGTGACCCAGTCTGTACTGGGTCTTAACCTTTCTGTGCTCCAGCCCGTCCTTTCGGCCAGTACCTCCCTGCCTGCATACTCGCCTGTATCCACCCCTCTGCATACCTGCCGTGTTTGCTTACATCCACCAGTCTGTGCCAGCCTAACCTGCCTGTTCCAGTAATTCCAGTGTGGGTCAACCCCCGTGTCCGGAGTTTGACCTGGAGTAGCACCTGGTCCCTCTGCCCGGTTTCTCCCTGGTGCACTGGCGTCGTATGCCGTCGTGCCACCTTGGTCGGATCGGCCAGATACTTAGTCACGCCCCTCCAGGCACTCTCCGGTCCATGGTCCAGTGGAACCACAACACCCGCACACGCCAGTCAGTCCGGGCGTGTGCATAACAAAAATGAACAAAAAACATTGAATTCAATTCTTTCTGATTTTAGAAACTGCATTAAAGAAGGGGTGCACCGGTCCTGGAGATACTGCAATACCAGGTCAATGCGTGGAGTGGACAGAGCAAGCTCTTTTTCCATCTCCCTGTTCTAAAAATCCATTTAATATATGGTCCCCAGATAGGGGACGTATCAGATATTAAACTGATAAGAACAGATACTACACTTGATCTTAGCCAAAAGGCCGAGAAGCGATAACCAGAATTGGTTTCAAACTACGGAGCCACCCAAGGATCCTGAAAAGTCCATTTGTGGAGATGAGCTCCTGGACTCCCGTTAAGAAGACATGTTGTCAACCTCTAGATCCCTTACATGCCTGCACTTTTCGGCTTGCTGCTGCTGCAATCCACGCGTTTTAAATCTGCATAACTCCACCTCTTTAAACACAGCACCTTCACCCCCTGCTGTTCCCACCCGCCTCAACACCGTTGGAAGGGAGGAGAACCAATTAAGGCGGGGGGTGGGGTGGAACGAGCAGCTGTCTACCCTTAGCAGGAGGGCTCCTGATTACATACCTCTCCTGCTGCTGCTGCTGCTGGCTGTCCAGCAGCAGACTGAAGGTGGCTGCTGCTGTGCACAGGTATATAAAGGCTCAGAGCCTATTATGACACGCGCAGCCAGCGTTCCATTGCCACATTCCATCTACTGCAGGCAGGATACCTGGCTGGCTGAATGTCGCTGAGAAGCTCACAGAGACCGCCATAAGCAACAGTTTAACAGAATGCCACAGACTAATCAACCAAACTTTTTGGGTTGGGTTCTCTTTTATAGTCTGCAGGCATTAAATGAAAGAAGTCAGTGTTCCAGCAGAAGGAGACAACGTTTCAGAAAAGGCATTGTAGCAAACCAAAAAAGAAATTTTAAGCGCAGCAGAGTAACCAGCGCACATACCTGTTAGCTCAGGTGAGTTTAAAAGGCTGCTGTTGATAACAAGGGCATTTGCTAAATAGATGGTGTGTGTGCAACAATATACTGAAAGGTCAATTATATTGTGCAGCTTATCTCACCACCTGTAGTTATTTAGGTGAAAGCTCCAAAATGCTTGCCTAATATGTCTGTTTATCCAAAAGGAAGTAAAAAGGGAGAGCTAGAAAGATAGCATTGCATCACATTACATGGCAATGCAATGCACAGTTGCTGAAGTTGAACCAAAATGAGCTTGTAATCTGGCTTCTGCAACTTTGAACATGAAAAATCCAATGAGGAGAAGAAAAGCAAAGCCAAAGAGTCCATCCCAAAATCCGACAAACAAGCAAAATGAACAAAAACATTGAATTCAATTCTTTCTGATTTTAGAAACTGCATTAAAGAAGGGGTGCACCGGTCCTGGAGATACTGCAATACCAGGTCAATGCGTGGAGTGGACAGAGCAAGCTCTTTTTCCATCTCCCTGTTCTAAAAATCCATTTAATATATGGTCCCCAGATAGGGGACGTATCAGATATTAAACTGATAAGAACAGATACTACACTTGATCTTAGCCAAAAGGCCGAGAAGCGATAACCAGAATTGGTTTCAAACTACGGAGCCACCCAAGGATCCTGAAAAGTCCATTTGTGGAGATGAGCTCCTGGACTCCCGTTAAGAAGACATGTTGTCAACCTCTAGATCCCTTACATGCCTGCACTTTTCGGCTTGCTGCTGCTGCAATCCACGCGTTTTAGATCTGCATAACTCCACCTCTTTAAACACAGCACCTTCACCCCCTGCTGTTCCCACCCGCCTCAACACCGTTGGAAGGGAGGAGAACCAATTAAGGCGGGGGGTGGGGTGGAACGAGCAGCTGTCTACCCTTAGCAGGAGGGCTCCTGATTACATACCTCTCCTGCTGCTGCTGCTGCTGGCTGTCCAGCAGCAGACTGAAGGTGGCTGCTGCTGTGCACAGGTATATAAAGGCTCAGAGCCTATTATGACACGCGCAGCCAGCGTTCCATTGCCACATTCCATCTACTGCAGGCAGGATACCTGGCTGGCTGAATGTCGCTGAGAAGCTCACAGAGACCGCCATAAGCAACAGTTTAACAGAATGCCACAGACTAATCAACCAAACTTTTTGGGTTGGGTTCTCTTTTATAGTCTGCAGGCATTAAATGAAAGAAGTCAGTGTTCCAGCAGAAGGAGACAACGTTTCAGAAAAGGCATTGTAGCAAACCAAAAAAGAAATTTTAAGCGCAGCAGAGTAACCAGCGCACATACCTGTTAGCTCAGGTGAGTTTAAAAGGCTGCTGTTGATAACAAGGGCATTTGCTAAATAGATGGTGTGTGTGCAACAATATACTGAAAGGTCAATTATATTGTGCAGCTTATCTCACCACCTGTAGTTATTTAGGTGAAAGCTCCAAAATGCTTGCCTAATATGTCTGTTTATCCAAAAGGAAGTAAAAAGGGAGAGCTAGAAAGATAGCATTGCATCACATTACATGGCAATGCAATGCACAGTTGCTGAAGTTGAACCAAAATGAGCTTGTAATCTGGCTTCTGCAACTTTGAACATGAAAAATCCAATGAGGAGAAGAAAAGCAAAGCCAAAGAGTCCATCCCAAAATCCGACAAACAAGCAAAATGAACAAAAAACATTGAATTCAATTCTTTCTGATTTTAGAAACTGCATTAAAGAAGGGGTGCACCGGTCCTGGAGATACTGCAATACCAGGTCAATGCGTGGAGTGGACAGAGCAAGCTCTTTTTCCATCTCCCTGTTCTAAAAATCCATTTAATATATGGTCCCCAGATAGGGGACGTATCAGATATTAAACTGATAAGAACAGATACTACACTTGATCTTAGCCAAAAGGCCGAGAAGCGATAACCAGAATTGGTTTCAAACTACGGAGCCACCCAAGGATCCTGAAAAGTCCATTTGTGGAGATGAGCTCCTGGACTCCCGTTAAGAAGACATGTTGTCAACCTCTAGATCCCTTACATGCCTGCACTTTTCGGCTTGCTGCTGCTGCAATCCACGCGTTTTAGATCTGCATAACTCCACCTCTTTAAACACAGCACCTTCACCCCCTGCTGTTCCCACCCGCCTCAACACCGTTGGAAGGGAGGAGAACCAATTAAGGCAGGGGGTGGGGTGGAACGAGCAGCTGTCTACCCTTAGCAGGAGGGCTCCTGATTACATACCTCTCCTGCTGCTGCTGCTGCTGGCTGTCCAGCAGCAGACTGAAGGTGGCTGCTGCTGTGCACAGGTATATAAAGGCTCAGAGCCTATTATGACACGCGCAGCCAGCGTTCCATTGCCACATTCCATCTACTGCAGGCAGGATACCTGGCTGGCTGAATGTCGCTGAGAAGCTCACAGAGACCGCCATAAGCAACAGTTTAACAGAATGCCACAGACTAATCAACCAAACTTTTTGGGTTGGGTTCTCTTTTATAGTCTGCAGGCATTAAATGAAAGAAGTCAGTGTTCCAGCAGTAGGAGACAACGTTTCAGAAAAGGCATTGTAGCAAACCAAAAAAGAAATTTTAAGCGCAGCAGAGTAACCAGCGCACATACCTGTTAGCTCAGGTGAGTTTAAAAGGCTGCTGTTGATAACAAGGGCATTTGCTAAATAGATGGTGTGTGTGCAACAATATACTGAAAGGTCAATTATATTGTGCAGCTTATCTCACCACCTGTAGTTATTTAGGTGAAAGCTCCAAAATGCTTGCCTAATATGTCTGTTTATCCAAAAGGAAGTAAAAAGGGAGAGCTAGAAAGATAGCATTGCATCACATTACATGGCAATGCAATGCACAGTTGCTGAAGTTGAACCAAAATGAGCTTGTAATCTGGCTTCTGCAACTTTGAACATGAAAAATCCAATGAGGAGAAGAAAAGCAAAGCCAAAGAGTCCATCCCAAAATCCGACAAACAAGCAAAATGAACAAAAAACATTGAATTCAATTCTTTCTGATTTTAGAAACTGCATTAAAGAAGGGGTGCACCGGTCCTGGAGATACTGCAGTACCAGGTCAATGCGTGGAGTGGACAGAGCAAGCTCTTTTTCCATCTCCCTGTTCTAAAAATCCATTTAATATATGGTCCCCAGATAGGGGACGTATCAGATATTAAACTGATAAGAACAGATACTACACTTGATCTTAGCCAAAAGGCCGAGAAGCGATAACCAGAATTGGTTTCAAACTACGGAGCCACCCAAGGATCCTGAAAAGTCCATTTGTGGAGATGAGCTCCTGGACTCCCGTTAAGAAGACATGTTGTCAACCTCTAGATCCCTTACATGCCTGCACTTTTCGGCTTGCTGCTGCTGCAATCCACGCGTTTTAGATCTGCATAACTCCACCTCTTTAAACACAGCACCTTCACCCCCTGCTGTTCCCACCCGCCTCAACACCGTTGGAAGGGAGGAGAACCAATTAAGGCGGGGGGTGGGGTGGAACGAGCAGCTGTCTACCCTTAGCAGGAGGGCTCCTGATTACATACCTCTCCTGCTGCTGCTGCTGGCTGTCCAGCAGCAGACTGAAGGTGGCTGCTGCTGTGCACAGGTATATAAAGGCTCAGAGCCTATTATGACACGCGCAGCCAGCGTTCCATTGCCACATTCCATCTACTGCAGGCAGGATACCTGGCTGGCTGAATGTCGCTGAGAAGCTCACAGAGACCGCCATAAGCAACAGTTTAACAGAATGCCACAGACTAATCAACCAAACTTTTTGGGTTGGGTTCTCTTTTATAGTCTGCAGGCATTAAATGAAAGAAGTCAGTGTTCCAGCAGAAGGAGACAACGTTTCAGAAAAGGCATTGTAGCAAACCAAAAAAGAAATTTTAAGCGCAGCAGAGTAACCAGCGCACATACCTGTTAGCTCAGGTGAGTTTAAAAGGCTGCTGTTGATAACAAGGGCATTTGCTAAATAGATGGTGTGTGTGCAACAATATACTGAAAGGTCAATTATATTGTGCAGCTTATCTCACCACCTGTAGTTATTTAGGTGAAAGCTCCAAAATGCTTGCCTAATATGTCTGTTTATCCAAAAGGAAGTAAAAAGGGAGAGCTAGAAAGATAGCATTGCATCACATTACATGGCAATGCAATGCACAGTTGCTGAAGTTGAACCAAAATGAGCTTGTAATCTGGCTTCTGCAACTTTGAACATGAAAAATCCAATGAGGAGAAGAAAAGCAAAGCCAAAGAGTCCATCCCAAAATCCGACAAACAAGCAAAATGAACAAAAAACATTGAATTCAATTCTTTCTGATTTTAGAAACTGCATTAAAGAAGGGGTGCACCGGTCCTGGAGATACTGCAATACCAGGTCAATGCGTGGAGTGGACAGAGCAAGCTCTTTTTCCATCTCCCTGTTCTAAAAATCCATTTAATATATGGTCCCCAGATAGGGGACGTATCAGATATTAAACTGATAAGAACAGATACTACACTTGATCTTAGCCAAAAGGCCGAGAAGCGATAACCAGAATTGGTTTCAAACTACGGAGCCACCCAAGGATCCTGAAAAGTCCATTTGTGGAGATGAGCTCCTGGACTCCCGTTAAGAAGACATGTTGTCAACCTCTAGATCCCTTACATGCCTGCACTTTTCGGCTTGCTGCTGCTGCAATCCACGCGTTTTAGATCTGCATAACTCCACCTCTTTAAACACAGCACCTTCACCCCCTGCTGTTCCCACCCGCCTCAACACCGTTGGAAGGGAGGAGAACCAATTAAGGCGGGGGGTGGGGTGGAACGAGCAGCTGTCTACCCTTAGCAGGAGGGCTCCTGATTACATACCTCTCCTGCTGCTGCTGCTGCTGGCTGTCCAGCAGCAGACTGAAGGTGGCTGCTGCTGTGCACAGGTATATAAAGGCTCAGAGCCTATTATGACACGCGCAGCCAGCGTTCCATTGCCACATTCCATCTACTGCAGGCAGGATACCTGGCTGGCTGAATGTCGCTGAGAAGCTCACAGAGACCGCCATAAGCAACAGTTTAACAGAATGCCACAGACTAATCAACCAAACTTTTTGGGTTGGGTTCTCTTTTATAGTCTGCAGGCATTAAATGAAAGAAGTCAGTGTTCCAGCAGAAGGAGACAACGTTTCAGAAAAGGCATTGTAGCAAACCAAAAAAGAAATTTTAAGTGCAGCAGAGTAACCAGCGCACATACCTGTTAGCTCAGGTGAGTTTAAAAGGCTGCTGTTGATAACAAGGGCATTTGCTAAATAGATGGTGTGTGTGCAACAATATACTGAAAGGTCAATTATATTGTGCAGCTTATCTCACCACCTGTAGTTATTTAGGTGAAAGCTCCAAAATGCTTGCCTAATATGTCTGTTTATCCAAAAGGAAGTAAAAAGGGAGAGCTAGAAAGATAGCATTGCATCACATTACATGGCAATGCAATGCACAGTTGCTGAAGTTGAACCAAAATGAGCTTGTAATCTGGCTTCTGCAACTTTGAACATGAAAAATCCAATGAGGAGAAGAAAAGCAAAGCCAAAGAGTCCATCCCAAAATCCGACAAACAAGCAAAATGAACAAAAAACATTGAATTCAATTCTTTCTGATTTTAGAAACTGCATTAAAGAAGGGGTGCACCGGTCCTGGAGATACTGCAATACCAGGTCAATGCGTGGAGTGGACAGAGCAAGCTCTTTTTCCATCTCCCTGTTCTAAAAATCCATTTAATATATGGTCCCCAGATAGGGGACGTATCAGATATTAAACTGATAAGAACAGATACTACACTTGATCTTAGCCAAAAGGCCGAGAAGCGATAACCAGAATTGGTTTCAAACTACGGAGCCACCCAAGGATCCTGAAAAGTCCATTTGTGGAAATGAGCTCCTGGACTCCCGTTAAGAAGACATGTTGTCAACCTCTAGATCCCTTACATGCCTGCACTTTTCGGCTTGCTGCTGCTGCAATCCACGCGTTTTAGATCTGCATAACTCCACCTCTTTAAACACAGCACCTTCAACCCCTGCTGTTCCCACCCGCCTCAACACCGTTGGAAGGGAGGAGAACCAATTAAGGCGGGGGGTGGGGTGGAATGAGCAGCTGTCTACCCTTAGCAGGAGGGCTCCTGATTACATACCTCTCCTGCTGCTGCTGCTGCTGGCTGTCCAGCAGCAGACTGAAGGTGGCTGCTGCTGTGCACAGGTATATAAAGGCTCAGAGCCTATTATGACACGCGCAGCCAGCGTTCCATTGCCACATTCCATCTACTGCAGGCAGGATACCTGGCTGGCTGAATGTCGCTGAGAAGCTCACAGAGACCGCCATAAGCAACAGTTTAACAGAATGCCACAGACTAATCAACCAAACTTTTTGGGTTGGGTTCTCTTTTATAGTCTGCAGGCATTAAATGAAAGAAGTCAGTGTTCCAGCAGAAGGAGACGTTTCAGAAAAGGCATTGTAGCAAACCAAAAAAGAAATTTTAAGCGCAGCAGAGTAACCAGCGCACATACCTGTTAGCTCAGGTGAGTTTAAAAGGCTGCTGTTGATAACAAGGGCATTTGCTAAATAGATGGTGTGTGTGCAACAATATACTGAAAGGTCAATTATATTGTGCAGCTTATCTCACCACCTGTAGTTATTTAGGTGAAAGCTCCAAAATGCTTGCCTAATATGTCTGTTTATCCAAAAGGAAGTAAAAAGGGAGAGCTAGAAAGATAGCATTGCATCACATTACATGGCAATGCAATGCACAGTTGCTGAAGTTGAACCAAAATGAGCTTGTAATCTGGCTTCTGCAACTTTGAACATGAAAAATCCAATGAGGAGAAGAAAAGCAAAGCCAAAGAGTCCATCCCAAAATCCGACAAACAAGCAAAATGAACAAAAAACATTGAATTCAATTCTTTCTGATTTTAGAAACTGCATTAAAGAAGGGGTGCACCGGTCCTGGAGATACTGCAATACCAGGTCAATGCGTGGAGTGGACAGAGCAAGCTCTTTTTCCATCTCCCTGTTCTAAAAATCCATTTAATATATGGTCCCCAGATAGGGGACGTATCAGATATTAAACTGATAAGAACAGATACTACACTTGATCTTAGCCAAAAGGCCGAGAAGCGATAACCAGAATTGGTTTCAAACTACGGAGCCACCCAAGGATCCTGAAAAGTCCATTTGTGGAGATGAGCTCCTGGACTCCCGTTAAGAAGACATGTTGTCAACCTCTAGATCCCTTACATGCCTGCACTTTTCGGCTTGCTGCTGCTGCAATCCACGCGTTTTAGATCTGCATAACTCCACCTCTTTAAACACAGCACCTTCACCCCCTGCTGTTCCCACCCGCCTCAACACCGTTGGAAGGGAGGAGAACCAATTAAGGCGGGGGGTGGGGTGGAACGAGCAGCTGTCTACCCTTAGCAGGAGGGCTCCTGATTACATACCTCTCCTGCTGCTGCTGCTGCTGGCTGTCCAGCAGCAGACTGAAGGTGGCTGCTGCTGTGCACAGGTATATAAAGGCTCAGAGCCTATTATGACACGCGCAGCCAGCGTTCCATTGCCACATTCCATCTACTGCAGGCAGGATACCTGGCTGGCTGAATGTCGCTGAGAAGCTCACAGAGACCGCCATAAGCAACAGTTTAACAGAATGCCACAGACTAATCAACCAAACTTTTTGGGTTGGGTTCTCTTTTATAGTCTGCAGGCATTAAATGAAAGAAGTCAGTGTTCCAGCAGAAGGAGACAACGTTTCAGAAAAGGCATTGTAGCAAACCAAAAAAGAAATTTTAAGCGCAGCAGAGTAACCAGCGCACATACCTGTTAGCTCAGGTGAGTTTAAAAGGCTGCTGTTGATAACAAGGGCATTTGCTAAATAGATGGTGTGTGTGCAACAATATACTGAAAGGTCAATTATATTGTGCAGCTTATCTCACCACCTGTAGTTATTTAGGTGAAAGCTCCAAAATGCTTGCCTAATATGTCTGTTTATCCAAAAGGAAGTAAAAAGGGAGAGCTAGAAAGATAGCATTGCATCACATTACATGGCAATGCAATGCACAGTTGCTGAAGTTGAACCAAAATGAGCTTGTAATCTGGCTTCTGCAACTTTGAACATGAAAAATCCAATGAGGAGAAGAAAAGCAAAGCCAAAGAGTCCATCCCAAAATCCGACAAACAAGCAAAATGAACAAAAAACATTGAATTCAATTCTTTCTGATTTTAGAAACTGCATTAAAGAAGGGGTGCACCGGTCCTGGAGATACTGCAATACCAGGTCAATGCGTGGAGTGGACAGAGCAAGCTCTTTTTCCATCTCCCTGTTCTAAAAATCCATTTAATATATGGTCCCCAGATAGGGGACGTATCAGATATTAAACTGATAAGAACAGATTTTTTGATTGAATATATCTTTTATTAGCACAAAAAATAAGTTAACAGACAGTGTACAGTGCCGCAGCCCAGTACACACAGAATTCTACATCATATTTACATAGCATGAGGATACGACGCACTAACTAGACACATCACACCCCTATGCTACACAAAACACTCAATCTGAAAGAAAAAGCATGTCAATCAATACAGTACGAAGAATCGTGATAAGAGATGGGGATTGGGAAAAAGGGGATGGGGAGGGGAAAATCACAGGCCCGAAGCTTTATTAAAAGACAAGACACATAAGGGGAGAGGGGGAGGAGGGGTTTAGTCCTCATCCTCGTCCTCCGGACCGTCCACGATGGAATAGTCTCTGAGCAGGCTGTGGATCAGCCTGCGGCAGTCCTGGATGGACATCCTCTCCCTCCTCAAGATGAGCCGGTTCCTGGCGACCCAAACGGCATCCTTGAAGCAGTTCATAAGGCGCCAAGCCTCCTGGATGGCTCCGACGGTATGAACCCCAGGGAAGAGTCCGTAAAGCACAGAATGGTGCGATAGGCTCGCCCTGGGGACAGAGTTCCTCAGGTCGTCCTCAAGGGCAGTCAACAGGCGCTGTGCAAATCCGCAGTCCAAAAAAGTGTGCAAAGATGTTTCCTCCACGAAGGGGCACCTTGGGCAGTACCGGGTCTTGCACAGGTTCCGGGCATGCATGAATGACCGGACGGGCAGTCCGCCCTGAATCGCCATCCACGACAAGTCCTTGTGCCCGTTGGTCAGCCTGTCAGACGACACATTTGTCCACACAGTCTCCAGCGTGTCCTGGTGAAGTCCTGTGATGTTCTCCACGTCATCCTTGGCTCTGATGAGCTTGTGGATAGTTTTGGGCTTCCACAAGTCGGGCTTGAGTCCCTCCAGTTGATGTTCCCCCACAAATCGAACGACGTCTCCGTAGAACCATGGCGTCGTCCAGTTGTAGGGGAAGGAGCTGTCCCACTTGTCCCAGCCGAGTCGCCTCCAAAGAGGAAGCAGGAAAAAGCGAGACATGGACCTGCCCGCGGAGCCATTCTTGACTTGCAAAGTCCGGCGGACACAATCACACACAAAAGAGGATCGCAGGAGGGTGGGGATATCTGGAACGCCCTTCCCACCCTTGCGAGGCTCCTTGTACATGACGGCCCGCCTGACTCTGTCCATCTTGGATCCCCAGACAAAGTGAAACACTGTCCTGGTAATGGCCCTGCACACAGTGACGTGTGGGGGCCAGGCCTGCGCCGTGTACTGCAAGACGGGCAGGACCTCATTACGCAGGACGAGTGCCTTACCCTCACAAGTGAGGTGTCTGAGGCTCCAGAGTCCGATCCGTTGCTTCACTTTGGCCAAGCGTTCTTGCCAGGACTTGAGGGCCGCTCCTTCCTTCCCGAACCAGACTCCCAGCACCTTGAGGAAATCCGGTTGAATGTTGAAGGGGAAGAGGGCGGAGGAGGCCGGCTGCCAATCCCCGAAGAGCATGGCTTCCGACTTCCTGCAGTTGACTTTGGCCCCTGAAGCCCGGCCGAACCTCTCACACGTCTGGACGAGGGCGTCGACTGAACCACGATCAGCGCAGAAGACGGTGACGTCGTCCATGTAGAGCGAGCACTTGACCTCGTGTCGTCCCGGACCCGGTGCGGTGATCCCTCTGATCTCTCCATTCTGCCGGATAGCCTCTGCGAAGAGTTCTATAACACAAACAAAAAGAAGAGGTGATAGAGGGCAGCCTTGTCTGACCCCAGAGAGGACAGGGAAGGGGTCAGTCTTCCAGCCGTTCACCAACACCGAGCTGTGGATATCAAAATACATCAGACGGACATACGAACAAAACATGTTACCCAAACCTAACCGGTGCAGAGCTCGGCCCATGAACTCGTGGGAAACCCGGTCGAAGGCCTTCTCCTGATCCAAGGAGACCAGGGCCGCGTGTGCGCGGCGGACCTTGATGTACTCGACCGTGTCCCGCACGAGAGCGAGGCTGTCTGCGATGCGACGTCCAGGAATGCCGCAGGTCTGGTCCGGGTGGATGATCCGTCTGATGACCGTCTTAAGTCGTGTCGCCATCGTCTTGGCCAGGATCTTGTAGTCCACGTTGAGCAGAGTGATGGGACGCCAATTCCTCAGGTCGCACCTCTCTCCCTTCCGCTTGTACAGGATCGTGACCATTCCTTCCCTCAAAGATGGAGGCATTCTACCCTCCACCACCATCTCCTCGTACAGGTCCAACAGGTCCGGACAGATGAGGTCTCCCAGCGCTACATAGAGCTCCGCTGGAAGACCATCACTGCCCGGGGTCCTGCCGGTCCTAAAGGATTTAGCGGCAGAGAGCAATTCGCCCACCATCAGAGGTTTGTCCAAGGCTGCCGTGCCTGCAGGATCAAGATGGTTAGTGATACCTGACAGGAACTTATCAGCAGCGTCGGGGTCGGTAGTCTTGTGGGAGTAGAGTTTGCTGTAGAAGTCGCTGACGACCCTCATCACGTCCTCCTTCCCACGTCGCATGTTTCCGCTCTCGTCTCGCAGCTCGTTCAGGGGCGTGTGACCGGCATGAAGTTTCCTGAAAAAGAATGAGTTACATTTCTCACCCTTCTCCAGATTCTCCACTTTGGAACGGAAGACGATTCGCTTGGACTCCTCCTCAAAGTGCCTTTTCAGGCTCTTCTTGGTCTCCTCCAGCTCCTCCCTCACGTCCCAGCCGCAGTGAAGAAGGTCCTGCAGCGACCGCAGCTCGCGCTGCAGCCCTCTGAAGTCCCTCCTCTTCTCACACGCCTGTTGTCGACCCTTGGCCTGAAAGAAACAGCGAAACTCAAGTTTAACATATTCCCACCAATCAGAGACTGTTTGGAAGCTACCCTTGTAGGACTGCCACATTGCGTAGGCTGCTCTCAGCTCCTCCACGACTTCATCCTGAGCCAGCAGAGCACAATTCAGCTTCCAGGAGCCGGGGCCGGACGGAAAACCGTCGCCGAGGACACCTTGTAAGTGAATGGCTCTGTGGTCGGAGAAGAAGCAGGGGACCATCGAGCGCCTACTCTGCCTGACTGCCCGAGAGGTGAACACAAAGTCAATCCTGGAGCGGAGTGAGCCATCGGGTCGGCTCCACGAATAGTTCGTGGAGCCTCTCCCCATGGAGCCCACCACGTCCTGAAGAGAGGCCTCGGTTACCATCTCGATGAGCAGCTTGGACGTGATGTCCAACTTGGCAGATGTGCCAGAACTACGACCATCCTCCTCGATGGGGCAGTTGAAATCCCCGGCCATCACTAAGGTCCTGGTGGTGGCAAGCTGAAGCCGCAGGGTCTGGAAAAGCTCCAAACGCTCATTCTTCAGTGGGGACGCATACACGTTGATGAACCTGACAGGTTCTCCTGCCCAGTTGCCATCTACAACAAGAGCCCTGCCGCAGATGAGCTCCTGGACGGACTCAAGCGTGAATGCGCCCCCCCTGATCAGAATTGCGACCCCCGCAGACTTGCAGTCACCCCCACCGGACCAGTAGGATGGACCGTGGGACCACTCCCTGGCCAGATGTTTGAAGGACCTAGAGGAGGGAAGGGAACATTCCTGCAACATATAAACATCACACAACTGGGAAGTAAGGAAGGCATAAATAGTCTGACGTCTGAACTTGTCCTTGATGCTCCTGACATTAATGGAAAATAAGTTAATATTAGCCATCATGTAGGGAAAAAAGAAAAAGTTAGCGCAGGCAATACACCTTAGTTACCACTCCGGTCGGGTGGTCCCTCGTCGGTGTTGACTGCTGGTGACGGGATCACCAGCAGGCCCTCTTCCTCCATCTGGTCAAGCAGCGCGGCCTCGATCTCGGCGACCACCAGTTCCTCCTCTTCTGGCTCGGCCACCAGGGTCTCAACCATGTGCTCCATCTCTTCTGGCTCAGGGAGGGTATCCTCCTTTTCGCCTACGAAATCCAGAATCTTCTTTTTGGAGGATTCAGTAGCAGGGCTGTCCTCCACTTTCCTCTTTCCCCGGGTTGGAACTGGGGAGACAAGAAGGGGAAAATCCTCCTCGGAATAGATAGCGGCGGGTGGAGGAAAGGTTAATTCCACCGCTACCATGGTCTGGGGAGGGAGAGTGGCTGCCGGGGCAGGGGAAAGGACACCTGCTGAGGAGTAGGGGAAGGAGGAAGAGGAAGTGGAATCCTCAGCAGGGGTGGCCGGGGTGGGGGGGGATTGGACGGGGGTGGCAGGGGGAGGGATCGAGAGAGGGGTGACAGAACTCTTACCCTCCTTTGACTTTTTCTTCTGCTTCGGAGCTGTTGGGACCGTCGCTGGGGCTTTGGCCACCGACTCCTTGACCGCTTTGGCCTTGGTCATCTCGGCCTTGGCCGCTGGGGCCTTGGTTGTCGCGTCCTTGACCTTCACAGGCCTGGTCGTTGGGGCCTTGTCCTCCGGAGCTGGGGTCGTCCCAACCACCGATGCCCAGGATCTCTCACGCTTGGGGCAATCCTTGTATAGATGAGCCGCCAGCCCACACAGGTTGCAGGACGTCTTCTTCGGGCAGTCCTTCGAGCTGTGTCCCGTCACTCGACAAATCCTGCAGGCATCCTCCTTGCAGTCCTTCATCTCGTGGCCGTTCTTGCCGCATCTCCTGCAGTTCCGCGGCATGTCCGGGTAATAGATGAGGCCGTAGGAGTTGCCCAGGGAGAATGTCGGGGGCAGGTGCCGAAGTCCGTCTGAGTACGCCAGGTCCCTGTGAAGTCTAACGGTCACCGACCACTTACCTGTCCAGAAGCCGAGTCCATTCAGGATGTGAGAGGGTTCCTTCACAACCAAACAGAAGCGTCTCAGGAAGGTACAGATGTCTTGGCCTGGGGTGTGCGGGTTGCGCATGGAGACCGTGATCCTCCTTTCGTCCCTCTGGATAGGGCAGCTACCTGTAAAGGCAGAGAAAGAATTATCCGGTCCTTTTGCGCTTACCATTTCCCAGAACCTCCTGCAGGTGTTCACAGTGGCGAAGGTGACGAAGAAGATCCCCGTCAAGAAGGTCTGGATGCTGAGGGTGTCCGACCTGGAGAAGCCTCGATCCAGCAGCATCTTCTGGCAGAGCACGTCCGAGGACATGTCCGGCACCCTCCCATCCACTTCCTTCAGCTTCAGGGCCACCGTCTGCCGCATCCATGGCTCCAGGGCTGGAGCTTCGTGGTGGGGCTTCTGGGGTCCCTTCTGCTGGCCAGTCGTGGAGGCAGAGTCCTTGGGGTCAGAATCGGCTCCTGGCTGGGCCCTCCTGGCTGTCCCCTGCTCCAGGCTCTTCTTTTCAGCCTTCCTCGCAGCGCTTGCCATGGCTTTCCTCCTGCAGTTACTTCTTGGAGCTGGAGCTGGAACTCTTCCCGGAATGGGTGGAGCTATGCAGATTCTTCTCCCGTCGTGTTCTGGACAAATTCCCCGAAAGGTCTTTGTCTCGATGATTTTCTTCCTCGAAGATTCCACAGGACAGCCCGATTCTTCTCCGAGTCTTCGTCTTCTTCTGGATTCTTTAGAGCTTCTTCCTCCCACCGATATCCGCCTTCCTTCTCCGATGTCAGCTGGGCTCCGAAGCTCTTCTCCTTCCGAGTTCGATCGCTCTCGTCAAGTGTAGATCGTAGCTCTTGTGTTCTTAAAAGAACAGATACTACACTTGATCTTAGCCAAAAGGCCGAGAAGCGATAACCAGAATTGGTTTCAAACTACGGAGCCACCCAAGGATCCTGAAAAGTCCATTTGTGGAGATGAGCTCCTGGACTCCCGTTAAGAAGACATGTTGTCAACCTCTAGATCCCTTACATGCCTGCACTTTTCGGCTTGCTGCTGCTGCAATCCACGCGTTTTAGATCTGCATAACTCCACCTCTTTAAACACAGCACCTTCACCCCCTGCTGTTCCCACCCGCCTCAACACCGTTGGAAGGGAGGAGAACCAATTAAGGCGGGGGGTGGGGTGGAACGAGCAGCTGTCTACCCTTAGCAGGAGGGCTCCTGATTACATACCTCTCCTGCTGCTGCTGCTGCTGGCTGTCCAGCAGCAGACTGAAGGTGGCTGCTGCTGTGCACAGGTATATAAAGGCTCAGAGCCTATTATGACACGCGCAGCCAGCGTTCCATTGCCACATTCCATCTACTGCAGGCAGGATACCTGGCTGGCTGAATGTCGCTGAGAAGCTCACAGAGACCGCCATAAGCAACAGTTTAACAGAATGCCACAGACTAATCAACCAAACTTTTTGGGTTGGGTTCTCTTTTATAGTCTGCAGGCATTAAATGAAAGAAGTCAGTGTTCCAGCAGAAGGAGACAACGTTTCAGAAAAGGCATTGTAGCAAACCAAAAAAGAAATTTTAAGCGCAGCAGAGTAACCAGCGCACATACCTGTTAGCTCAGGTGAGTTTAAAAGGCTGCTGTTGATAACAAGGGCATTTGCTAAATAGATGGTGTGTGTGCAACAATATACTGAAAGGTCAATTATATTGTGCAGCTTATCTCACCACCTGTAGTTATTTAGGTGAAAGCTCCAAAATGCTTGCCTAATATGTCTGTTTATCCAAAAGGAAGTAAAAAGGGAGAGCTAGAAAGATAGCATTGCATCACATTACATGGCAATGCAATGCACAGTTGCTGAAGTTGAACCAAAATGAGCTTGTAATCTGGCTTCTGCAACTTTGAACATGAAAAATCCAATGAGGAGAAGAAAAGCAAAGCCAAAGAGTCCATCCCAAAATCCGACAAACAAGCAAAATGAACAAAAAACATTGAATTCAATTCTTTCTGATTTTAGAAACTGCATTAAAGAAGGGGTGCACCGGTCCTGGAGATACTGCAATACCAGGTCAATGCGTGGAGTGGACAGAGCAAGCTCTTTTTCCATCTCCCTGTTCTAAAAATCCATTTAATATATGGTCCCCAGATAGGGGACGTATCAGATATTAAACTGATAAGAACAGATACTACACTTGATCTTAGCCAAAAGGCCGAGAAGCGATAACCAGAATTGGTTTCAAACTACGGAGCCACCCAAGGATCCTGAAAAGTCCATTTGTGGAGATGAGCTCCTGGACTCCCGTTAAGAAGACATGTTGTCAACCTCTAGATCCCTTACATGCCTGCACTTTTTGGCTTGCTGCTGCTGCAATCCACGCGTTTTAGATCTGCATAACTCCACCTCTTTAAACACAGCACCTTCACCCCCTGCTGTTCCCACCCGCCTCAACACCGTTGGAAGGGAGGAGAACCAATTAAGGCGGGGGGTGGGGTGGAACGAGCAGCTGTCTACCCTTAGCAGGAGGGCTCCTGATTACATACCTCTCCTGCTGCTGCTGCTGCTGGCTGTCCAGCAGCAGACTGAAGGTGGCTGCTGCTGTGCACAGGTATATAAAGGCTCAGAGCCTATTATGACACGCGCAGCCAGCGTTCCATTGCCACATTCCATCTACTGCAGGCAGGATACCTGGCTGGCTGAATGTCGCTGAGAAGCTCACAGAGACCGCCATAAGCAACAGTTTAACAGAATGCCACAGACTAATCAACCAAACTTTTTGGGTTGGGTTCTCTTTTATAGTCTGCAGGCATTAAATGAAAGAAGTCAGTGTTCCAGCAGAAGGAGACAACGTTTCAGAAAAGGCATTGTAGCAAACCAAAAAAGAAATTTTAAGCGCAGCAGAGTAACCAGCGCACATACCTGTTAGCTCAGGTGAGTTTAAAAGGCTGCTGTTGATAACAAGGGCATTTGCTAAATAGATGGTGTGTGTGCAACAATATACTGAAAGGTCAATTATATTGTGCAGCTTATCTCACCACCTGTAGTTATTTAGGTGAAAGCTCCAAAATGCTTGCCTAATATGTCTGTTTATCCAAAAGGAAGTAAAAAGGGAGAGCTAGAAAGATAGCATTGCATCACATTACATGCAATGCAATGCACAGTTGCTGAAGTTGAACCAAAATGAGCTTGTAATCTGGCTTCTGCAACTTTGAACATGAAAAATCCAATGAGGAGAAGAAAAGCAAAGCCAAAGAGTCCATCCCAAAATCCGACAAACAAGCAAAATGAACAAAAAACATTGAATTCAATTCTTTCTGATTTTAGAAACTGCATTAAAGAAGGGGTGCACCGGTCCTGGAGATACTGCAATACCAGGTCAATGCGTGGAGTGGACAGAGCAAGCTCTTTTTCCATCTCCCTGTTCTAAAAATCCATTTAATATATGGTCCCCAGATAGGGGACGTATCAGATATTAAACTGATAAGAACAGATACTACACTTGATCTTAGCCAAAAGGCCGAGAAGCGATAACCAGAATTGGTTTCAAACTACGGAGCCACCCAAGGATCCTGAAAAGTCCATTTGTGGAGATGAGCTCCTGGACTCCCGTTAAGAAGACATGTTGTCAACCTCTAGATCCCTTACATGCCTGCACTTTTCGGCTTGCTGCTGCTGCAATCCACGCGTTTTAGATCTGCATAACTCCACCTCTTTAAACACAGCACCTTCACCCCCTGCTGTTCCCACCCGCCTCAACACCGTTGGAAGGGAGGAGAACCAATTAAGGCGGGGGGTGGGGTGGAACGAGCAGCTGTCTACCCTTAGCAGGAGGGCTCCTGATTACATACCTCTCCTGCTGCTGCTGCTGCTGGCTGTCCAGCAGCAGACTGAAGGTGGCTGCTGCTGTGCACAGGTATATAAAGGCTCAGAGCCTATTATGACACGCGCAGCCAGCGTTCCATTGCCACATTCCATCTACTGCAGGCAGGATACCTGGCTGGCTGAATGTCGCTGAGAAGCTCACAGAGACCGCCATAAGCAACAGTTTAACAGAATGCCACAGACTAATCAACCAAACTTTTTGGGTTGGGTTCTCTTTTATAGTCTGCAGGCATTAAATGAAAGAAGTCAGTGTTCCAGCAGAAGGAGACAACGTTTCAGAAAAGGCATTGTAGCAAACCAAAAAAGAAATTTTAAGCGCAGCAGAGTAACCAGCGCACATACCTGTTAGCTCAGGTGAGTTTAAAAGGCTGCTGTTGATAACAAGGGCATTTGCTAAATAGATGGTGTGTGTGCAACAATATACTGAAAGGTCAATTATATTGTGCAGCTTATCTCACCACCTGTAGTTATTTAGGTGAAAGCTCCAAAATGCTTGCCTAATATGTCTGTTTATCCAAAAGGAAGTAAAAAGGGAGAGCTAGAAAGATAGCATTGCATCACATTACATGGCAATGCAATGCACAGTTGCTGAAGTTGAACCAAAATGAGCTTGTAATCTGGCTTCTGCAACTTTGAACATGAAAAATCCAATGAGGAGAAGAAAAGCAAAGCCAAAGAGTCCATCCCAAAATCCGACAAACAAGCAAAATGAACAAAAAACATTGAATTCAATTCTTTCTGATTTTAGAAACTGCATTAAAGAAGGGGTGCACCGGTCCTGGAGATACTGCAATACCAGGTCAATGCGTGGAGTGGACAGAGCAAGCTCTTTTTCCATCTCCCTGTTCTAAAAATCCATTTAATATATGGTCCCCAGATAGGGGACGTATCAGATATTAAACTGATAAGAACAGATACTACACTTGATCTTAGCCAAAAGGCCGAGAAGCGATAACCAGAATTGGTTTCAAACTACGGAGCCACCCAAGGATCCTGAAAAGTCCATTTGTGGAGATGAGCTCCTGGACTCCCGTTAAGAAGACATGTTGTCAACCTCTAGATCCCTTACATGCCTGCACTTTTCGGCTTGCTGCTGCTGCAATCCACGCGTTTTAGATCTGCATAACTCCACCTCTTTAAACACAGCACCTTCACCCCCTGCTGTTCCCACCCGCCTCAACACCGTTGGAAGGGAGGAGAACCAATTAAGGCGGGGGGTGGGGTGGAACGAGCAGCTGTCTACCCTTAGCAGGAGGGCTCCTGATTACATACCTCTCCTGCTGCTGCTGCTGCTGGCTGTCCAGCAGCAGACTGAAGGTGGCTGCTGCTGTGCACAGGTATATAAAGGCTCAGAGCCTATTATGACACGCGCAGCCAGCGTTCCATTGCCACATTCCATCTACTGCAGGCAGGATACCTGGCTGGCTGAATGTCGCTGAGAAGCTCACAGAGACCGCCATAAGCAACAGTTTAACAGAATGCCACAGACTAATCAACCAAACTTTTTGGGTTGGGTTCTCTTTTATAGTCTGCAGGCATTAAATGAAAGAAGTCAGTGTTCCAGCAGAAGGAGACAACGTTTCAGAAAAGGCATTGTAGCAAACCAAAAAAGAAATTTTAAGCGCAGCAGAGTAACCAGCGCACATACCTGTTAGCTCAGGTGAGTTTAAAATGCTGCTGTTGATAACAAGGGCATTTGCTAAATAGATGGTGTGTGTGCAACAATATACTGAAAGGTCAATTATATTGTGCAGCTTATCTCACCACCTGTAGTTATTTAGGTGAAAGCTCCAAAATGCTTGCCTAATATGTCTGTTTATCCAAAAGGAAGTAAAAAGGGAGAGCTAGAAAGATAGCATTGCATCACATTACATGGCAATGCAATGCACAGTTGCTGAAGTTGAACCAAAATGAGCTTGTAATCTGGCTTCTGCAACTTTGAACATGAAAAATCCAATGAGGAGAAGAAAAGCAAAGCCAAAGAGTCCATCCCAAAATCCGACAAACAAGCAAAATGAACAAAAAACATTGAATTCAATTCTTTCTGATTTTAGAAACTGCATTAAAGAAGGGGTGCACCGGTCCTGGAGATACTGCAATACCAGGTCAATGCGTGGAGTGGACAGAGCAAGCTCTTTTTCCATCTCCCTGTTCTAAAAATCCATTTAATATATGGTCCCCAGATAGGGGACGTATCAGATATTAAACTGATAAGAACAGATCAGGTTTCAACATATTTTATTAAGTGCGTAAAAGATGGTTTACAATCAAAAACAACAACACAAACAGTACATTATTAAAACACAGAATTCCACCCATAAAAACCCCATATACGATTGGCATCCCTTCTCCCAATACATTTCACATCCCTCAAGTAATAAATATACATCTGGCTAAAAGCAATTTTAAGACAATCCTTCACAGAAATAGCGTCACGTTTAAAAAGTAAAATATTGCGTGCCTTCCAAAGGGCGTCTTTAAAACAGTTAATCATACACCAACATATACAATACTGTTGAGGGGTCGGACATTTAAAAAGGCCATATAAAACATATTCATGGTTAAAATCTCTTAAACCGCAAGTCCATTTTAAAAGAATCCCAACTTTGTGCCAAAGTTCCTGTGCAAATGGGCAATTCCACATAAGGTGCAAGGTGGTTTCGTCATAAACACATGAGTCTCTGGGGCATTTTGCTCTGGCCACCAGGCCTCTCCTGTGTTGAAACTCTCTGGTGGGGAGGCACTGGTGGACCACCATCCATGCGATGTCCTTATGTCCATTTGCTAAGAATTTCCCGAAGACATTCTTCCAAACTTGCTTCGATCTCTCTTCTGAGAAATTTACTATGGGGGTCACATCTTCATTCCTCCTCAGAAAAGATAAAAGCTTCTTGCGGTCTTTAAAAATGTCCATATTAAAATCACCAAGGCTATAAAATCGAACAGTCTTTTCTAAGATTGCTTGGTGTTTGGGGGGGCATAGTAAAACAGGGGAATTCAACGACAACTTAAACCATCTTTTAAAAATCATCCCACAAGTATATTTTAAAAAATAACTTAGCGCACTATTACCATTAAAATGTTTGAAACAAAAGCAGAAATAATTTAAATACAAATAAATATGTAAGTCGGGAACATCCCTTCCGCCGTTCATTTTATTCTTCCTCATTATTTCTCTCCTTAATTTTTCCATTTTGGAGTTCCATAAAAACATAAAGATCATCCTAGTCATTTTTTTAATTAAAACATCAGAGGGGGGGTACACCATAGCTATATACAGTATGAGGGGTAACAACACTGATTTTATAATTAAAATTTTCCCCTCCATTGTTAGGGACCTCAAACCCCAAAATGATATTTTCTTTGACATTTTTTCTATGACATTCTCCCAGCTTTGAGTTCCCACATTCTCCTCGTTAAAAACAACTCCAAGAATTTTTACATTGTCTCGTTTTATAGTGAGCTGCGGGAGTTGGGCGGTGTCCCAGGATCCCAAAGTCAGACATTCAGATTTATTTAAATTAAGTTTAAAACCGGATGCCTGGGAAAAAAAATCAATGCGCAACACCGCCCTCCGGAGGGAAGCAGGGTCCACGCACACAACCGTCACGTCATCCATGTAGCCAAAGACTCTCACATCACTGCCACCTCCGCCAGGAACAGGAACCCCTCTAATCACTTTGTCTTTTCTTATTGCGCTCAGCAGGGGCTCCATGGCGCAGATGAACAGGATGGGCGACAAGGGGCATCCCTGCTTCACTCCGGACTCAAGGGGAACTCCATCTGTTAAAAAGCCATTAAGAGAAATTTGACTAAAACAATTTTTATATAAAATCTTAATACAATTTAAAAGCATATTAGGGATACCCATTCTTTTTAAAACTCTAAAAAGAAATCTATGAGAGACTCTATCGAAAGCTTTTTCAAAATCTAGGGCTAAAAGGGCTACATTTTGACCCCGGTCTCTGGAATACCAAATTACATCCCTTAATACGTTTAAAACCTCTGAAATACTTCTGCCTGGTACACTACAAACCTGCTCAGGCTGGATTAGTTTGGCAATGACATTCCTGAGCCGGTTTGCAACCACCTTAGCAAGTACCTTGTAATCAACGTTTAGGAGAGTTATGGGTCTCCAATTCGCTAGAGCACTGCGATCACCTTTTTTATATATCAAAGACACCACTCCTCTCCTCCACGAAAATGGCAACTGTTCAGAAATAAAAACTTCTTTAAAAAGCATAAAAAGGTCCTCTTTTAAAATGTCCCAAAAAGTAAGATAAAACTCTACAGGTAGTCCATCACACCCAGGTGCTTTGCCCTTAGAGAAACTTTTAAAAACATAAAATAATTCCTCTAAAACAATATCGCGTTCTAAAAACTCCTGGTCTGTAAAATTTAACTTAAAATCGAGATCATTAAGAGCATCAGATAAAAAGGACTCATCTATACACTTTTTACTAAAAAGATGCTTATAAAAGTTAAAAGTAGCATTCAACATTCCCTGCATAGATGTTTCACCCTCTAGATTTGTGATCACTTCTCTTTTATCCATGACTTTTTTGAAGAAGAAGCGAGAGCACTTCTCCCCCTCCTCCAAGTGCTGCACTCTAGAGTTAAAAATAATCTCTTTCCCCTTTGTGTCTATGCAGTTCTGGATTTCAGTTTTTAGGCTAGCAATATCATCTCCCACCTCCACCCCTAGCTCTTTGAATTTAAAAAGTGTTTGTAGTTTGGTGTTAAGATCACTAAAACATCTTTTTTTCTCTCTAGCTTTACGTCTCCCTGCTTTTATAAAAAACATTCTGACTTTTTTTTTCAAATTTTCCCACCAGGTTACCATAGGGGCATCAGAAGGTTTTTGTCGCCGCCAGGCTTGATAGGCTTTACCAAAGTCTTGTCGAATCAGAGGGTCCTCCAGCAGGTAAGTACTTAGACGCCAGAGGCCCCTGTTGACCCTCTGTTCATCCCGGTATTCTAGGTGCACCTCCAAGCCCTTATGGTCAGAAAATATATTTGATGTTAAAACACATTTTACAGGGTTAAAATCATCTGATAGGAAAATAAAATCGATCCTGGAGGACACCCCTCTTCCGGACCACGTATAACCAGGGTCCGTCGGCAGGAGTGACCTCCACGCATCGCATAATTTAAAATCAGTTATAAAATCTTTCAATAGATGACATGACTTATCCAATTTGCGTAAAGGGTCACCCCCCGCTCGTTGTTCACTAGCACAAAGACAATTAAAATCACCCCCTACGATCAGGGGAGATGACCCAGTACAGTACAATGGCAATATCCCAAATAAATTAATTCTCTCTTGCTTATCAGGGGGAGCATAAATATTTATTACACGTAGGGTAAAACCATTAAATTTAAAATGCACTAAAACCACTCTGCCTGGTACTATTTCTGTGACAGCATTTACAGTAATATTTCTCCCACGACAGAGGAAGCCCACCCCCGCTGACTTGTTGTCATTGGAGCCAGACCAGATGGAGGGCCCCAGTCTCCAATCTGTCTTGATGTCATTATAATTTAGTGCATGTTGTATCCCGCATTCCTGTAATAAACAAATGTCAAAGTCAGCGGTTTCTAAATACTTGAATAGAGCAGCCCTACGAACTGGGCTCTTTAATGACCTCACATTCAGTGAGACAAGTCTTAATGTCGGCATTCATAGGTCAGGGTGGTGGATCTTCCATGAGGACACCTGACTCAAAGCCCTGTATGTCAAATTGCTCCAGGACATCCGGGCTAGAGGACCCAAACGACTCGATATTCTGTGAGCCGGCGGTTGCCCCCTCGTAGGTCACGGTTCCCAGCCACATTCCAGGAGACGCTGGGGCTTCGACATTCCGTCTCTTTTTCGGGGCAGACTCCACCAGGTCACTGGTACAGTCCTCCTCTTCCTCCACCTCCTCCAGCGGGAGAGACTGGTCCATCAGGATAAGATCACCAACACCGATTCCCTGATGTTCGCCACCTAGAAGCAAAGCCCCCTCATCTGGCTGGCTAATCGCCCTGGAAGATCCTGAGGCCATCGCTGCGTGGTCCCCTGTAGCCAACCGCACAGGGGCACCACCCTCCAGCCCAACAGGATCGGTATCGGGAACCATCGACACGGAGGATACCCTCCCAGAAGGAGGACCCCTCCGCTCCGGTCCATGCGAGGTCCGCCCATCGTTAAGGGACTTCGATGCAGGGGCCGCCCCAGAGGGGCCTCCGGCTCCCTGCTCCATCCCAGCCTTCTCGCCCTTCGAACCGCCCTCCGACGCCGGCCCGCCAGTGAAGACCGGCGGGCGCATCGGCTCAGCTGCAGAAGATGCAGCTTCTGCGTAGGTCCTGGTCCTGGTCCTGTTGGGGCATCCTCGGAACATGTGCCCCGCCTCACCACAAAGATTGCATTTCCTCCCAACGGGACAGTCCTTCATTAAATGTCCGTAACAGCTGCAATTATTGCAGCGGTCTACTTTCCTGCCCATGCAGGACGTTTGGGTATGACCCATTTGTCCACAGTTCCTGCAACATACCGGCATTCCAGGGTAAAATAAGTAGCCTCTGCTCTTACCGATCACAAATGTTGAGGGAGGGTGTAGCATTCCTCCCACTCCGCTTGGGTCCCTCTTTAGACGGGCCATGTACCTCCTCTTGCCGCACCAGAAGCCTACCGCGTTCTTCACAGTGCCCAGGTATCTCAGATCGTCACAATAACGGATAAGGTAGGTCGAGATGTCTGCAGCTTCCACAAAGGGGTTCGGGAAATGCACCACGATAGGGATCTCGTCATAGGCATACAAGAGACAAAAGGTTAGTCCATCCAATTCATCCAAGTAGTTTTTCTCATTTACCTTTTGTACGAGTTGGTGACAGCATCCCTGGCTCTTGAAGGTGATGGTGTAAGTCCCCTTGTACTCATTGTCCTGGAAGCAGAATATGTCTTCCCGCCGAAACTCCAGAACTCCAAGCAGAATCCTATGGCAGATGTAATACAAATTCTTCTCCGTCCTCGATCCTGCTCCAACTTCAATCCTCACGGTGTTCCGCATCCGGGCATCACCCGATGAATATGTGAGCGTTGCCGGCATCCTTCACTCAGGAACGTACCGACTCTTCTCTCTGAAAGGCGCAAGCCTTCATGGGATCCCTTCCCGTTGCTCCCGGACTAATCCTTCCTCCCAATAGCAGCAGGGGGGTTAAGTCCCTCCGAAAAGGAACGATCCCCCCAGGCCGAGAGAAAGGGTACCAAGAGCACCTCACAGGCAAGACCACACAGGTAAACCTGATAGATCGTGCCAAAAGGCCGAGAAGCGATAACCAGAATTGGTTTCAAACTACGGAGCCACCCAAGGATCCTGAAAAGTCCATTTGTGGAGATGAGCTCCTGGACTCCCGTTAAGAAGACATGTTGTCAACCTCTAGATCCCTTACATGCCTGCACTTTTCGGCTTGCTGCTGCTGCAATCCACGCGTTTTAGATCTGCATAACTCCACCTCTTTAAACACAGCACCTTCACCCCCTGCTGTTCCCACCCGCCTCAACACCGTTGGAAGGGAGGAGAACCAATTAAGGCGGGGGGTGGGGTGGAACGAGCAGCTGTCTACCCTTAGCAGGAGGGCTCCTGATTACATACCTCTCCTGCTGCTGCTGCTGCTGGCTGTCCAGCAGCAGACTGAAGGTGGCTGCTGCTGTGCACAGGTATATAAAGGCTCAGAGCCTATTATGACACGCGCAGCCAGCGTTCCATTGCCACATTCCATCTACTGCAGGCAGGATACCTGGCTGGCTGAATGTCACTGAGAAGCTCACAGAGACCGCCATAAGCAACAGTTTAACAGAATGCCACAGACTAATCAACCAAACTTTTTGGGTTGGGTTCTCTTTTATAGTCTGCAGGCATTAAATGAAAGAAGTCAGTGTTCCAGCAGAAGGAGACAACGTTTCAGAAAAGGCATTGTAGCAAACCAAAAAAGAAATTTTAAGCGCAGCAGAGTAACCAGCGCACATACCTGTTAGCTCAGGTGAGTTTAAAAGGCTGCTGTTGATAACAAGGGCATTTGCTAAATAGATGGTGTGTGTGCAACAATATACTGAAAGGTCAATTATATTGTGCAGCTTATCTCACCACCTGTAGTTATTTAGGTGAAAGCTCCAAAATGCTTGCCTAATATGTCTGTTTATCCAAAAGGAAGTAAAAAGGGAGAGCTAGAAAGATAGCATTGCATCACATTACATGGCAATGCAATGCACAGTTGCTGAAGTTGAACCAAAATGAGCTTGTAATCTGGCTTCTGCAACTTTGAACATGAAAAATCCAATGAGGAGAAGAAAAGCAAAGCCAAAGAGTCCATCCCAAAATCCGACAAACAAGCAAAATGAACAAAAAACATTGAATTCAATTCTTTCTGATTTTAGAAACTGCATTAAAGAAGGGGTGCACCGGTCCTGGAGATACTGCAATACCAGGTCAATGCGTGGAGTGGACAGAGCAAGCTCTTTTTCCATCTCCCTGTTCTAAAAATCCATTTAATATATGGTCCCCAGATAGGGGACGTATCAGATATTAAACTGATAAGAACAGATACTACACTTGATCTTAGCCAAAAGGCCGAGAAGCGATAACCAGAATTGGTTTCAAACTACGGAGCCACCCAAGGATCCTGAAAAGTCCATTTGTGGAGATGAGCTCCTGGACTCCCGTTAAGAAGACATGTTGTCAACCTCTAGATCCCTTACATGCCTGCACTTTTCGGCTTGCTGCTGCTGCAATCCACGCGTTTTAGATCTGCATAACTCCACCTCTTTAAACACAGCACCTTCACCCCCTGCTGTTCCCACCCGCCTCAACACCGTTGGAAGGGAGGAGAACCAATTAAGGCGGGGGGTGGGGTGGAACGAGCAGCTGTCTACCCTTAGCAGGAGGGCTCCTGATTACATACCTCTCCTGCTGCTGCTGCTGCTGGCTGTCCAGCAGCAGACTGAAGGTGGCTGCTGCTGTGCACAGGTATATAAAGGCTCAGAGCCTATTATGACACGCGCAGCCAGCGTTCCATTGCCACATTCCATCTACTGCAGGCAGGATACCTGGCTGGCTGAATGTCGCTGAGAAGCTCACAGAGACCGCCATAAGCAACAGTTTAACAGAATGCCACAGACTAATCACCCAAACTTTTTGGGTTGGGTTCTCTTTTATAGTCTGCAGGCATTAAATGAAAGAAGTCAGTGTTCCAGCAGAGGGAGACAACGTTTCAGAAAAGGCATTGTAGCAAACCAAAAAAGAAATTTTAAGCGCAGCAGAGTAACCAGCGCACATACCTGTTAGCTCAGGTGAGTTTAAAAGGCTGCTGTTGATAACAAGGGCATTTGCTAAATAGATGGTGTGTGTGCAACAATATACTGAAAGGTCAATTATATTGTGCAGCTTATCTCACCACCTGTAGTTATTTAGGTGAAAGCTCCAAAATGCTTGCCTAATATGTCTGTTTATCCAAAAGGAAGTAAAAAGGGAGAGCTAGAAAGATAGCATTGCATCACATTACATGGCAATGCAATGCACAGTTGCTGAAGTTGAACCAAAATGAGCTTGTAATCTGGCTTCTGCAACTTTGAACATGAAAAATCCAATGAGGAGAAGAAAAGCAAAGCCAAAGAGTCCTTCCCAAAATCCGACAAACAAGCAAAATGAACAAAAAACATTGAATTCAATTCTTTCTGATTTTAGAAACTGCATTAAAGAAGGGGTGCACCGGTCCTGGAGATACTGCAATACCAGGTCAATGTGTGGAGTGGACAGAGCAAGCTCTTTTTCCATCTCCCTGTTCTAAAAATCCATTTAATATATGGTCCCCAGATAGGGGACGTATCAGATATTAAACTGATAAGAACAGATACTACACTTGATCTTAGCCAAAAGGCCGAGAAGCGATAACCAGAATTGGTTTCAAACTACGGAGCCACCCAAGGATCCTGAAAAGTCCATTTGTGGAGATGAGCTCCTGGACTCCCGTTAAGAAGACATGTTGTCAACCTCTAGATCCCTTACATGCCTGCACTTTTCGGCTTGCTGCTGCTGCAATCCACGCGTTTTAGATCTGCATAACTCCACCTCTTTAAACACAGCACCTTCACCCCCTGCTGTTCCCACCCGCCTCAACACCGTTGGAAGGGAGGAGAACCAATTAAGGCGGGGGGTGGGGTGGAACGAGCAGCTGTCTACCCTTAGCAGGAGGGCTCCTGATTACATACCTCTCCTGCTGCTGCTGCTGCTGGCTGTCCAGCAGCAGACTGAAGGTGGCTGCTGCTGTGCACAGGTATATAAAGGCTCAGAGCCTATTATGACACGCGCAGCCAACGTTCCATTGCCACATTCCATCTACTGCAGGCAGGATACCTGGCTGGCTGAATGTCGCTGAGAAGCTCACAGAGACGGCCATAAGCAACAGTTTAACAGAATGCCACAGACTAATCAACCAAACTTTTTGGGTTGGGTTCTCTTTTATAGTCTGCAGGCATTAAATGAAAGAAGTCAGTGTTCCAGCAGAAGGAGACAACGTTTCAGAAAAGGCATTGTAGCAAACCAAAAAAGAAATTTTAAGCGCAGCAGAGTAACCAGCGCACATACCTGTTAGCTCAGGTGAGTTTAAAAGGCTGCTGTTGATAACAAGGGCATTTGCTAAATAGATGGTGTGTGTGCAACAATATACTGAAAGGTCAATTATATTGTGCAGCTTATCTCACCACCTGTAGTTATTTAGGTGAAAGCTCCAAAATGCTTGCCTAATATGTCTGTTTATCCAAAAGGAAGTAAAAAGGGAGAGCTAGAAAGATAGCATTGCATCACATTACATGGCAATGCAATGCACAGTTGCTGAAGTTGAACCAAAATGAGCTTGTAATCTGGCTTCTGCAACTTTGAACATGAAAAATCCAATGAGGAGAAGAAAAGCAAAGCCAAAGAGTCCATCCCAAAATCCGACAAACAAGCAAAATGAACAAAAAACATTGAATTCAATTCTTTCTGATTTTAGAAACTGCATTAAAGAAGGGGTGCACCGGTCCTGGAGATACTGCAATACCAGGTCAATGCGTGGAGTGGACAGAGCAAGCTCTTTTTCCATCTCCCTGTTCTAAAAATCCATTTAATATATGGTCCCCAGATAGGGGACGTATCAGATATTAAACTGATAAGAACAGATTTTTTTTTTTTTTTTTTTATCGAAAGCCCGAATTCGTGTACAAAACCCGAGTGCGCTTAAAAAAGTGACAAGTGCCACAAAAAAAAGTGCACTAGGATGCTGGTCTTCTTGAAACCCTCTCCAAAAGGAGAAGGGTCCCCCAAACCATTCCCCGTCCCTCCGAGCCAGAAGGCCACAGCGAGGAACAGGGACAAATAGCCACCTCCAGCCGGAGCCAGAGGCGACCCAATTTTACCCCCAATACCTGCCCGATTTCTCACCCGAGCAAGGCACTGGGAGCCAAAGACTGTGCTCCCCTCCCGGAAGAGGGGAGCCAACAACGCTCTCCTCCCGAAAGAGGAGAGCCAGTGGGGTTCAGGGGGGAGCGGAACCTGATGGCCACACACTCCCCCCCTAGACCTGCCAAGAGAGGAACCCGTAAGGGAACCGCATCCCGACAAAATCCTAGTAAGGACGTGGACACACGTGAAAAAGTGGACACACAGTGACAAAAAAAAATTAAATAAATAGTGAAGGTTTCACAGTATAATACTGCCCGGACCTTCGACCGGGAATTGAAAAATTCCCCATCCTAAGGCCAGAAGGCCCGGAATAAGGGTGTGTGTGAAGAAAGAAATATTGAAGTGCTAGTGCAAATGTGCCATAAACTCAAGTGGGGTTCCCAATCCCAGTGAGTTAAGGCACCCCAGGGTCACCACTCCTGGGGCACTTCACACTTCGGGCTTTCGATCTTCCCCGGCCCAATGGCGTCGATCCTGGGGGGCCATGCTTTCCACCAGATCACTATATTAGCCACCTGGCGTACTAACAAGCGCCTAAACCCCAGTGTGCATAATGTATCAATCTACTAGGGCGGCCAACATCCAAAACCGCCTTTTCGAAAGATACTACACTTGATCTTAGCCAAAAGGCCGAGAAGCGATAACCAGAATTGGTTTCAAACTACGGAGCCACCCAAGGATCCTGAAAAGTCCATTTGTGGAGATGAGCTCCTGGACTCCCGTTAAGAAGACATGTTGTCAACCTCTAGATCCCTTACATGCCTGCACTTTTCGGCTTGCTGCTGCTGCAATCCACGCGTTTTAGATCTGCATAACTCCACCTCTTTAAACACAGCACCTTCACCCCCTGCTGTTCCCACCCGCCTCAACACCGTTGGAAGGGAGGAGAACCAATTAAGGCGGGGGGTGGGGTGGAACGAGCAGCTGTCTACCCTTAGCAGGAGGGCTCCTGATTACATACCTCTCCTGCTGCTGCTGCTGCTGGCTGTCCAGCAGCAGACTGAAGGTGGCTGCTGCTGTGCACAGGTATATAAAGGCTCAGAGCCTATTATGACACGCGCAGCCAGCGTTCCATTGCCACATTCCATCTACTGCAGGCAGGATACCTGGCTGGCTGAATGTCGCTGAGAAGCTCACAGAGACCGCCATAAGCAACAGTTTAACAGAATGCCACAGACTAATCAACCAAACTTTTTGGGTTGGCTTCTCTTTTATAGTCTGCAGGCATTAAATGAAAGAAGTCAGTGTTCCAGCAGAAGGAGACAACGTTTCAGAAAAGGCATTGTAGCAAACCAAAAAAGAAATTTTAAGCGCAGCAGAGTAACCAGCGCACATACCTGTTAGCTCAGGTGAGTTTAAAAGGCTGCTGTTGATAACAAGGGCATTTGCTAAATAGATGGTGTGTGTGCAACAATATACTGAAAGGTCAATTATATTGTGCAGCTTATCTCACCACCTGTAGTTATTTAGGTGAAAGCTCCAAAATGCTTGCCTAATATGTCTGTTTATCCAAAAGGAAGTAAAAAGGGAGAGCTAGAAAGATAGCATTGCATCACATTACATGGCAATGCAATGCACAGTTGCTGAAGTTGAACCAAAATGAGCTTGTAATCTGGCTTCTGCAACTTTGAACATGAAAAATCCAATGAGGAGAAGAAAAGCAAAGCCAAAGAGTCCATCCCAAAATCCGACAAACAAGCAAAATGAACAAAAAACATTGAATTCAATTCTTTCTGATTTTAGAAACTGCATTAAAGAAGGGGTGCACCGGTCCTGGAGATACTGCAATACCAGGTCAATGCGTGGAGTGGACAGAGCAAGCTCTTTTTCCATCTCCCTGTTCTAAAAATCCATTTAATATATGGTCCCCAGATAGGGGACGTATCAGATATTAAACTGATAAGAACAGATACTACACTTGATCTTAGCCAAAAGGCCGAGAAGCGATAACCAGAATTGGTTTCAAACTACGGAGCCACCCAAGGATCCTGAAAAGTCCATTTGTGGAGATGAGCTCCTGGACTCCCGTTAAGAAGACATGTTGTCAACCTCTAGATCCCTTACATGCCTGCACTTTTCGGCTTGCTGCTGCTGCAATCCACGCGTTTTAGATCTGCATAACTCCACCTCTTTAAACACAGCACCTTCACCCCCTGCTGTTCCCACCCGCCTCAACACCGTTGGAAGGGAGGAGAACCAATTAAGGCGGGGGGTGGGGTGGAACGAGCAGCTGTCTACCCTTAGCAGGAGGGCTCCTGATTACATACCTCTCCTGCTGCTGCTGCTGCTGGCTGTCCAGCAGCAGACTGAAGGTGGCTGCTGCTGTGCACAGGTATATAAAGGCTCAGAGCCTATTATGACACGCGCAGCCAGCGTTCCATTGCCACATTCCATCTACTGCAGGCAGGATACCTGGCTGGCTGAATGTCGCTGAGAAGCTCACAGAGACCGCCATAAGCAACAGTTTAACAGAATGCCACAGACTAATCAACCAAACTTTTTGGGTTGGGTTCTCTTTTATAGTCTGCAGGCATTAAATGAAAGAAGTCAGTGTTCCAGCAGAAGGAGACAACGTTTCAGAAAAGGCATTGTAGCAAACCAAAAAAGAAATTTTAAGCGCAGCAGAGTAACCAGCGCACATACCTGTTAGCTCAGGTGAGTTTAAAAGGCTGCTGTTGATAACAAGGGCATTTGCTAAATAGATGGTGTGTGTGCAACAATATACTGAAAGGTCAATTATATTGTGCAGCTTATCTCACCACCCGTAGTTATTTAGGTGAAAGCTCCAAAATGCTTGCCTAATATGTCTGTTTATCCAAAAGGAAGTAAAAAGGGAGAGCTAGAAAGATAGCATTGCATCACATTACATGGCAATGCAATGCACAGTTGCTGAAGTTGAACCAAAATGAGCTTGTAATCTGGCTTCTGCAACTTTGAACATGAAAAATCCAATGAGGAGAAGAAAAGCAAAGCCAAAGAGTCCATCCCAAAATCCGACAAACAAGCAAAATGAACAAAAAACATTGAATTCAATTCTTTCTGATTTTAGAAACTGCATTAAAGAAGGGGTGCACCGGTCCTGGAGATACTGCAATACCAGGTCAATGCGTGGAGTGGACAGAGCAAGCTCTTTTTCCATCTCCCTGTTCTAAAAATCCATTTAATATATGGTCCCCAGATAGGGGACGTATCAGATATTAAACTGATAAGAACAGATACTACACTTGATCTTAGCCAAAAGGCCGAGAAGCGATAACCAGAATTGGTTTCAAACTACGGAGCCACCCAAGGATCCTGAAAAGTCCATTTGTGGAGATGAGCTCCTGGACTCCCGTTAAGAAGACATGTTGTCAACCTCTAGATCCCTTACATGCCTGCACTTTTCGGCTTGCTGCTGCTGCAATCCACGCGTTTTAGATCTGCATAACTCCACCTCTTTAAACACAGCACCTTCACCCCCTGCTGTTCCCACCCGCCTCAACACCGTTGGAAGGGAGGAGAACCAATTAAGGCGGGGGGTGGGGTGGAACGAGCAGCTGTCTACCCTTAGCAGGAGGGCTCCTGATTACATACCTCTCCTGCTGCTGCTGCTGCTGGCTGTCCAGCAGCAGACTGAAGGTGGCTGCTGCTGTGCACAGGTATATAAAGGCTCAGAGCCTATTATGACACGCGCAGCCAGCGTTCCATTGCCACATTCCATCTACTGCAGGCAGGATACCTGGCTGGCTGAATGTCGCTGAGAAGCTCACAGAGACCGCCATAAGCAACAGTTTAACAGAATGCCACAGACTAATCAACCAAACTTTTTGGGTTGGCTTCTCTTTTATAGTCTGCAGGCATTAAATGAAAGAAGTCAGTGTTCCAGCAGAAGGAGACAACGTTTCAGAAAAGGCATTGTAGCAAACCAAAAAAGAAATTTTAAGCGCAGCAGAGTAACCAGCGCACATACCTGTTAGCTCAGGTGAGTTTAAAAGGCTGCTGTTGATAACAAGGGCATTTGCTAAATAGATGGTGTGTGTGCAACAATATACTGAAAGGTCAATTATATTGTGCAGCTTATCTCACCACCTGTAGTTATTTAGGTGAAAGCTCCAAAATGCTTGCCTAATATGTCTGTTTATCCAAAAGGAAGTAAAAAGGGAGAGCTAGAAAGATAGCATTGCATCACATTACATGGCAATGCAATGCACAGTTGC
The DNA here is from genome assembly GCF_046119375.1 of Phyllobates terribilis. Taxonomy (NCBI): domain Eukaryota; kingdom Metazoa; phylum Chordata; class Amphibia; order Anura; family Dendrobatidae; genus Phyllobates; species Phyllobates terribilis. The sequence goes on along the minus strand of NW_027364028.1, from coordinate 81,221 downwards.
TGAAGTTGAACCAAAATGAGCTTGTAATCTGGCTTCTGCAACTTTGAACATGAAAAATCCAATGAGGAGAAGAAAAGCAAAGCCAAAGAGTCCATCCCAAAATCCGACAAACAAGCAAAATGAACAAAAAACATTGAATTCAATTCTTTCTGATTTTAGAAACTGCATTAAAGAAGGGGTGCACCGGTCCTGGAGATACTGCAATACCAGGTCAATGCGTGGAGTGGACAGAGCAAGCTCTTTTTCCATCTCCCTGTTCTAAAAATCCATTTAATATATGGTCCCCAGATAGGGGACGTATCAGATATTAAACTGATAAGAACAGATACTACACTTGATCTTAGCCAAAAGGCCGAGAAGCGATAACCAGAATTGGTTTCAAACTACGGAGCCACCCAAGGATCCTGAAAAGTCCATTTGTGGAGATGAGCTCCTGGACTCCCGTTAAGAAGACATGTTGTCAACCTCTAGATCCCTTACATGCCTGCACTTTTCGGCTTGCTGCTGCTGCAATCCACGCGTTTTAGATCTGCATAACTCCACCTCTTTAAACACAGCACCTTCACCCCCTGCTGTTCCCACCCGCCTCAACACCGTTGGAAGGGAGGAGAACCAATTAAGGCGGGGGGTGGGGTGGAACGAGCAGCTGTCTACCCTTAGCAGGAGGGCTCCTGATTACATACCTCTCCTGCTGCTGCTGCTGCTGGCTGTCCAGCAGCAGACTGAAGGTGGCTGCTGCTGTGCACAGGTATATAAAGGCTCAGAGCCTATTATGACACGCGCAGCCAGCGTTCCATTGCCACATTCCATCTACTGCAGGCAGGATACCTGGCTGGCTGAATGTCGCTGAGAAGCTCACAGAGACCGCCATAAGCAACAGTTTAACAGAATGCCACAGACTAATCAACCAAACTTTTTGGGTTGGGTTCTCTTTTATAGTCTGCAGGCATTAAATGAAAGAAGTCAGTGTTCCAGCAGAAGGAGACAACGTTTCAGAAAAGGCATTGTAGCAAACCAAAAAAGAAATTTTAAGCGCAGCAGAGTAACCAGCGCACATACCTGTTAGCTCAGGTGAGTTTAAAAGGCTGCTGTTGATAACAAGGGCATTTGCTAAATAGATGGTGTGTGTGCAACAATATACTGAAAGGTCAATTATATTGTGCAGCTTATCTCACCACCCGTAGTTATTTAGGTGAAAGCTCCAAAATGCTTGCCTAATATGTCTGTTTATCCAAAAGGAAGTAAAAAGGGAGAGCTAGAAAGATAGCATTGCATCACATTACATGGCAATGCAATGCACAGTTGCTGAAGTTGAACCAAAATGAGCTTGTAATCTGGCTTCTGCAACTTTGAACATGAAAAATCCAATGAGGAGAAGAAAAGCAAAGCCAAAGAGTCCATCCCAAAATCCGACAAACAAGCAAAATGAACAAAAAACATTGAATTCAATTCTTTCTGATTTTAGAAACTGCATTAAAGAAGGGGTGCACCGGTCCTGGAGATACTGCAATACCAGGTCAATGCGTGGAGTGGACAGAGCAAGCTCTTTTTCCATCTCCCTGTTCTAAAAATCCATTTAATATATGGTCCCCAGATAGGGGACGTATCAGATATTAAACTGATAAGAACAGATACTACACTTGATCTTAGCCAAAAGGCCGAGAAGCGATAACCAGAATTGGTTTCAAACTACGGAGCCACCCAAGGATCCTGAAAAGTCCATTTGTGGAGATGAGCTCCTGGACTCCCGTTAAGAAGACATGTTGTCAACCTCTAGATCCCTTACATGCCTGCACTTTTCGGCTTGCTGCTGCTGCAATCCACGCGTTTTAGATCTGCATAACTCCACCTCTTTAAACACAGCACCTTCACCCCCTGCTGTTCCCACCCGCCTCAACACCGTTGGAAGGGAGGAGAACCAATTAAGGCGGGGGGTGGGGTGGAACGAGCAGCTGTCTACCCTTAGCAGGAGGGCTCCTGATTACATACCTCTCCTGCTGCTGCTGCTGCTGGCTGTCCAGCAGCAGACTGAAGGTGGCTGCTGCTGTGCACAGGTATATAAAGGCTCAGAGCCTATTATGACACGCGCAGCCAGCGTTCCATTGCCACATTCCATCTACTGCAGGCAGGATACCTGGCTGGCTGAATGTCGCTGAGAAGCTCACAGAGACCGCCATAAGCAACAGTTTAACAGAATGCCACAGACTAATCAACCAAACTTTTTGGGTTGGGTTCTCTTTTATAGTCTGCAGGCATTAAATGAAAGAAGTCAGTGTTCCAGCAGAAGGAGACAACGTTTCAGAAAAGGCATTGTAGCAAACCAAAAAAGAAATTTTAAGCGCAGCAGAGTAACCAGCGCACATACCTGTTAGCTCAGGTGAGTTTAAAAGGCTGCTGTTGATAACAAGGGCATTTGCTAAATAGATGGTGTGTGTGCAACAATATACTGAAAGGTCAATTATATTGTGCAGCTTATCTCACCACCTGTAGTTATTTAGGTGAAAGCTCCAAAATGCTTGCCTAATATGTCTGTTTATCCAAAAGGAAGTAAAAAGGGAGAGCTAGAAAGATAGCATTGCATCACATTACATGGCAATGCAATGCACAGTTGCTGAAGTTGAACCAAAATGAGCTTGTAATCTGGCTTCTGCAACTTTGAACATGAAAAATCCAATGAGGAGAAGAAAAGCAAAGCCAAAGAGTCCATCCCAAAATCCGACAAACAAGCAAAATGAACAAAAAACATTGAATTCAATTCTTTCTGATTTTAGAAACTGCATTAAAGAAGGGGTGCACCGGTCCTGGAGATACTGCAATACCAGGTCAATGCGTGGAGTGGACAAAGCAAGCTCTTTTTCCATCTCCCTGTTCTAAAAATCCATTTAATATATGGTCCCCAGATAGGGGACGTATCAGATATTAAACTGATAAGAACAGATTTTTTGATTGAAGCTGCATCCAAGGCACTGAAAAATGTGACCGAAGTCACACCAAAACAGCGCACGAGGCGAGGATTCATGTGGACCCTTCCCGGAGGAGAGGGTCCCCAATAAACCATCCCCATCCCTCCGAGCCAGAAGGCCACAGCGAGGGTCAGGGATCTCCGATGCTCTCCCTAGCCGAAGCCGGAGAAGAGCCGTTTTCGTGCTCCCAGCTTCCATCTAGGCTGCCACCCTAGTGGAGCTGGAGCCTGTGTTGGTTTCTCAGCCCAAAGCTGACCGGACCTCCGACCGGGTTTATAAAAATTCCCCTTCCTAGCCCGGAGGCCAGGAATAGGGGGGGTTGCTCAGAAAGTATGATTGGCAAAGGTGCGGCGTGCTACGAAGCCAAGTCTTTCTGGGGTTCCCAGTCCCAGTAAGCTTGGACTCCCACCAGGGCGCCTACTCCTGGGGCACATTGCTCCAAAGCCCTCACACTTACCCAGCCTAGTGACTTCGATCCTGGAGGGCCATGTTTTCCATCAGATAACTCTATGAGCCACCTGGCGTACTAACAAGTGCACCAAACCAGTGTGTAATATGCATCAATTTACTAGGGCAGCCCAAGGACAAAACTGCCTTTTCAAAAGATACTACACTTGATCTTAGCCAAAAGGCCGAGAAGCGATAACCAGAATTGGTTTCAAACTACGGAGCCACCCAAGGATCTTGAAAAGTCCATTTGTGGAGATGAGCTCCTGGACTCCCGTTAAGAAGACATGTTGTCAACCTCTAGATCCCTTACATGCCTGCACTTTTCGGCTTGCTGCTGCTGCAATCCACGCGTTTTAGATCTGCATAACTCCACCTCTTTAAACACAGCACCTTCACCCCCTGCTGTTCCCACCCGCCTCAACACCGTTGGAAGGGAGGAGAACCAATTAAGGCGGGGGGTGGGGTGGAACGAGCAGCTGTCTACCCTTAGCAGGAGGGCTCCTGATTACATACCTCTCCTGCTGCTGCTGCTGCTGGCTGTCCAGCAGCAGACTGAAGGTGGCTGCTGCTGTGCACAGGTATATAAAGGCTCAGAGCCTATTATGACACGCGCAGCCAGCGTTCCATTGCCACATTCCATCTACTGCAGGCAGGATACCTGGCTGGCTGAATGTCGCTGAGAAGCTCACAGAGACCGCCATAAGCAACAGTTTAACAGAATGCCACAGACTAATCAACCAAACTTTTTGGGTTGGGTTCTCTTTTATAGTCTGCAGGCATTAAATGAAAGAAGTCAGTGTTCCAGCAGAAGGAGACAACGTTTCAGAAAAGGCATTGTAGCAAACCAAAAAAGAAATTTTAAGCGCAGCAGAGTAACCAGCGCACATACCTGTTAGCTCAGGTGAGTTTAAAAGGCTGCTGTTGATAACAAGGGCATTTGCTAAATAGATGGTGTGTGTGCAACAATATACTGAAAGGTCAATTATATTGTGCAGCTTATCTCACCACCTGTAGTTATTTAGGTGAAAGCTCCAAAATGCTTGCCTAATATGTCTGTTTATCCAAAAGGAAGTAAAAATGGAGAGCTAGAAAGATAGCATTGCATCACATTACATAGCAATGCAATGCACAGTTGCTGAAGTTGAACCAAAATGAGCTTGTAATCTGGCTTCTGCAACTTTGAACATGAAAAATCCAATGAGGAGAAGAAAAGCAAAGCCAAAGAGTCCATCCCAAAATCCGACAAACAAGCAAAATGAACAAAAAACATTGAATTCAATTCTTTCTGATTTTAGAAACTGCATTAAAGAAGGGGTGCACCGGTCCTGGAGATACTGCAATACCAGGTCAATGCGTGGAGTGGACAGAGCAAGCTCTTTTTCCATCTCCCTGTTCTAAAAATCCATTTAATATATGGTCCCCAGATAGGGGACGTATCAGATATTAAACTGATAAGAACAGATACTACACTTGATCTTAGCCAAAAGGCCGAGAAGCGATAACCAGAATTGGTTTCAAACTACGGAGCCACCCAAGGATCCTGAAAAGTCCATTTGTGGAGATGAGCTCCTGGACTCCCGTTAAGAAGACATGTTGTCAACCTCTAGATCCCTTACATGCCTGCACTTTTCGGCTTGCTGCTGCTGCAATCCACGCGTTTTAGATCTGCATAACTCCACCTCTTTAAACACAGCACCTTCACCCCCTGCTGTTCCCACCCGCCTCAACACCGTTGGAAGGGAGGAGAACCAATTAAGGCGGGGGGTGGGGTGGAACGAGCAGCTGTCTACCCTTAGCAGGAGGGCTCCTGATTACATACCTCTCCTGCTGCTGCTGCTGCTGGCTGTCCAGCAGCAGACTGAAGGTGGCTGCTGCTGTGCACAGGTATATAAAGGCTCGGAGCCTATTATGACACGCGCAGCCAGCGTTCCATTGCCACATTCCATCTACTGCAGGCAGGATACCTGGCTGGCTGAATGTCGCTGAGAAGCTCACAGAGACCGCCATAAGCAACAGTTTAACAGAATGCCACAGACTAATCAACCAAACTTTTTGGGTTGGGTTCTCTTTTATAGTCTGCAGGCATTAAATGAAAGAAGTCAGTGTTCCAGCAGAAGGAGACAACGTTTCAGAAAAGGCATTGTAGCAAACCAAAAAAGAAATTTTAAGCGCAGCAGAGTAACCAGCGCACATACCTGTTAGCTCAGGTGAGTTTAAAAGGCTGCTGTTGATAACAAGGGCATTTGCTAAATAGATGGTGTGTGTGCAACAATATACTGAAAGGTCAATTATATTGTGCAGCTTATCTCACCACCTGTAGTTATTTAGGTGAAAGCTCCAAAATGCTTGCCTAATATGTCTGTTTATCCAAAAGGAAGTAAAAAGGGAGAGCTAGAAAGATAGCATTGCATCACATTACATGGCAATGCAATGCACAGTTGCTGAAGTTGAACCAAAATGAGCTTGTAATCTGGCTTCTGCAACTTTGAACATGAATAATCCAATGAGGAGAAGAAAAGCAAAGCCAAAGAGTCCATCCCAAAATCCGACAAACAAGCAAAATGAACAAAAAACATTGAATTCAATTCTTTCTGATTTTAGAAACTGCATTAAAGAAGGGGTGCACCGGTCCTGGAGATACTGCAATACCAGGTCAATGCGTGGAGTGGACAGAGCAAGCTCTTTTTCCATCTCCCTGTTCTAAAAATCCATTTAATATATGGTCCCCAGATAGGGGACGTATCAGATATTAAACTGATAAGAACAGATACTACACTTGATCTTAGCCAAAAGGCCGAGAAGCGATAACCAGAATTGGTTTCAAACTACGGAGCCACCCAAGGATCCTGAAAAGTCCATTTGTGGAGATGAGCTCCTGGACTCCCGTTAAGAAGACATGTTGTCAACCTCTAGATCCCTTACATGCCTGCACTTTTCGGCTTGCTGCTGCTGCAATCCATGCGTTTTAGATCTGCATAACTCCACCTCTTTAAACACAGCACCTTCACCCCCTGCTGTTCCCACCCGCCTCAACACCGTTGGAAGGGAGGAGAACCAATTAAGGCGGGGGGTGGGGTGGAACGAGCAGCTGTCTACCCTTAGCAGGAGGGCTCCTGATTACATACCTCTCCTGCTGCTGCTGCTGGCTGTCCAGCAGCAGACTGAAGGTGGCTGCTGCTGTGCACAGGTATATAAAGGCTCAGAGCCTATTATGACACGCGCAGCCAGCGTTCCATTGCCACATTCCATCTACTGCAGGCAGGATACCTGGCTGGCTGAATGTCGCTGAGAAGCTCACAGAGACCGCCATAAGCAACAGTTTAACAGAATGCCACAGACTAATCAACCAAACTTTTTGGGTTGGGTTCTCTTTTATAGTCTGCAGGCATTAAATGAAAGAAGTCAGTGTTCCAGCAGAAGGAGACAACGTTTCAGAAAAGGCATTGTAGCAAACCAAAAAAGAAATTTTAAGCGCAGCAGAGTAACCAGCGCACATACCTGTTAGCTCAGGTGAGTTTAAAAGGCTGCTGTTGATAACAAGGGCATTTGCTAAATAGATGGTGTGTGTGCAACAATATACTGAAAGGTCAATTATATTGTGCAGCTTATCTCACCACCTGTAGTTATTTAGGTGAAAGCTCCAAAATGCTTGCCTAATATGTCTGTTTATCCAAAAGGAAGTAAAAAGGGAGAGCTAGAAAGATAGCATTGCATCACATTACATGGCAATGCAATGCACAGTTGCTGAAGTTGAACCAAAATGAGCTTGTAATCTGGCTTCTGCAACTTTGAACATGAAAAATCCAATGAGGAGAAGAAAAGCAAAGCCAAAGAGTCCATCCCAAAATCCGACAAACAAGCAAAATGAACAAAAAACATTGAATTCAATTCTTTCTGATTTTAGAAACTGCATTAAAGAAGGGGTGCACCGGTCCTGGAGATACTGCAATACCAGGTCAATGCGTGGAGTGGACAGAGCAAGCTCTTTTTCCATCTCCCTGTTCTAAAAATCCATTTAATATATGGTCCCCAGATAGGGGACGTATCAGATATTAAACTGATAAGAACAGATACTACACTTGATCTTAGCCAAAAGGCCGAGAAGCGATAACCAGAATTGGTTTCAAACTACGGAGCCACCCAAGGATCCTGAAAAGTCCATTTGTGGAGATGAGCTCCTGGACTCCCGTTAAGAAGACATGTTGTCAACCTCTAGATCCCTTACATGCCTGCACTTTTCGGCTTGCTGCTGCTGCAATCCACGCGTTTTAGATCTGCATAACTCCACCTCTTTAAACACAGCACCTTCACCCCCTGCTGTTCCCACCCGCCTCAACACCGTTGGAAGGGAGGAGAACCAATTAAGGCGGGGGGTGGGGTGGAACGAGCAGCTGTCTACCCTTAGCAGGAGGGCTCCTGATTACATACCTCTCCTGCTGCTGCTGCTGGCTGTCCAGCAGCAGACTGAAGGTGGCTGCTGCTGTGCACAGGTATATAAAGGCTCAGAGCCTATTATGACACGCGCAGCCAGCGTTCCATTGCCACATTCCATCTACTGCAGGCAGGATACCTGGCTGGCTGAATGTCGCTGAGAAGCTCACAGAGACCGCCATAAGCAACAGTTTAACAGAATGCCACAGACTAATCAACCAAACTTTTTGGGTTGGGTTCTCTTTTATAGTCTGCAGGCATTAAATGAAAGAAGTCAGTGTTCCAGCAGAAGGAGACAACGTTTCAGAAAAGGCATTGTAGCAAACCAAAAAAGAAATTTTAAGCGCAGCAGAGTAACCAGCGCACATACCTGTTAGCTCAGGTGAGTTTAAAAGGCTGCTGTTGATAACAAGGGCATTTGCTAAATAGATGGTGTGTGTGCAACAATATACTGAAAGGTCAATTATATTGTGCAGCTTATCTCACCACCTGTAGTTATTTAGGTGAAAGCTCCAAAATGCTTGCCTAATATGTCTGTTTATCCAAAAGGAAGTAAAAAGGGAGAGCTAGAAAGATAGCATTGCATCACATTACATGGCAATGCAATGCACAGTTGCTGAAGTTGAACCAAAATGAGCTTGTAATCTGGCTTCTGCAACTTTGAACATGAAAAATCCAATGAGGAGAAGAAAAGCAAAGCCAAAGAGTCCATCCCAAAATCCGACAAACAAGCAAAATGAACAAAAAACATTGAATTCAATTCTTTCTGATTTTAGAAACTGCATTAAAGAAGGGGTGCACCGGTCCTGGAGATACTGCAATACCAGGTCAATGCGTGGAGTGGACAAAGCAAGCTCTTTTTCCATCTCCCTGTTCTAAAAATCCATTTAATATATGGTCCCCAGATAGGGGACGTATCAGATATTAAACTGATAAGAACAGATTTTTTGATTGAAGCTGCATCCAAGGCACTGAAAAATGTGACCGAAGTCACACCAAAACAGCGCACGAGGCGAGGATTCATGTGGACCCTTCCCGGAGGAGAGGGTCCCCAATAAACCATCCCCATCCCTCCGAGCCAGAAGGCCACAGCGAGGGTCAGGGATCTCCGATGCTCTCCCTAGCCGAAGCCGGAGAAGAGCCGTTTTCGTGCTCCCAGCTTCCATCTAGGCTGCCACCCTAGTGGAGCTGGAGCCTGTGTTGGTTTCTCAGCCCAAAGCTGACCGGACCTCCGACCGGGTTTATAAAAATTCCCCTTCCTAGCCCGGAGGCCAGGAATAGGGGGGGTTGCTCAGAAAGTATGATTGGCAAAGGTGCGGCGTGCTACGAAGCCAAGTCTTTCTGGGGTTCCCAGTCCCAGTAAGCTTGGACTCCCACCAGGGCGCCTACTCCTGGGGCACATTGCTCCAAAGCCCTCACACTTACCCAGCCTAGTGACTTCGATCCTGGAGGGCCATGTTTTCCATCAGATAACTCTATGAGCCACCTGGCGTACTAACAAGTGCACCAAACCAGTGTGTAATATGCATCAATTTACTAGGGCAGCCCAAGGACAAAACTGCCTTTTCAAAAGATACTACACTTGATCTTAGCCAAAAGGCCGAGAAGCGATAACCAGAATTGGTTTCAAACTACGGAGCCACCCAAGGATCTTGAAAAGTCCATTTGTGGAGATGAGCTCCTGGACTCCCGTTAAGAAGACATGTTGTCAACCTCTAGATCCCTTACATGCCTGCACTTTTCGGCTTGCTGCTGCTGCAATCCACGCGTTTTAGATCTGCATAACTCCACCTCTTTAAACACAGCACCTTCACCCCCTGCTGTTCCCACCCGCCTCAACACCGTTGGAAGGGAGGAGAACCAATTAAGGCGGGGGGTGGGGTGGAACGAGCAGCTGTCTACCCTTAGCAGGAGGGCTCCTGATTACATACCTCTCCTGCTGCTGCTGCTGCTGGCTGTCCAGCAGCAGACTGAAGGTGGCTGCTGCTGTGCACAGGTATATAAAGGCTCAGAGCCTATTATGACACGCGCAGCCAGCGTTCCATTGCCACATTCCATCTACTGCAGGCAGGATACCTGGCTGGCTGAATGTCGCTGAGAAGCTCACAGAGACCGCCATAAGCAACAGTTTAACAGAATGCCACAGACTAATCAACCAAACTTTTTGGGTTGGGTTCTCTTTTATAGTCTGCAGGCATTAAATGAAAGAAGTCAGTGTTCCAGCAGAAGGAGACAACGTTTCAGAAAAGGCATTGTAGCAAACCAAAAAAGAAATTTTAAGCGCAGCAGAGTAACCAGCGCACATACCTGTTAGCTCAGGTGAGTTTAAAAGGCTGCTGTTGATTACAAGGGCATTTGCTAAATAGATGGTGTGTGTGCAACAATATACTGAAAGGTCAATTATATTGTGCAGCTTATCTCACCACCTGTAGTTATTTAGGTGAAAGCTCCAAAATGCTTGCCTAATATGTCTGTTTATCCAAAAGGAAGTAAAAATGGAGAGCTAGAAAGATAGCATTGCATCACATTACATAGCAATGCAATGCACAGTTGCTGAAGTTGAACCAAAATGAGCTTGTAATCTGGCTTCTGCAACTTTGAACATGAAAAATCCAATGAGGAGAAGAAAAGCAAAGCCAAAGAGTCCATCCCAAAATCCGACAAACAAGCAAAATGAACAAAAAACATTGAATTCAATTCTTTCTGATTTTAGAAACTGCATTAAAGAAGGGGTGCACCGGTCCTGGAGATACTGCAATACCAGGTCAATGCGTGGAGTGGACAGAGCAAGCTCTTTTTCCATCTCCCTGTTCTAAAAATCCATTTAATATATGGTCCCCAGATAGGGGACGTATCAGATATTAAACTGATAAGAACAGATACTACACTTGATCTTAGCCAAAAGGCCGAGAAGCGATAACCAGAATTGGTTTCAAACTACGGAGCCACCCAAGGATCCTGAAAAGTCCATTTGTGGAGATGAGCTCCTGGACTCCCGTTAAGAAGACATGTTGTCAACCTCTAGATCCCTTACATGCCTGCACTTTTCGGCTTGCTGCTGCTGCAATCCACGCGTTTTAGATCTGCATAACTCCACCTCTTTAAACACAGCACCTTCACCCCCTGCTGTTCCCACCCGCCTCAACACCGTTGGAAGGGAGGAGAACCAATTAAGGCGGGGGGTGGGGTGGAACGAGCAGCTGTCTACCCTTAGCAGGAGGGCTCCTGATTACATACCTCTCCTGCTGCTGCTGCTGCTGGCTGTCCAGCAGCAGACTGAAGGTGGCTGCTGCTGTGCACAGGTATATAAAGGCTCGGAGCCTATTATGACACGCGCAGCCAGCGTTCCATTGCCACATTCCATCTACTGCAGGCAGGATACCTGGCTGGCTGAATGTCGCTGAGAAGCTCACAGAGACCGCCATAAGCAACAGTTTAACAGAATGCCACAGACTAATCAACCAAACTTTTTGGGTTGGGTTCTCTTTTATAGTCTGCAGGCATTAAATGAAAGAAGTCAGTGTTCCAGCAGAAGGAGACAACGTTTCAGAAAAGGCATTGTAGCAAACCAAAAAAGAAATTTTAAGCGCAGCAGAGTAACCAGCGCACATACCTGTTAGCTCAGGTGAGTTTAAAAGGCTGCTGTTGATAACAAGGGCATTTGCTAAATAGATGGTGTGTGTGCAACAATATACTGAAAGGTCAATTATATTGTGCAGCTTATCTCACCACCTGTAGTTATTTAGGTGAAAGCTCCAAAATGCTTGCCTAATATGTCTGTTTATCCAAAAGGAAGTAAAAAGGGAGAGCTAGAAAGATAGCATTGCATCACATTACATGGCAATGCAATGCACAGTTGCTGAAGTTGAACCAAAATGAGCTTGTAATCTGGCTTCTGCAACTTTGAACATGAATAATCCAATGAGGAGAAGAAAAGCAAAGCCAAAGAGTCCATCCCAAAATCCGACAAACAAGCAAAATGAACAAAAAACATTGAATTCAATTCTTTCTGATTTTAGAAACTGCATTAAAGAAGGGGTGCACCGGTCCTGGAGATACTGCAATACCAGGTCAATGCGTGGAGTGGACAGAGCAAGCTCTTTTTCCATCTCCCTGTTCTAAAAATCCATTTAATATATGGTCCCCAGATAGGGGACGTATCAGATATTAAACTGATAAGAACAGATACTACACTTGATCTTAGCCAAAAGGCCGAGAAGCGATAACCAGAATTGGTTTCAAACTACGGAGCCACCCAAGGATCCTGAAAAGTCCATTTGTGGAGATGAGCTCCTGGACTCCCGTTAAGAAGACATGTTGTCAACCTCTAGATCCCTTACATGCCTGCACTTTTCGGCTTGCTGCTGCTGCAATCCATGCGTTTTAGATCTGCATAACTCCACCTCTTTAAACACAGCACCTTCACCCCCTGCTGTTCCCACCCGCCTCAACACCGTTGGAAGGGAGGAGAACCAATTAAGGCGGGGGGTGGGGTGGAACGAGCAGCTGTCTACCCTTAGCAGGAGGGCTCCTGATTACATACCTCTCCTGCTGCTGCTGCTGGCTGTCCAGCAGCAGACTGAAGGTGGCTGCTGCTGTGCACAGGTATATAAAGGCTCAGAGCCTATTATGACACGCGCAGCCAGCGTTCCATTGCCACATTCCATCTACTGCAGGCAGGATACCTGGCTGGCTGAATGTCGCTGAGAAGCTCACAGAGACCGCCATAAGCAACAGTTTAACAGAATGCCACAGACTAATCAACCAAACTTTTTGGGTTGGGTTCTCTTTTATAGTCTGCAGGCATTAAATGAAAGAAGTCAGTGTTCCAGCAGAAGGAGACAACGTTTCAGAAAAGGCATTGTAGCAAACCAAAAAAGAAATTTTAAGCGCAGCAGAGTAACCAGCGCACATACCTGTTAGCTCAGGTGAGTTTAAAAGGCTGCTGTTGATAACAAGGGCATTTGCTAAATAGATGGTGTGTGTGCAACAATATACTGAAAGGTCAATTATATTGTGCAGCTTATCTCACCACCTGTAGTTATTTAGGTGAAAGCTCCAAAATGCTTGCCTAATATGTCTGTTTATCCAAAAGGAAGTAAAAAGGGAGAGCTAGAAAGATAGCATTGCATCACATTACATGGCAATGCAATGCACAGTTGCTGAAGTTGAACCAAAATGAGCTTGTAATCTGGCTTCTGCAACTTTGAACATGAAAAATCCAATGAGGAGAAGAAAAGCAAAGCCAAAGAGTCCATCCCAAAATCCGACAAACAAGCAAAATGAACAAAAAACATTGAATTCAATTCTTTCTGATTTTAGAAACTGCATTAAAGAAGGGGTGCACCGGTCCTGGAGATACTGCAATACCAGGTCAATGCGTGGAGTGGACAGAGCAAGCTCTTTTTCCATCTCCCTGTTCTAAAAATCCATTTAATATATGGTCCCCAGATAGGGGACGTATCAGATATTAAACTGATAAGAACAGATACTACACTTGATCTTAGCCAAAAGGCCGAGAAGCGATAACCAGAATTGGTTTCAAACTACGGAGCCACCCAAGGATCCTGAAAAGTCCATTTGTGGAGATGAGCTCCTGGACTCCCGTTAAGAAGACATGTTGTCAACCTCTAGATCCCTTACATGCCTGCACTTTTCGGCTTGCTGCTGCTGCAATCCACGCGTTTTAGATCTGCATAACTCCACCTCTTTAAACACAGCACCTTCACCCCCTGCTGTTCCCACCCGCCTCAACACCGTTGGAAGGGAGGAGAACCAATTAAGGCGGGGGGTGGGGTGGAACGAGCAGCTGTCTACCCTTAGCAGGAGGGCTCCTGATTACATACCTCTCCTGCTGCTGCTGCTGGCTGTCCAGCAGCAGACTGAAGGTGGCTGCTGCTGTGCACAGGTATATAAAGGCTCAGAGCCTATTATGACACGCGCAGCCAGCGTTCCATTGCCACATTCCATCTACTGCAGGCAGGATACCTGGCTGGCTGAATGTCGCTGAGAAGCTCACAGAGACCGCCATAAGCAACAGTTTAACAGAATGCCACAGACTAATCAACCAAACTTTTTGGGTTGGGTTCTCTTTTATAGTCTGCAGGCATTAAATGAAAGAAGTCAGTGTTCCAGCAGAAGGAGACAACGTTTCAGAAAAGGCATTGTAGCAAACCAAAAAAGAAATTTTAAGCGCAGCAGAGTAACCAGCGCACATACCTGTTAGCTCAGGTGAGTTTAAAAGGCTGCTGTTGATAACAAGGGCATTTGCTAAATAGATGGTGTGTGTGCAACAATATACTGAAAGGTCAATTATATTGTGCAGCTTATCTCACCACCTGTAGTTATTTAGGTGAAAGCTCCAAAATGCTTGCCTAATATGTCTGTTTATCCAAAAGGAAGTAAAAAGGGAGAGCTAGAAAGATAGCATTGCATCACATTACATGGCAATGCAATGCACAGTTGCTGAAGTTGAACCAAAATGAGCTTGTAATCTGGCTTCTGCAACTTTGAACATGAAAAATCCAATGAGGAGAAGAAAAGCAAAGCCAAAGAGTCCATCCCAAAATCCGACAAACAAGCAAAATGAACAAAAAACATTGAATTCAATTCTTTCTGATTTTAGAAACTGCATTAAAGAAGGGGTGCACCGGTCCTGGAGATACTGCAATACCAGGTCAATGCGTGGAGTGGACAGAGCAAGCTCTTTTTCCATCTCCCTGTTCTAAAAATCCATTTAATATATGGTCCCCAGATAGGGGACGTATCAGATATTAAACTGATAAGAACAGATTTTTTTTTTTTTTTTATACCATTCAGTAAAATTTTTCAAGCAACAATCAATAGTATAAAAACTCATACTACGTTGCCCAGTCTTACATCATAATGGTACTTTCTTTATTTCATATTTATAACTTTATACTGAAACAGTTGTAATACCTTTTGAATGGACAAAAAAACTATAAAACATACCATTATCATAAAAAAAGACAGATCACAACACTTAAACAAGGACTTACTGGTACTTTACCAGTGACCTCCATTTTTTGACTTTCCAAAAACCTTCTGAATCAGAGCCACCACCGCCACGGCTGTCCCATAAATAAACTATGTATAACCTTGACAAAACCATCCTAACACAAATATTAACTGAGATTATTTTCCTTTTAAATAAACACAAATTCCTAACGTCCCACAGACTTTCTATTACACATGCCATTATCAACCACAACAATCTCTCTTTCACCCGGCTACTTGCACCCATCCCAAACATTACCACTCTCCAATTTATAAAATTCACGCCCGCTAGTTCCTTGCATAAACCACCCACTCCCTTCCAAACACTCTGAGCATAATCACAATTCCAAACCAAATGCATAACAGTTTCACTCGCCCCACATCCATCCCTCGGACATACCTCTGTTCTAATCAGATCCCTCCTCTTCTGTACCTCTCTCACAGGCAAAATCTCATGCAAACTCATCCATACGATATCACGCTGCCTATTCGATATTCCTTTTATACTCAGGTTCCTCCATACACACAACGCTTCACTCGATCTCAAGCCCCTAATGTTACATTCAAACTC
Source organism: Phyllobates terribilis (assembly GCF_046119375.1). NCBI lineage: Eukaryota > Metazoa > Chordata > Amphibia > Anura > Dendrobatidae > Phyllobates > Phyllobates terribilis. The sequence goes on along the minus strand of NW_027364028.1, from coordinate 65,789 downwards.
TCTAACACGCATCCTTCTCCTTACATTCCTTATCACTTTGAAATCACCCATAGGAACATCCAACAAATCATGCTTGACAACAAATTTTTCAACAAACTCATACCACACTGGACATTTAAACGAAACAGGCACTCTTGCATCCCTTCTCATCCATTTCAACCCAAACAACATACATCCAGCCATATATTTAATCATAAAAGCCGTCTTGTTATCCCTACCTAACAGAACAACCACTGTTTTAATATAATTTAAACCAAGACAAAATTCAAAATTTGGGAAATCCATTCCCCCATGTTCACGTAACTTACACAAATATTCCCTTTTAAGTTTTTCCATCTTACTTCCCAAATAAAACGTAAAAATTAGCTTCTCAATCCGCCTAAAACCCCTATAAGGGGCTGGAAAAACCACTGACACAAAAAGTAACATAGGAAGAATCACTGACTTAATAATAAGGACTTTGCCTGACAATGTCAAGTCCCGCAACCTCCAAAAATTTAACTTCTGTTCAATCCTCTTACCGCATTCATCCCAACTCTCATTCCCTTTCAGATCTTTGTTAAACCACACCCCCAAAACCTTAATAGCACCTTCTTCACATATCACACCATCCATCCTAACACTCGAATCCCCGAAACACTTATAGCTACACTTCCCCCAATTCACCCTAAAACCAGATGCACCACAAAAGAAATCTAAAAGCAACCTTGCTCGATTCATAGCAGCCATATTATCACTCACCACAACAACATCGTCCATATACCCCATTACCTTTACAGTCTTTCCACCACTCCCTGGGATCAGAAGACCATTCATCACTTTCTCTTTCCGAATCATGCACAACAGGGGCTCAATCACACTTATAAACAGGACAGGGGACAACGGACACCCCTGCCTGACCCCTGATTTTATGCACACCTTCTCACTCAAACATCCATTCACTAACACTTCACTCACCACACCATCATACAAACACCTTATGGCATTCACAAAAACACTAGGAAAACCCATCCTAACTAACACCTCAAACATAAACGCATGCGACACTCTATCAAAAGCTTTCTCAAAATCCACACAAAAAACCATACATTTCCCCTTCCTAAACATACAATCTCCAATTACGTCCCGCAACAACAAGAGGTTATCAGTCATACACCTACCTGGCACCGCGCACACTTGATCATCACCAACCACACTTCCAATCACCCCACGCATACGGTTAGCCAGAATTTTGCTAAAGACTTTATAATCTGCATTGAGTAATGTAATCGGCCTCCAATTACACAAATTCTTTTTCTCACCCTTCTTATATAGTAAAACAACTACTCCTTCTTTCATGGAATTACAAAGTACACCATTCATCCACATATATTGACATACCTCCACAAAATCAACACCAATCACATCCCATGCTTTTACATAAAACTCCACAGGCAACCCATCTTTCCCAGGTGTTTTATTCTTTTTCGCACCATCCACCGCCTTTTTGACCTCATCAAAAACAATATCCTCACTCAAACATTCACGTTCCCCTGCTTCAAGCTGACTCTCCAACATACCTAACACATGCTCTTTCAAACCCCCATCCACCCATTTAGACTCAAATAAACTACTATAGAAACTATGTACCTCATCCAACACTTCCCTTCCAACCACAGTCATACCATTATCATTTACAACCTCATCCAACTCATCTTTTTTACTGCACATTTTTTTAAAAAAGTACCTCGTACACTTCTCATCCATATCCAAATGCTCAACTCTCGTCCTAAAAATAATTTCCTTCCCACGCTTTTCCAAAACACGCTTCATCTCATCTCTCGCTCCTCTGAGTTGATCACTAACATCAATTCCTTTCATACTCATTTTATGTAACCACTCAATCCTCATATTTAAATCTTTAAATCTGCCTCTTTCAATTGCTGCTTTTTTATAACCCCACCTCCTAAAAAAATTCTTAATTTCCACTTTCACCCAATCCCACCATACAGTCACATCCACAAAATTATTTTTCCTAGACCTCCACCATTCATACTTACTTTCGAAGTCTCTCATAACCCTAACATCCTCTAACAACCTAACATTTAGCTTCCATACCCCAACACCATGCACCATTTTTTTATCACCTTCAAACATACCCCACAAACATTCATGGTCTGTGAAAGAAAAAACATGCTGTTTAAAAAATTTACACACCAAACCTCTATTTGTATACAGCATGCGGTCAATCCTGGACACTATTCCTCCCCTATCAGCTCTATATGTGGCCGGTGGTGGCTTACTCAAAAATTCCGCTGCATCTAAAAAAGAAAAATCAGATGTAATTTGATTAAGGACCTTACCTGTGACATCAATTTCCCCTTCAGAAACACAATTGAAATCACCAACTAATAATATTGGAATCCTTCCAGGCAAAAATAAACGTATTTTCTCTAATAGTGCTAACCTATCCCCTTTGTTAATTGGACAATACACGTTAACAATTTTCACCCTCCACCCTCTCCCCTTAACCACTGCCATTATACAACGACCTGGCTCCACCACCATATAATTTTCAAAACTTAAATCCCTATTCCCCAACAAAATCCCCACACCATCATTTTTGTTTGTCATTGAACCTGACCAAATGCTATGCCCATATACCCAGTCCTTTTCAGGAGGTGACTCTTCAATTCCGCACTCTTGCAGACAGTAAATATTTGCTCCAAGATTTTTTAGTTCTTCCAGTATAGCCAATCTTCTAGGCTTAGATTTTATAAGCCTTACATTTATTGACAGTACACTACAGCCCATGTTGGAGCCCATTTTTTAACCATATTCGGTAAAAAAGAACATACCCCCCACCGAAGAGTCAACCTTTCTCGTCTTGAAACTCGATTCCTGATGTTAAGCAGAGAATGCTGGCCCCCTCCTCCAAAAAAGACCTCCTAGGAGAGGCACTGTAGCTCTCGGGATAGCTCCTATCACTTAAGGGGCTGATGCTCCCAATACTGGCAGGTGAAAAATCTGGCCGGAACTTCTTTGCAGAAGACACATCAGAGTCCTCATCAGGGGGCCTCACCACAGCCCCGGTGAAGTCACCCTGGCCACCACCACCTTCATGAATTGCCTCTGAGCTTTCCAAAGCCAACACCGGCGTTGTGGAGAGTGAACCGCTCACTTCTCCCTCACCACTCACATCAAGCAGAATTGACATATCTGCAGGCTCTATCTCAACAGCGCTTCCACCAGCAGGATCGGGTGCTTGCTCCATCTCTTCCATGAAGTCCCTTACTGCCTCGATCGCCTCACCAATAGTGGCGGCAGTAGTAGGACGTGGGGACACGGCCTCTGCATATGACCTGGAACGATGGGGACAGTCCTTGAAAGCGTGTCCCTCCTCGCCACATGCATTACAAACCATGGAGTTAGTACACTCCATTGCCAGATGACCCTCTTTATTGCATTTCCCACAAAACTTCTCCACCGTGCAGTCCTCTTGGTAGTGTCCAAAGGATTTACACTTCCTGCAAAACCGCGGAGCACCAGGAAAATACATATACCCTCTATCCCTCCCGATGGCAAAACTGAGGGGAGGGTAGTGGATACCCCCAGGTCCCTGGGGGTCCTCCTGGAACCGTACAAAAAACTTGTGTTTGCCAGTCCACAAGCCCACCTCATTCCTCACCTTGTGTGAGTAGGACACATAGCTGCAATGACGGTTCAGGAATCTAGTAATGTCCTCCACATCCACAAGGGGGTTGTGCATAAACACAACAACTGGCACTTCCCCCTTAGTATACAATACCGTAAATGTAAGCCCATCAAGAGCCGGATGATCCAAGGCTTGCTGATCCTTTAGAGTCTTGAAAAGATTCTGGCAAGCTGCCATACGATCAAGGACTAAAACGTACCGGCCATTCTTTGGGAACTCCTGTAGGCAAATGATGTCTCCACGACCAACATTCAAAATCTTGAAGATGACGACTTCCACCAAGAACCGCAGGTTAAAGAAATTCCTCCTCGACTCCTCAATATCAATGCGAAAAGCATTTTTGACCCGAATATCATCGGTCCCGGCATAGCGAATCTTGACGCCCATTATCACCACTCGTTTCCTCTGGACCCCCCCAATAGCAGCAGGCAGCTTAAGCCACCTAAGTGGCGATGCTGCAAGGCCGAGGGGGAGACACTATAGGATCCTTCTGACCAGATACAAGATCTAAGCCAAAAGGCCGAGAAGCGATAACCAGAATTGGTTTCAAACTACGGAGCCACCCAAGGATCCTGAAAAGTCCATTTGTGGAGATGAGCTCCTGGACTCCCGTTAAGAAGACATGTTGTCAACCTCTAGATCCCTTACATGCCTGCACTTTTCGGCTTGCTGCTGCTGCAATCCACGCGTTTTAGATCTGCATAACTCCACCTCTTTAAACACAGCACCTTCACCCCCTGCTGTTCCCACCCGCCTCAACACCGTTGGAAGGGAGGAGAACCAATTAAGGCGGGGGGTGGGGTGGAACGAGCAGCTGTCTACCCTTAGCAGGAGGGCTCCTGATTACATACCTCTCCTGCTGCTGCTGCTGCTGGCTGTCCAGCAGCAGACTGAAGGTGGCTGCTGCTGTGCACAGGTATATAAAGGCTCAGAGCCTATTATGACACGCGCAGCCAGCGTTCCATTGCCACATTCCATCTACTGCAGGCAGGATACCTGGCTGGCTGAATGTCGCTGAGAAGCTCACAGAGACCGCCATAAGCAACAGTTTAACAGAATGCCACAGACTAATCAACCAAACTTTTTGGGTTGGGTTCTCTTTTATAGTCTGCAGGCATTAAATGAAAGAAGTCAGTGTTCCAGCAGAAGGAGACAACGTTTCAGAAAAGGCATTGTAGCAAACCAAAAAAGAAATTTTAAGCGCAGCAGAGTAACCAGCGCACATACCTGTTAGCTCAGGTGAGTTTAAAAGGCTGCTGTTGATAACAAGGGCATTTGCTAAATAGATGGTGTGTGTGCAACAATATACTGAAAGGTCAATTATATTGTGCAGCTTATCTCACCACCTGTAGTTATTTAGGTGAAAGCTCCAAAATGCTTGCCTAATATGTCTGTTTATCCAAAAGGAAGTAAAAAGGGAGAGCTAGAAAGATAGCATTGCATCACATTACATGGCAATGCAATGCACAGTTGCTGAAGTTGAACCAAAATGAGCTTGTAATCTGGCTTCTGCAACTTTGAACATGAAAAATCCAATGAGGAGAAGAAAAGCAAAGCCAAAGAGTCCATCCCAAAATCCGACAAACAAGCAAAATGAACCAAAAACATTGAATTCAATTCTTTCTGATTTTAGAAACTGCATTAAAGAAGGGGTGCACCGGTCCTGGAGATACTGCAATACCAGGTCAATGCGTGGAGTGGACAGAGCAAGCTCTTTTTCCATCTCCCTGTTCTAAAAATCCATTTAATATATGGTCCCCAGATAGGGGACGTATCAGATATTAAACTGATAAGAACAGATACTACACTTGATCTTAGCCAAAAGGCCGAGAAGCGATAACCAGAATTGGTTTCAAACTACGGAGCCACCCAAGGATCCTGAAAAGTCCATTTGTGGAGATGAGCTCCTGGACTCCCGTTAAGAAGACATGTTGTCAACCTCTAGATCCCTTACATGCCTGCACTTTTCGGCTTGCTGCTGCTGCAATCCACGCGTTTTAGATCTGCATAACTCCACCTCTTTAAACACAGCACCTTCACCCCCTGCTGTTCCCACCCGCCTCAACACCGTTGGAAGGGAGGAGAACCAATTAAGGCGGGGGGTGGGGTGGAACGAGCAGCTGTCTACCCTTAGCAGGAGGGCTCCTGATTACATACCTCTCCTGCTGCTGCTGCTGCTGGCTGTCCAGCAGCAGACTGAAGGTGGCTGCTGCTGTGCACAGGTATATAAAGGCTCAGAGCCTATTATGACACGCGCAGCCAGCGTTCCATTGCCACATTCCATCTACTGCAGGCAGGATACCTGGCTGGCTGAATGTCGCTGAGAAGCTCACAGAGACCGCCATAAGCAACAGTTTAACAGAATGCCACAGACTAATCAACCAAACATTTTGGGTTGGGTTCTCTTTTATAGTCTGCAGGCATTAAATGAAAGAAGTCAGTGTTCCAGCAGAAGGAGACAACGTTTCAGAAAAGGCATTGTAGCAAACCAAAAAAGAAATTTTAAGCGCAGCAGAGTAACCAGCGCACATACCTGTTAGCTCAGGTGAGTTTAAAAGGCTGCTGTTGATAACAAGGGCATTTGCTAAATAGATGGTGTGTGTGCAACAATATACTGAAAGGTCAATTATATTGTGCAGCTTATCTCACCACCTGTAGTTATTTAGGTGAAAGCTCCAAAATGCTTGCCTAATATGTCTGTTTATCCAAAAGGAAGTAAAAAGGGAGAGCTAGAAAGATAGCATTGCATCACATTACATGGCAATGCAATGCACAGTTGCTGAAGTTGAACCAAAATGAGCTTGTAATCTGGCTTCTGCAACTTTGAACATGAAAAATCCAATGAGGAGAAGAAAAGCAAAGCCAAAGAGTCCATCCCAAAATCCGACAAACAAGCAAAATGAACAAAAAACATTGAATTCAATTCTTTCTGATTTTAGAAACTGCATTAAAGAAGGGGTGCACCGGTCCTGGAGATACTGCAATACCAGGTCAATGCGTGGAGTGGACAGAGCAAGCTCTTTTTCCATCTCCCTGTTCTAAAAATCCATTTAATATATGGTCCCCAGATAGGGGACGTATCAGATATTAAACTGATAAGAACAGATACTACACTTGATCTTAGCCAAAAGGCCGAGAAGCGATAACCAGAATTGGTTTCAAACTACGGAGCCACCCAAGGATCCTGAAAAGTCCATTTGTGGAGATGAGCTCCTGGACTCCCGTTAAGAAGACATGTTGTCAACCTCTAGATCCCTTACATGCCTGCACTTTTCGGCTTGCTGCTGCTGCAATCCACGCGTTTTAGATCTGCATAACTCCACCTCTTTAAACACAGCACCTTCACCCCCTGCTGTTCCCACCCGCCTCAACACCGTTGGAAGGGAGGAGAACCAATTAAGGCGGGGGGTGGGGTGGAACGAGCAGCTGTCTACCCTTAGCAGGAGGGCTCCTGATTACATACCTCTCCTGCTGCTGCTGCTGCTGGCTGTCCAGCAGCAGACTGAAGGTGGCTGCTGCTGTGCACAGGTATATAAAGGCTCAGAGCCTATTATGACACGCGCAGCCAGCGTTCCATTGCCACATTCCATCTACTGCAGGCAGGATACCTGGCTGGCTGAATGTCGCTGAGAAGCTCACAGAGACCGCCATAAGCAACAGTTTAACAGAATGCCACAGACTAATCAACCAAACATTTTGGGTTGGGTTCTCTTTTATAGTCTGCAGGCATTAAATGAAAGAAGTCAGTGTTCCAGCAGAAGGAGACAACGTTTCAGAAAAGGCATTGTAGCAAACCAAAAAAGAAATTTTAAGCGCAGCAGAGTAACCAGCGCACATACCTGTTAGCTCAGGTGAGTTTAAAAGGCTGCTGTTGATAACAAGGGCATTTGCTAAATAGATGGTGTGTGTGCAACAATATACTGAAAGGTCAATTATATTGTGCAGCTTATCTCACCACCTGTAGTTATTTAGGTGAAAGCTCCAAAATGCTTGCCTAATATGTCTGTTTATCCAAAAGGAAGTAAAAAGGGAGAGCTAGAAAGATAGCATTGCATCACATTACATGGCAATGCAATGCACAGTTGCTGAAGTTGAACCAAAATGAGCTTGTAATCTGGCTTCTGCAACTTTGAACATGAAAAATCCAATGAGGAGAAGAAAAGCAAAGCCAAAGAGTCCATCCCAAAATCCGACAAACAAGCAAAATGAACAAAAAACATTGAATTCAATTCTTTCTGATTTTAGAAACTGCATTAAAGAAGGGGTGCACCGGTCCTGGAGATACTGCAATACCAGGTCAATGCGTGGAGTGGACAGAGCAAGCTCTTTTTCCATCTCCCTGTTCTAAAAATCCATTTAATATATGGTCCCCAGATAGGGGACGTATCAGATATTAAACTGATAAGAACAGATACTACACTTGATCTTAGCCAAAAGGCCGAGAAGCGATAACCAGAATTGGTTTCAAACTACGGAGCCACCCAAGGATCCTGAAAAGTCCATTTGTGGAGATGAGCTCCTGGACTCCCGTTAAGAAGACATGTTGTCAACCTCTAGATCCCTTACATGCCTGCACTTTTCGGCTTGCTGCTGCTGCAATCCACGCGTTTTAGATCTGCATAACTCCACCTCTTTAAACACAGCACCTTCACCCCCTGCTGTTCCCACCCGCCTCAACACCGTTGGAAGGGAGGAGAACCAATTAAGGCGGGGGGTGGGGTGGAACGAGCAGCTGTCTACCCTTAGCAGGAGGGCTCCTGATTACATACCTCTCCTGCTGCTGCTGCTGCTGGCTGTCCAGCAGCAGACTGAAGGTGGCTGCTGCTGTGCACAGGTATATAAAGGCTCAGAGCCTATTATGACACGCGCAGCCAGCGTTCCATTGCCACATTCCATCTACTGCAGGCAGGATACCTGGCTGGCTGAATGTCGCTGAGAAGCTCACAGAGACCGCCATAAGCAACAGTTTAACAGAATGCCACAGACTAATCAACCAAACTTTTTGGGTTGGGTTCTCTTTTATAGTCTGCAGGCATTAAATGAAAGAAGTCAGTGTTCCAGCAGAAGGAGACAACGTTTCAGAAAAGGCATTGTAGCAAACCAAAAAAGAAATTTTAAGCGCAGCAGAGTAACCAGCGCACATACCTGTTAGCTCAGGTGAGTTTAAAAGGCTGCTGTTGATAACAAGGGCATTTGCTAAATAGATGGTGTGTGTGCAACAATATACTGAAAGGTCAATTATATTGTGCAGCTTATCTCACCACCTGTAGTTATTTAGGTGAAAGCTCCAAAATGCTTGCCTAATATGTCTGTTTATCCAAAAGGAAGTAAAAAGGGAGAGCTAGAAAGATAGCATTGCATCACATTACATGGCAATGCAATGCACAGTTGCTGAAGTTGAACCAAAATGAGCTTGTAATCTGGCTTCTGCAACTTTGAACATGAAAAATCCAATGAGGAGAAGAAAAGCAAAGCCAAAGAGTCCATCCCAAAATCCGACAAACAAGCAAAATGAACCAAAAACATTGAATTCAATTCTTTCTGATTTTAGAAACTGCATTAAAGAAGGGGTGCACCGGTCCTGGAGATACTGCAATACCAGGTCAATGCGTGGAGTGGACAGAGCAAGCTCTTTTTCCATCTCCCTGTTCTAAAAATCCATTTAATATATGGTCCCCAGATAGGGGACGTATCAGATATTAAACTGATAAGAACAGATTTTTTTGATTGAATATATCTTTTATTAGCACAAAAAATAAGTTAACAGACAGTGTACAGTGCCGCAGCCCAGTACACACAGAATTCTACATCATATTTACATAGCATGAGGATACGACGCACTAACTAGACACATCACACCCCTATGCTACACAAAACACTCAATCTGAAAGAAAAAGCATATCAATCAATACAGTACGACGAACCGTGATAAGGGATAGGGATCGGGAAAAAGGGGATGGGGAGGGGAAAATCACAGGCCCGAAGCTTTATTGAAAGACAAGACACATAAGGGGAGAGGGGGAGGAGGGGTTTAGTCCTCATCCTCGTCCTCCGGACCGTCCATGATGGAATAGTCTCTGAGCAGGCTGTGGATCAGCCTGCGGCAGTCCTGGATGGACATCCTCTCCCTCCTCAAGATGAGCCGGTTCCTGGCGACCCAAAGGGCATCCTTGAAGCAGTTCATAAGGCGCCAAGCCTCCTGGATGGCTCCGACGGTATGAACCCCAGGGAAGAGTCCATAAAGCACAGAATGGTGCGATAGGCTCGCCCTGGGGACAGAGTTCCTCAGGTCGTCCTCAAGTGCAGTCAATAGGCGCTGTGCAAATCCGCAGTCCCAAAAAGTGTGCAAAGATGTTTCCTCCACGAAGGGGCACCTTGGGCAGTACCGGGTCTTGCACAGGTTCCGGGCATGCATGAATGACCGGACGGGCAGTCCGCCCTGAATCGCCATCCACGACAAGTCCTTGTGCCCGTTGGTCAGCCTGTCAGACGACACATTTGTCCACACAGTCTCCAGCGTGTCCTGGTGAAGTCCTGTGATGTTCTCCACGTCATCCTTGGCTCTGATTAGCTTGTGGATAGTTTTGGGCTTCCACAAGTCGGGCTTGAGTCCCTCCAGTTGATGCTCCCCCACAAATCGAACGACGTCTCCGTAGAACCATGGCGTCGTCCAGTTGTAGGGGAAGGAGCTGTCCCACTTGTCCCAGCCGAGTCGCCTCCAAAGAGGAAGCAGGAAGAAGCGAGACATGGACCTGAAAGAAGGGGTGCAACGGTCCTGGAGATACTGCAATACCAGGTCAATGCGTGGAGTGGACAGAGCAAGCTCTTTTTCCATCTCCCTGTTCTAAAAATCCATTTAATATATGGTCCCCAGATAGGGGACGTATCAGATATTAAACTGATAAGAACAGATACTACACTTGATCTTAGCCAAAAGGCCGAGAAGCGATAACCAGAATTGGTTTCAAACTACGGAGCCACCCAAGGATCCTGAAAAGTCCATTTGTGGAGATGAGCTCCTGGACTCCCGTTAAGAAGACATGTTGTCAACCTCTAGATCCCTTACATGCCTGCACTTTTCGGCTTGCTGCTGCTGCAATCCACGCGTTTTAGATCTGCATAACTCCACCTCTTTAAACACAGCACCTTCACCCCCTGCTGTTCCCACCCGCCTCAACACCGTTGGAAGGGAGGAGAACCAATTAAGGCGGGGGGTGGGGTGGAACGAGCAGCTGTCTACCCTTAGCAGGAGGGCTCCTGATTACATACCTCTCCTGCTGCTGCTGCTGCTGGCTGTCCAGCAGCAGACTGAAGGTGGCTGCTGCTGTGCACAGGTATATAAAGGCTCAGAGCCTATTATGACACGCGCAGCCAGCGTTCCATTGCCACATTCCATCTACTGCAGGCAGGATACCTGGCTGGCTGAATGTCGCTGAGAAGCTCACAGAGACCGCCATAAGCAACAGTTTAACAGAATGCCACAGACTAATCAACCAAACTTTTTGGGTTGGGTTCTCTTTTATAGTCTGCAGGCATTAAATGAAAGAAGTCAGTGTTCCAGCAGAAGGAGACAACGTTTCAGAAAAGGCATTGTAGCAAACCAAAAAAGAAATTTTAAGCGCAGCAGAGTAACCAGCGCACATACCTGTTAGCTCAGGTGAGTTTAAAAGGCTGCTGTTGATAACAAGGGCATTTGCTAAATAGATGGTGTGTGTGCAACAATATACTGAAAGGTCAATTATATTGTGCAGCTTATCTCACCACCTGTAGTTATTTAGGTGAAAGCTCCAAAATGCTTGCCTAATATGTCTGTTTATCCAAAAGGAAGTAAAAAGGGAGAGCTAGAAAGATAGCATTGCATCACATTACATGGCAATGCAATGCACAGTTGCTGAAGTTGAACCAAAATGAGCTTGTAATCTGGCTTCTGCAACTTTGAACATGAAAAATCCAATGAGGAGAAGAAAAGCAAAGCCAAAGAGTCCATCCCAAAATCCGACAAACAAGCAAAATGAACAAAAAACATTGAATTCAATTCTTTCTGATTTTAGAAACTGCATTAAAGAAGGGGTGCACCGGTCCTGGAGATACTGCAATACCAGGTCAATGCGTGGAGTGGACAGAGCAAGCTCTTTTTCCATCTCCCTGTTCTAAAAATCCATTTAATATATGGTCCCCAGATAGGGGACGTATCAGATATTAAACTGATAAGAACAGATACTACACTTGATCTTAGCCAAAAGGCCGAGAAGCGATAACCAGAATTGGTTTCAAACTACGGAGCCACCCAAGGATCCTGAAAAGTCCATTTGTGGAGATGAGCTCCTGGACTCCCGTTAAGAAGACATGTTGTCAACCTCTAGATCCCTTACATGCCTGCACTTTTCGGCTTGCTGCTGCTGCAATCCACGCGTTTTAGATCTGCATAACTCCACCTCTTTAAACACAGCACCTTCACCCCCTGCTGTTCCCACCCGCCTCAACACCGTTGGAAGGGAGGAGAACCAATTAAGGCGGGGGGTGGGGTGGAACGAGCAGCTGTCTACCCTTAGCAGGAGGGCTCCTGATTACATACCTCTCCTGCTGCTGCTGCTGCTGGCTGTCCAGCAGCAGACTGAAGGTGGCTGCTGCTGTGCACAGGTATATAAAGGCTCAGAGCCTATTATAACACGCGCAGCCAGCGTTCCATTGCCACATTCCATCTACTGCAGGCAGGATACCTGGCTGGCTGAATGTCGCTGAGAAGCTCACAGAGACCGCCATAAGCAACAGTTTAACAGAATGCCACAGACTAATCAACCAAACTTTTTGGGTTGGGTTCTCTTTTATAGTCTGCAGGCATTAAATGAAAGAAGTCAGTGTTCCAGCAGAAGGAGACAACGTTTCAGAAAAGGCATTGTAGCAAACCAAAAAAGAAATTTTAAGCGCAGCAGAGTAACCAGCGCACATACCTGTTAGCTCAGGTGAGTTTAAAAGGCTGCTGTTGATAACAAGGGCATTTGCTAAATAGATGGTGTGTGTGCAACAATATACTGAAAGGTCAATTATATTGTGCAGCTTATCTCACCACCTGTAGTTATTTAGGTGAAAGCTCCAAAATGCTTGCCTAATATGTCTGTTTATCCAAAAGGAAGTAAAAAGGGAGAGCTAGAAAGATAGCATTGCATCACATTACATGGCAATGCAATGCACAGTTGCTGAAGTTGAACCAAAATGAGCTTGTAATCTGGCTTCTGCAACTTTGAACATGAAAAATCCAATGAGGAGAAGAAAAGCAAAGCCAAAGAGTCCATCCCAAAATCCGACAAACAAGCAAAATGAACAAAAAACATTGAATTCAATTCTTTCTGATTTTAGAAACTGCATTAAAGAAGGGGTGCACCGGTCCTGGAGATACTGCAATACCAGGTCAATGCGTGGAGTGGACAGAGCAAGCTCTTTTTCCATCTCCCTGTTCTAAAAATCCATTTAATATATGGTCCCCAGATAGGGGACGTATCAGATATTAAACTGATAAGAACAGATTTTTTTTTTTTTTTATCGAAAGCCCGAATTCGTGTACAAAACCCGAGTGCGCTTAAAAAAGTGACAAGTGCCACAAAAAAAAAGTGCACTAGGATGCTGGTCTTCTTGAAACCCTCTCCAAAAGGAGAAGGGTCCCCCAAACCATTCCCCGTCCCTCCGAGCCAGAAGGCCACAGCGAGGCACAGGGACAAATAGCCACCTCCAGCCGGAGCCAGAGGCGACCCAATCTTACCCTCAATACCTGCCCGAGTTCTCACCCGAGCAAGGCACTGGGAGCCAAAGACTGTTCTCCCCTCCCGGAAGAGGGGAGCCAACAACGCTCTCCTCCCGAAAGAGGAGAGCCAGGGGGGTTCAGGGGGGAGCGGAACCTGATGGCCACACACTCCCCCCCTAGACCTGCCAAGAGAGGAACCCGTAAGGGAACCGCATCCCGACAAAATCCTAGTAAGGACGTGGACACACGTGAAAAAGTGGACACACAGTGATAAAAAAAAATTAAATAAATAGTGAAGGTTTCACAGTATAATACTGCCCGGACCTTCGACCGGGAATTGAAAAATTCCCCATCCTAAGGCCAGAAGGCCCGGAATAAGGGTGTGTGTGAAGAAAGAAATATTGAAGTGCTAGTGCAAATGTGCCATAAACTCAAGTGGGGTTCCCAATCCCAGTGAGTTAAGGCACCCCAGGGTCACCACTCCTGGGGCACTTCACACTTCGGGCTTTCGATCTTCCCCGGCCCAATGGCGTCGATCCTGGGGGGCCATGCTTTCCACCAGATGACTATATTAGCCACCTGGCGTACTAACAAGCGCCTAAACCCCAGTGTGCATAATGTATCAATCTACTAGGGCGGCAAACATCCAAAACCGCCTTTTCGAAAGATACTACACTTGATCTTAGCCAAAAGGCCGAGAAGCGATAACCAGAATTGGTTTCAAACTACGGAGCCACCCAAGGATCCTGAAAAGTCCATTTGTGGAGATGAGCTCCTGGACTCCCGTTAAGAAGACATGTTGTCAACCTCTAGATCCCTTACATGCCTGCACTTTTCGGCTTGCTGCTGCTGCAATCCACGCGTTTTAGATCTGCATAACTCCACCTCTTTAAACACAGCACCTTCACCCCCTGCTGTTCCCACCCGCCTCAACACCGTTGGAAGGGAGGAGAACCAATTAAGGCGGGGGGTGGGGTGGAACGAGCAGCTGTCTACCCTTAGCAGGAGGGCTCCTGATTACATACCTCTCCTGCTGCTGCTGCTGCTGGCTGTCCAGCAGCAGACTGAAGGTGGCTGCTGCTGTGCACAGGTATATAAAGGCTCAGAGCCTATTATGACACGCGCAGCCAGCGTTCCATTGCCACATTCCATCTACTGCAGGCAGGATACCTGGCTGGCTGAATGTCGCTGAGAAGCTCACAGAGACCGCCATAAGCAACAGTTTAACAGAATGCCACAGACTAATCAACCAAACTTTTTGGGTTGGGTTCTCTTTTATAGTCTGCAGGCATTAAATGAAAGAAGTCAGTGTTCCAGCAGAAGGAGACAACGTTTCAGAAAAGGCATTGTAGCAAACCAAAAAAGAAATTTTAAGCGCAGCAGAGTAACCAGCGCACATACCTGTTAGCTCAGGTGAGTTTAAAAGGCTGCTGTTGATAACAAGGGCATTTGCTAAATAGATGGTGTGTGTGCAACAATATACTGAAAGGTCAATTATATTGTGCAGCTTATCTCACCACCTGTAGTTATTTAGGTGAAAGCTCCAAAATGCTTGCCTAATATGTCTGTTTATCCAAAAGGAAGTAAAAAGGGAGAGCTAGAAAGATAGCATTGCATCACATTACATGGCAATGCAATGCACAGTTGCTGAAGTTGAACCAAAATGAGCTTGTAATCTGGCTTCTGCAACTTTGAACATGAAAAATCCAATGAGGAGAAGAAAAGCAAAGCCAAAGAGTCCATCCCAAAATCCGACAAACAAGCAAAATGAACAAAAAACATTGAATTCAATTCTTTCTGATTTTAGAAACTGCATTAAAGAAGGGGTGCACCGGTCCTGGAGATACTGCAATACCAGGTCAATGCGTGGAGTGGACAGAGCAAGCTCTTTTTCCATCTCCCTGTTCTAAAAATCCATTTAATATATGGTCCCCAGATAGGGGACGTATCAGATATTAAACTGATAAGAACAGATTTTTTTTTTTTATCGAAAGCCCGAATTCGTGTACAAAACCCGAGTGCGCTTAAAAAAGTGACAAGTGCCACAAAAAAAGTGCACTAGGATGCTGGTCTTCTTGAAACCCTCTCCAAAAGGAGAAGGGTCCCCCAAACCATTCCCCGTCCCTCCGAGCCAAAAGGCCACAGTGAGGAACAGGGACAAAAAGCCACCTCCAGCCGAAGCCAGAGGCGACCCAATCTTACCCCCAGCACCTGCCCGAGTTCTCACCCGAGCAAGGCACTGGGAGCCAAAGACTGTGCTCCCCTCCCGGAAGAGGGGAGCCAACAACGCTCTCCTCCCGAAAGAGGAGAGCCAGGGGGGTTCAGGGGGGAGCGGAACCTGATGGCCACACACTCCCCCCCTAGACCTGCCAAGAGAGGAACCCGTAAGGGAACCGCATCCCGACAAAATCCTAGTAGGACGTGACACACGTGAATAAGTGGACACACAGTGACAAAGAAATTAAATAAATAGTGAAGGTTTCACAGTATAATACTGCCCGGACCTTCGACCGGGAATTGAAAAATTCCCCATCCTAAGGCCAGAAGGCCCGGAATAAGGGTGTGTGCGAAGAAAGAAAATTTGAAGTGCTTGTGCAAATGTGCCATAAACTCAAGTGGGGTTCCCAATCCCAGTGAGTTAAGGCACCCCAGGGTCACCACTCCTGGGGCACTTCACACTTCGGGCTTTCGATCTTCCCCGGCCCAATGGCGTCGATCCTGGGGGGCCATGCTTTCCACCAGATGACTATATTAGCCACCTGGCGTACTAACAAGCGCCTAAACCCCAGTGTGCATAATGTATCAATCTACTAGGGCGGCCAACATCCAAAACCGCCTTTTCGAAAGATACTACACTTGATCTTAGCCAAAAGGCCGAGAAGCGATAACCAGAATTGGTTTCAAACTACGGAGCCACCCAAGGATCCTGAAAAGTCCATTTGTGGAGATGAGCTCCTGGACTCCCGTTAAGAAGACATGTTGTCAACCTCTAGATCCCTTACATGCCTGCACTTTTCGGCTTGCTGCTGCTGCAATCCACGCGTTTTAGATCTGCATAACTCCACCTCTTTAAACACAGCACCTTCACCCCCTGCTGTTCCCACCCGCCTCAACACCGTTGGAAGGGAGGAGAACCAATTAAGGCGGGGGGTGGGGTGGAACGAGCAGCTGTCTACCCTTAGCAGGAGGGCTCCTGATTACATACCTCTCCTGCTGCTGCTGCTGCTGGCTGTCCAGCAGCAGACTGAAGGTGGCTGCTGCTGTGCACAGGTATATAAAGGCTCAGAGCCTATTATGACACGCGCAGCCAGCGTTCCATTGCCACATTCCATCTACTGCAGGCAGGATACCTGGCTGGCTGAATGTCGCTGAGAAGCTCACAGAGACCGCCATAAGCAACAGTTTAACAGAATGCCACAGACTAATCAACCAAACTTTTTGGGTTGGGTTCTCTTTTATAGTCTGCAGGCATTAAATGAAAGAAGTCAGTGTTCCAGCAGAAGGAGACAACGTTTCAGAAAAGGCATTGTAGCAAACCAAAAAAGAAATTTTAAGCGCAGCAGAGTAACCAGCACACATACCTGTTAGCTCAGGTGAGTTTAAAAGGCTGCTGTTGATAACAAGGGCATTTGCTAAATAGATGGTGTGTGTGCAACAATATACTGAAAGGTCAATTATATTGTGCAGCTTATCTCACCACCTGTAGTTATTTAGGTGAAAGCTCCAAAATGCTTGCCTAATATGTCTGTTTATCCAAAAGGAAGTAAAAAGGGAGAGCTAGAAAGATAGCATTGCATCACATTACATGGCAATGCAATGCACAGTTGCTGAAGTTGAACCAAAATGAGCTTGTAATCTGGCTTCTGCAACTTTGAACATGAAAAATCCAATGAGGAGAAGAAAAGCAAAGCCAAAGAGTCCATCCCAAAATCCGACAAACAAGCAAAATGAACAAAAAACATTGAATTCAATTCTTTCTGATTTTAGAAACTGCATTAAAGAAGGGGTGCACCGGTCCTGGAGATACTGCAATACCAGGTCAATGCGTGGAGTGGACAGAGCAAGCTCTTATTCCATCTCCCTGTTCTAAAAATCCATTTAATATATGGTCCCCAGATAGGGGACGTATCAGATATTAAACTGATAAGAACAGATACTACACTTGATCTTAGCCAAAAGGCCGAGAAGCGATAACCAGAATTGGTTTCAAACTACGGAGCCACCCAAGGATCCTGAAAAGTCCATTTGTGGAGATGAGCTCCTGGACTCCCGTTAAGAAGACATGTTGTCAACCTCTAGATCCCTTACATGCCTGCACTTTTCGGCTTGCTGCTGCTGCAATCCACGCGTTTTAGATCTGCATAACTCCACCTCTTTAAACACAGCACCTTCACCCCCTGCTGTTCCCACCCGCCTCAACACCGTTGGAAGGGAGGAGAACCAATTAAGGCGGGGGGTGGGGTGGAACGAGCAGCTGTCTACCCTTAGCAGGAGGGCTCCTGATTACATACCTCTCCTGCTGCTGCTGCTGCTGGCTGTCCAGCAGCAGACTGAAGGTGGCTGCTGCTGTGCACAGGTATATAAAGGCTCAGAGCCTATTATGACACGCGCAGCCAGCGTTCCATTGCCACATTCCATCTACTGCAGGCAGGATACCTGGCTGGCTGAATGTCGCTGAGAAGCTCACAGAGACCGCCATAAGCAACAGTTTAACAGAATGCCACAGACTAATCAACCAAACTTTTTGGGTTGGGTTCTCTTTTATAGTCTGCAGGCATTAAATGAAAGAAGTCAGTGTTCCAGCAGAAGGAGACAACGTTTCAGAAAAGGCATTGTAGCAAACCAAAAAAGAAATTTTAAGCGCAGCAGAGTAACCAGCGCACATACCTGTTAGCTCAGGTGAGTTTAAAAGGCTGCTGTTGATAACAAGGGCATTTGCTAAATAGATGGTGTGTGTGCAACAATATACTGAAAGGTCAATTATATTGTGCAGCTTATCTCACCACCTGTAGTTATTTAGGTGAAAGCTCCAAAATGCTTGCCTAATATGTCTGTTTATCCAAAAGGAAGTAAAAAGGGAGAGCTAGAAAGATAGCATTGCATCATATTACATGGCAATGCAATGCACAGTTGCTGAAGTTGAACCAAAATGAGCTTGTAATCTGGCTTCTGCAACTTTGAACATGAAAAATCCAATGAGGAGAAGAAAAGCAAAGCCAAAGAGTCCATCCCAAAATCCGACAAACAAGCAAAATGAACAAAAAACATTGAATTCAATTCTTTCTGATTTTAGAAACTGCATTAAAGAAGGGGTGCACCGGTCCTGGAGATACTGCAATACCAGGTCAATGCGTGGAGTGGACAGAGCAAGCTCTTTTTCCATCTCCCTGTTCTAAAAATCCATTTAATATATGGTCCCCAGATAGGGGACGTATCAGATATTAAACTGATAAGAACAGATACTACACTTGATCTTAGCCAAAAGGCCGAGAAGCGATAACCAGAATTGGTTTCAAACTACGGAGCCACCCAAGGATCCTGAAAAGTCCATTTGTGGAGATGAGCTCCTGGACTCCCGTTAAGAAGACATGTTGTCAACCTCTAGATCCCTTACATGCCTGCACTTTTCGGCTTGCTGCTGCTGCAATCCACGCGTTTTAGATCTGCATAACTCCACCTCTTTAAACACAGCACCTTCACCCCCTGCTGTTCCCACCCGCCTCAACACCGTTGGAAGGGAGGAGAACCAATTAAGGCGGGGGGTGGGGTGGAACGAGCAGCTGTCTACCCTTAGCAGGAGGGTTCCTGATTACATACCTCTCCTGCTGCTGCTGCTGCTGGCTGTCCAGCAGCAGACTGAAGGTGGCTGCTGCTGTGCACAGGTATATAAAGGCTCAGAGCCTATTATGACACGCGCAGCCAGCGTTCCATTGCCACATTCCATCTACTGCAGGCAGGATACCTGGCTGGCTGAATGTCGCTGAGAAGCTCACAGAGACCGCCATAAGCAACAGTTTAACAGAATGCCACAGACTAATCAACCAAACTTTTTGGGTTGGGTTCTCTTTTATAGTCTGCAGGCATTAAATGAAAGAAGTCAGTGTTCCAGCAGAAGGAGACAACGTTTCAGAAAAGGCATTGTAGCAAACCAAAAAAGAAATTTTAAGCGCAGCAGAGTAACCAGCGCACATACCTGTTAGCTCAGGTGAGTTTAAAAGGCTGCTGTTGATAACAAGGGCATTTGCTAAATAGATGGTGTGTGTGCAACAATATACTGAAAGGTCAATTATATTGTGCAGCTTATCTCACCACCTGTAGTTATTTAGGTGAAAGCTCCAAAATGCTTGCCTAATATGTCTGTTTATCCAAAAGGAAGTAAAAAGGGAGAGCTAGAAAGATAGCATTGCATCACATTACATGGCAATGCAATGCACAGTTGCTGAAGTTGAACCAAAATGAGCTTGTAATCTGGCTTCTGCAACTTTGAACATGAAAAATCCAATGAGGAGAAGAAAAGCAAAGCCAAAGAGTCCATCCCAAAATCCGACAAACAAGCAAAATGAACAAAAAACATTGAATTCAATTCTTTCTGATTTTAGAAACTGCATTAAAGAAGGGGTGCACCGATCCTGGAGATACTGCAATACCAGGTCAATGCGTGGAGTGGACAGAGCAAGCTCTTTTTCCATCTCCCTGTTCTAAAAATCCATTTAATATATGGTCCCCAGATAGGGGACGTATCAGATATTAAACTGATAAGAACAGATACTACACTTGATCTTAGCCAAAAGGCCGAGAAGCGATAACCAGAATTGGTTTCAAACTACGGAGCCACCCAAGGATCCTGAAAAGTCCATTTGTGGAGATGAGCTCCTGGACTCCCGTTAAGAAGACATGTTGTCAACCTCTAGATCCCTTACATGCCTGCACTTTTCGGCTTGCTGCTGCTGCAATCCACGCGTTTTAGATCTGCATAACTCCACCTCTTTAAACACAGCACCTTCACCCCCTGCTGTTCCCACCCGCCTCAACACCGTTGGAAGGGAGGAGAACCAATTAAGGCGGGGGGTGGGGTGGAACGAGCAGCTGTCTACCCTTAGCAGGAGGGCTCCTGATTACATACCTCTCCTGCTGCTGCTGCTGCTGGCTGTCCAGCAGCAGACTGAAGGTGGCTGCTGCTGTGCACAGGTATATAAAGGCTCAGAGCCTATTATGACACGCGCAGCCAGCGTTCCATTGCCACATTCCATCTACTGCAGGCAGGATACCTGGCTGGCTGAATGTCGCTGAGAAGCTCACAGAGACCGCCATAAGCAACAGTTTAACAGAATGCCACAGACTAATCAACCAAACTTTTTGGGTTGGGTTCTCTTTTATAGTCTGCAGGCATTAAATGAAAGAAGTCAGTGTTCCAGCAGAAGGAGACAACGTTTCAGAAAAGGCATTGTAGCAAACCAAAAAAGAAATTTTAAGCGCAGCAGAGTAACCAGCGCACATACCTGTTAGCTCAGGTGAGTTTAAAAGGCTGCTGTTGATAACAAGGGCATTTGCTAAATAGATGGTGTGTGTGCAACAATATACTGAAAGGTCAATTATATTGTGCAGCTTATCTCACCACCTGTAGTTATTTAGGTGAAAGCTCCAAAATGCTTGCCTAATATGTCTGTTTATCCAAAAGGAAGTAAAAAGGGAGAGCTAGAAAGATAGCATTGCATCACATTACATGGCAATGCAATGCACAGTTGCTGAAGTTGAACCAAAATGAGCTTGAAATCTGGCTTCTGCAACTTTGAACATGAAAAATCCAATGAGGAGAAGAAAAGCAAAGCCAAAGAGTCCATCCCAAAATCCGACAAACAAGCAAAATGAACAAAAAACATTGAATTCAATTCTTTCTGATTTTAGAAACTGCATTAAAGAAGGGGTGCACCGGTCCTGGAGATACTGCAATACCAGGTCAATGCGTGGAGTGGACAGAGCAAGCTCTTTTTCCATCTCCCTGTTCTAAAAATCCATTTAATATATGGTCCCCAGATAGGGGACGTATCAGATATTAAACTGATAAGAACAGATACTACACTTGATCTTAGCCAAAAGGCCGAGAAGCGATAACCAGAATTGGTTTCAAACTACGGAGCCACCCAAGGATCCTGAAAAGTCCATTTGTGGAGATGAGCTCCTGGACTCCCGTTAAGAAGACATGTTGTCAACCTCTAGATCCCTTACATGCCTGCACTTTTCGGCTTGCTGCTGCTGCAATCCACGCGTTTTAGATCTGCATAACTCCACCTCTTTAAACACAGCACCTTCACCCCCTGCTGTTCCCACCCGCCTCAACACCGTTGGAAGGGAGGAGAACCAATTAAGGCGGGGGGTGGGGTGGAACGAGCAGCTGTCTACCCTTAGCAGGAGGGCTCCTGATTACATACCTCTCCTGCTGCTGCTGCTGCTGGCTGTCCAGCAGCAGACTGAAGGTGGCTGCTGCTGTGCACAGGTATATAAAGGCTCAGAGCCTATTATGACACGCGCAGCCAGCGTTCCATTGCCACATTCCATCTACTGCAGGCAGGATACCTGGCTGGCTGAATGTCGCTGAGAAGCTCACAGAGACCGCCATAAGCAACAGTTTAACAGAATGCCACAGACTAATCAACCAAACTTTTTGGGTTGGGTTCTCTTTTATAGTCTGCAGGCATTAAATGAAAGAAGTCAGTGTTCCAGCAGAAGGAGACAACGTTTCAGAAAAGGCATTGTAGCAAACCAAAAAAGAAATTTTAAGCGCAGCAGAGTAACCAGCGCACATACCTGTTAGCTCAGGTGAGTTTAAAAGGCTGCTGTTGATAACAAGGGCATTTGCTAAATAGATGGTGTGTGTGCAACAATATACTGAAAGGTCAATTATATTGTGCAGCTTATCTCACCACCTGTAGTTATTTAGGTGAAAGCTCCAAAATGCTTGCCTAATATGTCTGTTTATCCAAAAGGAAGTAAAAAGGGAGAGCTAGAAAGATAGCATTGCATCACATTACATGGCAATGCAATGCACAGTTGCTGAAGTTGAACCAAAATGAGCTTGTAATCTGGCTTCTGCAACTTTGAACATGAAAAATCCAATGAGGAGAAGAAAAGCAAAGCCAAAGAGTCCATCCCAAAATCCGACAAACAAGCAAAATGAACAAAAAACATTGAATTCAATTCTTTCTGATTTTAGAAACTGCATTAAAGAAGGGGTGCACCGGTCCTGGAGATACTGCAATACCAGGTCAATGCGTGGAGTGGACAGAGCAAGCTCTTTTTCCATCTCCCTGTTCTAAAAATCCATTTAATATATGGTCCCCAGATAGGGGACGTATCAGATATTAAACTGATAAGAACAGATTTTTTGATTGAATATATCTTTTATTAGCACAAAAAATAAGTTAACAGACAGTGTACAGTGCCGCAGCCCAGTACACACAGAATTCTACATCATATTTACATAGCATGAGGATACGACGCACTAACTAGACACATCACACCCCTATGCTACACAAAACACTCAATCTGAAAGAAAAAGCATGTCAATCAATACAGTACGACGAACCGTGATAAGGGATGGGGATTGGGAAAAAGGGGATGGGGAGGGGAAAATCACAGGCCCGAAGCTTTATTGAAAGACAAGACACATAAGGGGAGAGGGGGAGGAGGGGTTTAGTCCTCGTCCTCGTCCTCCGGACCGTCCATGATGGAATAGTCTCTGAGCAGGCTGTGGATCAGCCTGCGGCAGTCCTGGATGGACATCCTCTCCCTCCTCAAGATGAGCCGGTTCCTGGCGACCCAAACGGCATCCTTGAAGCAGTTCATAAGGCGCCAAGCCTCCTGGATGGCTCCGACGGTATGAACCCCAGGGAAGAGTCCGTAAAGCACAGAATGGTGCGATAGGCTCGCCCTGGGGACAGAGTTCCTCAGGTCGTCCTCAAGTGCAGTCAATAGGCGCTGTGCAAATCCGCAGTCCCAAAAAGTGTGCAAAGATGTTTCCTCCACGAAGGGGCACCTTGGGCAGTACCGGGTCTTGCACAGGTTCCGGGCATGCATGAATGACCGGACGGGCAGTCCGCCCTGAATCGCCATCCACGACAAGTCCTTGTGCCCGTTGGTCAGCCTGTCAGACGACACATTTGTCCACACAGTCTCCAGCGTGTCCTGGTGAAGTCCTGTGATGTTCTCCACGTCATCCTTGGCTCTGATTAGCTTGTGGATAGTTTTGGGCTTCCACAAGTCGGGCTTGAGTCCCTCCAGTTGATGCTCCCCCACAAATCGAACGACGTCTCCGTAGAACCATGGCGTCGTCCAGTTGTAGGGGAAGGAGCTGTCCCACTTGTCCCAGCCGAGTCGCCTCCAAAGAGGAAGCAGGAAGAAGCGAGACATGGACCTGCCCGCGGAGCCATTCTTGACTTGCAAAGTCCGGCGGACACAATCACACACAAAAGAGGATCGCAGGAGGGTGGGGATATCTGGAACGCCCTTCCCACCCTTGCGAGGCTCCTTGTACATGACGGCCCGCCTGACTCTGTCCATCTTGGATCCCCAGACAAAGTGAAACACTGTCCTGGTAATGGCCCTGCACACAGTGACGTGTGGGGGCCAGGCCTGTGCCGTGTACTGCAAGACGGGCAGGACCTCATTACGCAGGATGAGTGCCTTACCCTCACAAGTGAGGTGTCTGAGGCTCCAGAGTCCGATCCGTTGCTTCACCTTGGCCAAGCGTTCTTGCCAGGACTTGAGGGCCGCTCCTTCCTTCCCGAACCAGACTCCCAGCACCTTGAGGAAATCCGGTTGAATGTTGAAGGGGAAGGGGGCGGAGGAGGCCGGCTGCCAATCCCCGAAGAGCATGGCTTCCGACTTCCTGCAGTTGACTTTGGCCCCTGAAGCCCGGCCGAACCTCTCACACGTCTGGACGAGGGCGTCGACTGAACCACGATCAGCGCAGAAGACGGTGACGTCGTCCATGTAGAGCGAGCACTTGACCTCGTGTCGTCCCGGACCCGGTGCGGTGATCCCTCTGATCTCTCCATTCTGCCGGATAGCCTCTGCGAAGAGTTCTATAACACAAACAAAAAGAAGAGGTGATAGAGGGCAGCCTTGTCTGACCCCAGAGAGGACAGGGAAGGGGTCAGTCTTCCAGCCGTTCACCAACACCGAGCTGTGGATATCAAAATACATCAGACGGACATACGAACAAAACATGTTACCCAAACCTAACTGGTGCAGAGCTCGGCCCATGAACTCGTGGGAAACCCGGTCGAAGGCCTTCTCCTGATCCAAGGAGACCAGGGCCGCGTGTGCGCGGCGGACCTTGATGTACTCGACCGTGTCCCGCACGAGAGCGAGGCTGTCTGCGATGCGACGTCCAGGGATGCCGCAGGTCTGGTCCGGGTGGATGATCCGTCCGATGACCGTCTTAAGTCGTGTCGCCATCGTCTTGGCCAGGATCTTGTAGTCCACGTTGAGCAGAGTGATGGGACGCCAATTCCTCAGGTCGCACCTCTCTCCCTTCCGCTTGTACAGGATCGTGACCATTCCTTCCCTCAAAGATGGAGGCATTCTACCCTCCACCACCATCTCCTCGTACAGGTCCAACAGGTCCGGACAGATGAGGTCTCCCAGCGCTACATAGAGCTCCGCTGGAAGACCATCACTGCCCGGGGTCCTGCCGGTCCTAAAGGATTTAGCGGCAGAGAGCAATTCGCCCACCATCAGAGGTTTGTCCAAGGCTGCCGTGCCTGCAGGATCAAGATGGTTAGTGATACCTGACAGGAACTTATCAGCAGCGTCGGGGTCGGTAGTCTTGTGGGAGTAGAGTTCGCTGTAGAAGTCGCTGACGACCCTCATCACGTCCTCCTTCCCACGTCGCATGTTTACGCTCTCGTCTCGCAGCTCGTTCAGGGGCGTGTGACCGGCATGAAGTTTCCTGAAAAAGAATGAGTTACATTTCTCACCCTTCTCCAGATTCTCCACTTTGGAACGGAAGATGATTCGCTTGGACTCCTCCTCAAAGTGCCTTTTCAGGCTCTTCTTGGTCTCCTCCAGCTCCTCCCTCACGTCCCAGCCGCAGTGAAGAAGGTCCTGCAGCGACCGCAGCTTGCGCTGCAGCCCTCTGAAGTCCCTCCTCTTCTCACACGCCTGTTGTCGACCCTTGGCCTGAAAGAAACAGCGAAACTCAAGTTTAACATATTCCCACCAATCAGAGACTGTTTGGAAGCTACCCTTGTAGGACTGCCACATTGCGTAGGCTGCTCTCAGCTCCTCCACGACTTCATCCTGAGCCAGCAGAGCACAATTCAGCTTCCAGGAGCCGGGGCCGGACGGAAAACCGTCGCCGAGGACACCTTGTAAGTGAATGGCTCTGTGGTCGGAGAAGAAGCAGGAGACCATCGAGTGCCTACTCTGCCTGACTGCCCGAGAGGTGAACACAAAGTCAATCCTGGAGCGGAGTGAGCCATCGGGTCGGCTCCACGAATAGTTCGTGGAGCCTCTCCCCATGGAGCCCACCACGTCCTGAAGAGAGGCCTCGGTTACCATCTCGATGAGCAGCTTGGACGTGATGTCCAACTTGGCAGATGTGCCAGAACTACGACCGTCCTCCTCGATGGGGCAGTTGAAATCCCCGGCCATCACTAAGGTCCTGGTGGTGGCAAGCTGAAGCCGCAGGGTCTGGAAAAGCTCCAAACGCTCATTCTTCAGTGGGGACGCATACACGTTGATGAACCTGACAGGTTCTCCCGCCCAGTTGCCATCTACAACAAGAGCCCTGCCGCAGATGAGCTCCTGGACGGACTCAAGCGTGAATGCGCCCCCCCTGATCAGAATTGCGACCCCCGCAGACTTGCAGTCACCCCCACCGGACCAGTAGGATGGACCGTGGGACCACTCCCTGGCCAGATGTTTGAAGGACCTAGAGGAGGGAAGGGAACATTCCTGCAACATATAAACATCACACAACTGGGAAGTAAGGAAGGCATAAATAGTCTGACGTCTGAACTTGTCCTTGATGCTCCTGACATTAATGGAAAATAAGTTAATATTAGCCATCATGTAGGGAAAAAAGAAAAAGTTAGCGCAGGCAATACACCTTAGTTACCACTCCGGTCGGGTGGTCCCTCGTCGGTGTTGACTGCTGGTGACGGGATCACCAGCAGGCCCTCTTCCTCCATCTGGTCAAGCAGTGCGGCCTCGATCTCGGCGACCACCAGTTCCTCCTCTTCTGGCTCGGCCACCAGGGTCTCAACCATGTGCTCCATCTCTTCTGGCTCAGGGAGGGTATCCTCCTTTTCGCCTACGAAATCCAGAATCTTCTTTTTGGAGGATTCAGTAGCAGGGCTGTCCTCCACCTTCCTCTTTCCCCGGGTTGGAACTGGGGAGACAAGAAGGGGAAAATCCTCCTCGGAATAGATAGCGGCGGGTGGAGGAAAGGTTAATTCCACCGCTACCATGGTCTGGGGAGGGAGAGTGGCTGCCGGGGCAGGGGAAAGGACACCTGCTGAGGAGTAGGGGAAGGAGGAAGAGGAAGTGGAATCCTCAGCAGGGGTGGCCGGGGTGGGGGGGGGTTGGACGGGGGTGGCAGGGGGAGGGATCGAGAGAGGGGTGACAGAACTCTTACCCTCCTTTGACTTTTTCTTCTGCTTCGGAGCTGCTGGGACCGTCGCTGGGGCTTTGGCCACCGACTCCTTGACCGCTTTGGCCTTGGTCGTCTCGGCCTTGGCCGCTGGGGCCTTGGTCGTCGCGTCCTTGACCTTCACAGGCCTGGTCGTCGGGGCCTTGTCCTCCGTAGCTGGGGTCGTCGCAACCACCGATGCCCAGGATCTCTCACGCCTGGGGCAATCCTTGTACAGATGAGCCGCCAGCCCACACAGGTTGCAGGACGTCTTCTTCGGGCAGTCCTTCGAGCTGTGTCCCGTCACTCGACAAATCCTGCAGGCATGCTCCTTGCAGTCCTTCATCTCGTGGCCGTTCTTGCCGCATCTCCTGCAGTTCCGCGGCATGTCCGGGTAATAGATGAGGCCGTAGGAGTTGCCCAGGGAGAATGTCGGGGGCAGGTGCCGAAGTCCGTCTGAGTACGCCAGGTCCCTGTGAAGTCTAACGGTCACCGACCACTTACCTGTCCAGAAGCCGAGTCCATTCAGGATGTGAGAGGGTTCCTTCACAACCAAACAGAAGCGTCTCAGGAAGGTACAGATGTCTTGGCCTGGGGTGTGCGGGTTGCGCATGGAGACCGTGATCCTCCTTTCATCCCTCTGGATAGGGCAGCTACCTGTAAAGGCAGAGAAAGAATTATCCGGTCCTTTTGCGCTTACCATTTCCCAGAACCTCCTGCAGGTGTTCACAGTGGCGAAGGTGACGAAGAAGATCCCCGTCAAGAAGGTCTGGATGCTGAGGGTGTCCGACCTGGAGAAGCCTCGATCCAGCAGCATCTTCTGGCAGAACACGTCCGAGGACATGTCCGGCACCCTCCCATCCACTTCCTTCAGCTTCAGGGCCACCGTCTGCCGCATCCATGGCTCCAGGGCTGGAGCTTCGTGGCGGGGATTCTGGGGTCCCTTCTGCTGGCCAGTCGTGGAGGCAGAGTCCTTGGGGTCAGAATCGGCTCCTGGCTGGGCCCTCCTGGCTGTCCCCAGCTCCAGGCTCTTCTTTTCGGCCTTCCTCGCAGCGCTTGCCATGGCTTTCCTCCTGCAGTTACTTCTTGGAGCTGGATCTGGAACTCTTCCCGGAATGGGTGGAGCTATGCAGATTCTTCTCCCGTCGTGTTCTGGACAAATTCCCCGAAAGGTCTTTGTCTCGATGATTTTCTTCCTCGAAGATTCCACAGGACAGCCCGATTCTTCTCCGAGTCTTCGTCTTCTTCTGGATTCTTTAGAGCTTCTTCCTCCCACCGATATCCGCCTTCGTTCTCCGATGTCAGCTGGGCTCCGAAGCTCTTCTCCTTCCGAGTTCGATCGCTCTCGTCAAGTGTAGATCGTAGCTCTTGTGTTCTTAAAAGAACAGATACTACACTTGATCTTAGCCAAAAGGCCGAGAAGCGATAACCAGAATTGGTTTCAAACTACGGAGCCACCCAAGGATCCTGAAAAGTCCATTTGTGGAGATGAGCTCCTGGACTCCCGTTAAGAAGACATGTTGTCAACCTCTAGATCCCTTACATGCCTGCACTTTTCGGCTTGCTGCTGCTGCAATCCACGCGTTTTAGATCTGCATAACTCCACCTCTTTAAACACAGCACCTTCACCCCCTGCTGTTCCCACCCGCCTCAACACCGTTGGAAGGGAGGAGAACCAATTAAGGCGGGGGGTGGGGTGGAACGAGCAGCTGTCTACCCTTAGCAGGAGGGCTCCTGATTACATACCTCTCCTGCTGCTGCTGCTGCTGGCTGTCCAGCAGCAGACTGAAGGTGGCTGCTGCTGTGCACAGGTATATAAAGGCTCAGAGCCTATTATGACACGCGCAGCCAGCGTTCCATTGCCACATTCCATCTACTGCAGGCAGGATACCTGGCTGGCTGAATGTCGCTGAGAAGCTCACAGAGACCGCCATAAGCAACAGTTTAACAGAATGCCACAGACTAATCAACCAAACTTTTTGGGTTGGGTTCTCTTTTATAGTCTGCAGGCATTAAATGAAAGAAGTCAGTGTTCCAGCAGAAGGAGACAACGTTTCAGAAAAGGCATTGTAGCAAACCAAAAAAGAAATTTTAAGCGCAGCAGAGTAACCAGCGCACATACCTGTTAGCTCAGGTGAGTTTAAAAGGCTGCTGTTGATAACAAGGGCATTTGCTAAATAGATGGTGTGTGTGCAACAATATACTGAAAGGTCAATTATATTGTGCAGCTTATCTCACCACCTGTAGTTATTTAGGTGAAAGCTCCAAAATGCTTGCCTAATATGTCTGTTTATCCAAAAGGAAGTAAAAAGGGAGAGCTAGAAAGATAGCATTGCATCACATTACATGGCAATGCAATGCACAGTTGCTGAAGTTGAACCAAAATGAGCTTGTAATCTGGCTTCTGCAACTTTGAACATGAAAAATCCAATGAGGAGAAGAAAAGCAAAGCCAAAGAGTCCATCCCAAAATCCGACAAACAAGCAAAATGAACCAAAAACATTGAATTCAATTCTTTCTGATTTTAGAAACTGCATTAAAGAAGGGGTGCACCGGTCCTGGAGATACTGCAATACCAGGTCAATGCGTGGAGTGGACAGAGCAAGCTCTTTTTCCATCTCCCTGTTCTAAAAATCCATTTAATATATGGTCCCCAGATAGGGGACGTATCAGATATTAAACTGATAAGAACAGATTTTTTTTTTTTTATCGAAAGCCCGAATTCGTGTACAAAACCCGAGTGCGCTTAAAAAAGTGACAAGTGCCACAAAAAAAGTGCACTAGGATGCTGGTCTTCTTGAAACCCTCTCCAAAAGGAGAAGGGTCCCCCAAACCATTCCCCGTCCCTCCGAGCCAAAAGGCCACAGCGAGGAACAGGGACAAAAAGCCACCTCCAGCCGAAGCCAGAGGCGACCCAATCTTACCCCCAGCACCTGCCCGAGTTCTCACCCGAGCAAGGCACTGGGAGCCAAAGACTGTGCTCCCCTCCCGGAAGAGGGGAGCCAACAACGCTCTCCTCCCGAAAGAGGAGAGCCAGGGGGGTTCAGGGGGGAGCGGAACCTGATGGCCACACACTCCCCCCCTAGACCTGCCAAGAGAGGAACCCGTAAGGGAACCGCATCCCGACAAAATCCTAGTAGGACGTGACACACGTGAATAAGTGGACACACAGTGACAAAGAAATTAAATAAATAGTGAAGGTTTCACAGTATAATACTGCCCGGACCTTCGACCGGGAATTGAAAAATTCCCCATCCTAAGGCCAGAAGGCCCGGAATAAGGGTGTGTGCGAAGAAAGAAAATTTGAAGTGCTTGTGCAAATGTGCCATAAACTCAAGTGGGGTTCCCAATCCCAGTGAGTTAAGGCACCCCAGGGTCACCACTCCTGGGGCACTTCACACTTCGGGCTTTCGATCTTCCCCGGCCCAATGGCGTCGATCCTGGGGGGCCATGCTTTCCACCAGATGACTATATTAGCCACCTGGCGTACTAACAAGCGCCTAAACCCCAGTGTGCATAATGTATCAATCTACTAGGGCGGCCAATATCCAAAACCGCCTTTTCAAAAGATACTACACTTGATCTTAGCCAAAAGGCCGAGAAGCGATAACCAGAATTGGTTTCAAACTACGGAGCCACCCAAGGATCCTGAAAAGTCCATTTGTGGAGATGAGCTCCTGGACTCCCGTTAAGAAGACATGTTGTCAACCTCTAGATCCCTTACATGCCTGCACTTTTCGGCTTGCTGCTGCTGCAATCCACGCGTTTTAGATCTGCATAACTCCACCTCTTTAAACACAGCACCTTCACCCCCTGCTGTTCCCACCCGCCTCAACACCGTTGGAAGGGAGGAGAACCAATTAAGGCGGGGATTGGGGTGGAACGAGCAGCTGTCTACCCTTAGCAGGAGGGCTCCTGATTACATACCTCTCCTGCTGCTGCTGCTGCTGGCTGTCCAGCAGCAGACTGAAGGTGGCTGCTGCTGTGCACAGGTATATAAAGGCTCAGAGCCTATTATGACACGCGCAGCCAGCGTTCCATTGCCACATTCCATCTACTGCAGGCAGGATACCTGGCTGGCTGAATGTCGCTGAGAAGCTCACAGAGACCGCCATAAGCAACAGTTTAACAGAATGCCACAGACTAATCAACCAAACTTTTTGGGTTGGGTTCTCTTTTATAGTCTGCAGGCATTAAATGAAAGAAGTCAGTGTTCCAGCAGAAGGAGACAACGTTTCAGAAAAGGCATTGTAGCAAACCAAAAAAGAAATTTTAAGCGCAGCAGAGTAACCAGCGCACATACCTGTTAGCTCAGGTGAGTTTAAAAGGCTGCTGTTGATAACAAGGGCATTTGCTAAATAGATGGTGTGTGTGCAACAATATACTGAAAGGTCAATTATATTGTGCAGCTTATCTCACCACCTGTAGTTATTTAGGTGAAAGCTCCAAAATGCTTGCCTAATATGTCTGTTTATCCAAAAGGAAGTAAAAAGGGAGAGCTAGAAAGATAGCATTGCATCACATTACATGGCAATGCAATGCACAGTTGCTGAAGTTGAACCAAAATGAGCTTGTAATCTGGCTTCTGCAACTTTGAACATGAAAAATCCAATGAGGAGAAGAAAAGCAAAGCCAAAGAGTCCATCCCAAAATCCGACAAACAAGCAAAATGAACCAAAAACATTGAATTCAATTCTTTCTGATTTTAGAAACTGCATTAAAGAAGGGGTGCACCGGTCCTGGAGATACTGCAATACCAGGTCAATGCGTGGAGTGGACAGAGCAAGCTCTTTTTCCATCTCCCTGTTCTAAAAATCCATTTAATATATGGTCCCCAGATAGGGGACGTATCAGATATTAAACTGATAAGAACAGATTTTTTTTTTTTTATCGAAAGCCCGAATTCGTGTACAAAACCCGAGTGCGCTTAAAAAAGTGACAAGTGCCACAAAAAAAGTGCACTAGGATGCTGGTCTTCTTGAAACCCTCTCCAAAAGGAGAAGGGTCCCCCAAACCATTCCCCGTCCCTCCGAGCCAAAAGGCCACAGCGAGGAACAGGGACAAAAAGCCACCTCCAGCCGAAGCCAGAGGCGACCCAATCTTACCCCCAGCACCTGCCCGAGTTCTCACCCGAGCAAGGCACTGGGAGCCAAAGACTGTGCTCCCCTCCCGGAAGAGGGGAGCCAACAACGCTCTCCTCCCGAAAGAGGAGAGCCAGGGGGGTTCAGGGGGGAGCGGAACCTGATGGCCACACACTCCCCCCCTAGACCTGCCAAGAGAGGAACCCGTAAGGGAACCGCATCCCGACAAAATCCTAGTAGGACGTGACACACGTGAATAAGTGGACACACAGTGACAAAGAAATTAAATAAATAGTGAAGGTTTCACAGTATAATACTGCCCGGACCTTCGACCGGGAATTGAAAAATTCCCCATCCTAAGGCCAGAAGGCCCGGAATAAGGGTGTGTGCGAAGAAAGAAAATTTGAAGTGCTTGTGCAAATGTGCCATAAACTCAAGTGGGGTTCCCAATCCCAGTGAGTTAAGGCACCCCAGGGTCACCACTCCTGGGGCACTTCACACTTCGGGCTTTCGATCTTCCCCGGCCCAATGGCGTCGATCCTGGGGGGCCATGCTTTCCACCAGATGACTATATTAGCCACCTGGCGTACTAACAAGCGCCTAAACCCCAGTGTGCATAATGTATCAATCTACTAGGGCGGCCAATATCCAAAACCGCCTTTTCAAAAGATACTACACTTGATCTTAGCCAAAAGGCCGAGAAGCGATAACCAGAATTGGTTTCAAACTACGGAGCCACCCAAGGATCCTGAAAAGTCCATTTGTGGAGATGAGCTCCTGGACTCCCGTTAAGAAGACATGTTGTCAACCTCTAGATCCCTTACATGCCTGCACTTTTCGGCTTGCTGCTGCTGCAATCCACGCGTTTTAGATCTGCATAACTCCACCTCTTTAAACACAGCACCTTCACCCCCTGCTGTTCCCACCCGCCTCAACACCGTTGGAAGGGAGGAGAACCAATTAAGGCGGGGATTGGGGTGGAACGAGCAGCTGTCTACCCTTAGCAGGAGGGCTCCTGATTACATACCTCTCCTGCTGCTGCTGCTGCTGGCTGTCCAGCAGCAGACTGAAGGTGGCTGCTGCTGTGCACAGGTATATAAAGGCTCAGAGCCTATTATGACACGCGCAGCCAGCGTTCCATTGCCACATTCCATCTACTGCAGGCAGGATACCTGGCTGGCTGAATGTCGCTGAGAAGCTCACAGAGACCGCCATAAGCAACAGTTTAACAGAATGCCACAGACTAATCAACCAAACTTTTTGGGTTGGGTTCTCTTTTATAGTCTGCAGGCATTAAATGAAAGAAGTCAGTGTTCCAGCAGAAGGAGACAACGTTTCAGAAAAGGCATTGTAGCAAACCAAAAAAGAAATTTTAAGCGCAGCAGAGTAACCAGCGCACATACCTGTTAGCTCAGGTGAGTTTAAAAGGCTGCTGTTGATAACAAGGGCATTTGCTAAATAGATGGTGTGTGTGCAACAATATACTGAAAGGTCAATTATATTGTGCAGCTTATCTCACCACCTGTAGTTATTTAGGTGAAAGCTCCAAAATGCTTGCCTAATATGTCTGTTTATCCAAAAGGAAGTAAAAAGGGAGAGCTAGAAAGATAGCATTGCATCACATTACATGGCAATGCAATGCACAGTTGCTGAAGTTGAACCAAAATGAGCTTGTAATCTGGCTTCTGCAACTTTGAACATGAAAAATCCAATGAGGAGAAGAAAAGCAAAGCCAAAGAGTCCATCCCAAAATCCGACAAACAAGCAAAATGAACCAAAAACATTGAATTCAATTCTTTCTGATTTTAGAAACTGCATTAAAGAAGGGGTGCACCGGTCCTGGAGATACTGCAATACCAGGTCAATGCGTGGAGTGGACAGAGCAAGCTCTTTTTCCATCTCCCTGTTCTAAAAATCCATTTAATATATGGTCCCCAGATAGGGGACGTATCAGATATTAAACTGATAAGAACAGATTTTTTTTTTTTTATCGAAAGCCCGAATTCGTGTACAAAACCCGAGTGCGCTTAAAAAAGTGACAAGTGCCACAAAAAAAGTGCACTAGGATGCTGGTCTTCTTGAAACCCTCTCCAAAAGGAGAAGGGTCCCCCAAACCATTCCCCGTCCCTCCGAGCCAAAAGGCCACAGCGAGGAACAGGGACAAAAAGCCACCTCCAGCCGAAGCCAGAGGCGACCCAATCTTACCCCCAGCACCTGCCCGAGTTCTCACCCGAGCAAGGCACTGGGAGCCAAAGACTGTGCTCCCCTCCCGGAAGAGGGGAGCCAACAACGCTCTCCTCCCGAAAGAGGAGAGCCAGGGGGGTTCAGGGGGGAGCGGAACCTGATGGCCACACACTCCCCCCCTAGACCTGCCAAGAGAGGAACCCGTAAGGGAACCGCATCCCGACAAAATCCTAGTAGGACGTGACACACGTGAATAAGTGGACACACAGTGACAAAGAAATTAAATAAATAGTGAAGGTTTCACAGTATAATACTGCCCGGACCTTCGACCGGGAATTGAAAAATTCCCCATCCTAAGGCCAGAAGGCCCGGAATAAGGGTGTGTGCGAAGAAAGAAAATTTGAAGTGCTTGTGCAAATGTGCCATAAACTCAAGTGGGGTTCCCAATCCCAGTGAGTTAAGGCACCCCAGGGTCACCACTCCTGGGGCACTTCACACTTCGGGCTTTCGATCTTCCCCGGCCCAATGGCGTCGATCCTGGGGGGCCATGCTTTCCACCAGATGACTATATTAGCCACCTGGCGTACTAACAAGCGCCTAAACCCCAGTGTGCATAATGTATCAATCTACTAGGGCGGCCAATATCCAAAACCGCCTTTTCAAAAGATACTACACTTGATCTTAGCCAAAAGGCCGAGAAGCGATAACCAGAATTGGTTTCAAACTACGGAGCCACCCAAGGATCCTAAAAAGTCCATTTGTGGAGATGAGCTCCTGGACTCCCGTTAAGAAGACATGTTGTCAACCTCTAGATCCCTTACATGCCTGCACTTTTCGGCTTGCTGCTGCTGCAATCCACGCGTTTTAGATCTGCATAACTCCACCTCTTTAAACACAGCACCTTCACCCCCTGCTGTTCCCACCCGCCTCAACACCATTGGAAGGGAGGAGAACCAATTAAGGCGGGGGGTGGGGTGGAACGAGCAGCTGTCTACCCTTAGCAGGAGGGCTCCTGATTACATACCTCTCCTGCTGCTGCTGCTGCTGGCTGTCCAGCAGCAGACTGAAGGTGGCTGCTGCTGTGCACAGGTATATAAAGGCTCAGAGCCTATTATGACACGCGCAGCCAGCGTTCCATTGCCACATTCCATCTACTGCAGGCAGGATACCTGGCTGGCTGAATGTCGCTGAGAAGCTCACAGAGACCGCCATAAGCAACAGTTTAACAGAATGCCACAGACTAATCAACCAAACTTTTTGGGTTGGGTTCTCTTTTATAGTCTGCAGGCATTAAATGAAAGAAGTCAGTGTTCCAGCAGAAGGAGACAACGTTTCAGAAAAGGCATTGTAGCAAACCAAAAAAGAAATTTTAAGCGCAGCAGAGTAACCAGCGCACATACCTGTTAGCTCAGGTGAGTTTAAAAGGCTGCTGTTGATAACAAGGGCATTTGCTAAATAGATGGTGTGTGTGCAACAATATACTGAAAGGTCAATTATATTGTGCAGCTTATCTCACCACCTGTAGTTATTTAGGTGAAAGCTCCAAAATGCTTGCCTAATATGTCTGTTTATCCAAAAGGAAGTAAAAAGGGAGAGCTAGAAAGATAGCATTGCATCACATTACATGGCAATGCAATGCACAGTTGCTGAAGTTGAACCAAAATGAGCTTGTAATCTGGCTTCTGCAACTTTGAACATGAAAAATCCAATGAGGAGAAGAAAAGCAAAGCCAAAGAGTCCATCCCAAAATCCGACAAACAAGCAAAATGAACCAAAAACATTGAATTCAATTCTTTCTGATTTTAGAAACTGCATTAAAGAAGGGGTGCACCGGTCCTGGAGATACTGCAATACCAGGTCAATGCGTGGAGTGGACAGAGCAAGCTCTTTTTCCATCTCCCTGTTCTAAAAATCCATTTAATATATGGTCCCCAGATAGGGGACGTATCAGATATTAAACTGATAAGAACAGATTTTTTTTTTTTTATCGAAAGCCCGAATTCGTGTACAAAACCCGAGTGCGCTTAAAAAAGTGACAAGTGCCACAGAAAAAGTGCAGTAGGATGCTGGTCTTCTTGAAACCCTCTCCAAAAGGAGAAGGGTCCCCCAAACCATTCCCCGTCCCTCCGAGCCAAAAGGCCACAGCGAGGAACAGGGACAAAAAGCCACCTCCAGCCGAAGCCAGAGGCGACCCAATCTTACCCCCAGCACCTGCCCGAGTTCTCACCCGAGCAAGGCACTGGGAGCCAAAGACTGTGCTCCCCTCCCGGAAGAGGGGAGCCAACAACGCTCTCCTCCCGAAAGAGGAGAGCCAGGGGGGTTCAGGGGGGAGCGGAACCTGATGGCCACACACTCCCCCCCTAGACCTGCCAAGAGAGGAACCCGTAAGGGAACCGCATCCCGACAAAATCCTAGTAGGACGTGACACACGTGAATAAGTGGACACACAGTGACAAAGAAATTAAATAAATAGTGAAGGTTTCACAGTATAATACTGCCCGGACCTTCGACCGGGAATTGAAAAATTCCCCATCCTAAGGCCAGAAGGCCCGGAATAAGGGTGTGTGCGAAGAAAGAAAATTTGAAGTGCTTGTGCAAATGTGCCATAAACTCAAGTGGGGTTCCCAATCCCAGTGAGTTAAGGCACCCCAGGGTCACCACTCCTGGGGCACTTCACACTTCGGGCTTTCGATCTTCCCCGGCCCAATGGCGTCGATCCTGGGGGGCCATGCTTTCCACCAGATGACTATATTAGCCACCTGGCGTACTAACAAGCGCCTAAACCCCAGTGTGCATAATGTATCAATCTACTAGGGCGGCCAATATCCAAAACCGCCTTTTCAAAAGATACTACACTTGATCTTAGCCAAAAGGCCGAGAAGCGATAACCAGAATTGGTTTCAAACTACGGAGCCACCCAAGGATCCTGAAAAGTCCATTTGTGGAGATGAGCTCCTGGACTCCCGTTAAGAAGACATGTTGTCAACCTCTAGATCCCTTACATGCCTGCACTTTTCGGCTTGCTGCTGCTGCAATCCACGCGTTTTAGATCTGCATAACTCCACCTCTTTAAACACAGCACCTTCACCCCCTGCTGTTCCCACCCGCCTCAACACCATTGGAAGGGAGGAGAACCAATTAAGGCGGGGGGTGGGGTGGAACGAGCAGCTGTCTACCCTTAGCAGGAGGGCTCCTGATTACATACCTCTCCTGCTGCTGCTGCTGCTGGCTGTCCAGCAGCAGACTGAAGGTGGCTGCTGCTGTGCACAGGTATATAAAGGCTCAGAGCCTATTATGACACGCGCAGCCAGCGTTCCATTGCCACATTCCATCTACTGCAGGCAGGATACCTGGCTGGCTGAATGTCGCTGAGAAGCTCACAGAGACCGCCATAAGCAACAGTTTAACAGAATGCCACAGACTAATCAACCAAACTTTTTGGGTTGGGTTCTCTTTTATAGTCTGCAGGCATTAAATGAAAGAAGTCAGTGTTCCAGCAGAAGGAGACAACGTTTCAGAAAAGGCATTGTAGCAAACCAAAAAAGAAATTTTAAGCGCAGCAGAGTAACCAGCGCACATACCTGTTAGCTCAGGTGAGTTTAAAAGGCTGCTGTTGATAACAAGGGCATTTGCTAAATAGATGGTGTGTGTGCAACAATATACTGAAAGGTCAATTATATTGTGCAGCTTATCTCACCACCTGTAGTTATTTAGGTGAAAGCTCCAAAATGCTTGCCTAATATGTCTGTTTATCCAAAAGGAAGTAAAAAGGGAGAGCTAGAAAGATAGCATTGCATCACATTACATGGCAATGCAATGCACAGTTGCTGAAGTTGAACCAAAATGAGCTTGTAATCTGGCTTCTGCAACTTTGAACATGAAAAATCCAATGAGGAGAAGAAAAGCAAAGCCAAAGAGTCCATCCCAAAATCCGACAAACAAGCAAAATGAACCAAAAACATTGAATTCAATTCTTTCTGATTTTAGAAACTGCATTAAAGAAGGGGTGCACCGGTCCTGGAGATACTGCAATACCAGGTCAATGCGTGGAGTGGACAGAGCAAGCTCTTTTTCCATCTCCCTGTTCTAAAAATCCATTTAATATATGGTCCCCAGATAGGGGACGTATCAGATATTAAACTGATAAGAACAGATTTTTTTTTTTTTATCGAAAGCCCGAATTCGTGTACAAAACCCGAGTGCGCTTAAAAAAGTGACAAGTGCCACAAAAAAAGTGCACTAGGATGCTGGTCTTCTTGAAACCCTCTCCAAAAGGAGAAGGGTCCCCCAAACCATTCCCCGTCCCTCCGAGCCAAAAGGCCACAGCGAGGAACAGGGACAAAAAGCCACCTCCAGCCGAAGCCAGAGGCGACCCAATCTTACCCCCAGCACCTGCCCGAGTTCTCACCCGAGCAAGGCACTGGGAGCCAAAGACTGTGCTCCCCTCCCGGAAGAGGGGAGCCAACAACGCTCTCCTCCCGAAAGAGGAGAGCCAGGGGGGTTCAGGGGGGAGCGGAACCTGATGGCCACACACTCCCCCCCTAGACCTGCCAAGAGAGGAACCCGTAAGGGAACCGCATCCCGACAAAATCCTAGTAGGACGTGACACACGTGAATAAGTGGACACACAGTGACAAAGAAATTAAATAAATAGTGAAGGTTTCACAGTATAATACTGCCCGGACCTTCGACCGGGAATTGAAAAATTCCCCATCCTAAGGCCAGAAGGCCCGGAATAAGGGTGTGTGTGAAGAAAGAAAATTTGAAGTGCTTGTGCAAATGTGCCATAAACTCAAGTGGGGTTCCCAATCCCAGTGAGTTAAGGCACCCCAGGGTCACCACTCCTGGGGCACTTCACACTTCGGGCTTTCGATCTTCCCCGGCCCAATGGCGTCGATCCTGGGGGGCCATGCTTTCCACCAGATGACTATATTAGCCACCTGGCGTACTAACAAGCGCCTAAACCCCAGTGTGCATAATGTATCAATCTACTAGGGCGGCCAATATCCAAAACCGCCTTTTCAAAAGATACTACACTTGATCTTAGCCAAAAGGCCGAGAAGCGATAACCAGAATTGGTTTCAAACTACGGAGCCACCCAAGGATCCTGAAAAGTCCATTTGTGGAGATGAGCTCCTGGACTCCCGTTAAGAAGACATGTTGTCAACCTCTAGATCCCTTACATGCCTGCACTTTTCGGCTTGCTGCTGCTGCAATCCACGCGTTTTAGATCTGCATAACTCCACCTCTTTAAACACAGCACCTTCACCCCCTGCTGTTCCCACCCGCCTCAACACCATTGGAAGGGAGGAGAACCAATTAAGGCGGGGGGTGGGGTGGAACGAGCAGCTGTCTACCCTTAGCAGGAGGGCTCCTGATTACATACCTCTCCTGCTGCTGCTGCTGCTGGCTGTCCAGCAGCAGACTGAAGGTGGCTGCTGCTGTGCACAGGTATATAAAGGCTCAGAGCCTATTATGACACGCGCAGCCAGCGTTCCATTGCCACATTCCATCTACTGCAGGCAGGATACCTGGCTGGCTGAATGTCGCTGAGAAGCTCACAGAGACCGCCATAAGCAACAGTTTAACAGAATGCCACAGACTAATCAACCAAACTTTTTGGGTTGGGTTCTCTTTTATAGTCTGCAGGCATTAAATGAAAGAAGTCAGTGTTCCAGCAGAAGGAGACAACGTTTCAGAAAAGGCATTGTAGCAAACCAAAAAAGAAATTTTAAGCGCAGCAGAGTAACCAGCGCACATACCTGTTAGCTCAGGTGAGTTTAAAAGGCTGCTGTTGATAACAAGGGCATTTGCTAAATAGATGGTGTGTGTGCAACAATATACTGAAAGGTCAATTATATTGTGCAGCTTATCTCACCACCTGTAGTTATTTAGGTGAAAGCTCCAAAATGCTTGCCTAATATGTCTGTTTATCCAAAAGGAAGTAAAAAGGGAGAGCTAGAAAGATAGCATTGCATCACATTACATGGCAATGCAATGCACAGTTGCTGAAGTTGAACCAAAATGAGCTTGTAATCTGGCTTCTGCAACTTTGAACATGAAAAATCCAATGAGGAGAAGAAAAGCAAAGCCAAAGAGTCCATCCCAAAATCCGACAAACAAGCAAAATGAACAAAAAACATTGAATTCAATTCTTTCTGATTTTAGAAACTGCATTAAAGAAGGGGTGCACCGGTCCTGGAGATACTGCAATACCAGGTCAATGCGTGGAGTGGACAGAGCAAGCTCTTTTTCCATCTCCCTGTTCTAAAAATCCATTTAATATATGGTCCCCAGATAGGGGACGTATCAGATATTAAACTGATAAGAACAGATTTTTTTTTTTTTTTTTTTTTCGAAAGCCCGAATTCGTGTACAAAACCCGAGTGCGCTTAAAAAAGTGACAAGTGCCACAAAAAAAGTGCACTAGGATGCTGGTCTTCTTGAAACCCTCTCCAAAAGGAGAAGGGTCCCCCAAACCATTCCCCGTCCCTCCGAGCCAAAAGGCCACAGCGAGGAACAGGGACAAAAAGCCACCTCCAGCCGAAGCCAGAGGCGACCCAATCTTACCCCCAGCACCTGCCCGAGTTCTCACCCGAGCAAGGCACTGGGAGCCAAAGACTGTGCTCTCCTCCCGGAAGAGGGGAGCCAACAACGCTCTCCTCCCGAAAGAGGAGAGCCAGGGGGGTTCAGGGGGGAGCGGAACCTGATGGCCACACACTCCCCCCCTAGACCTGCCAAGAGAGGAACCCGTAAGGGAACCGCATCCCGACAAAATCCTAGTAGGACGTGACACACGTGAATAAGTGGACACACAGTGACAAAGAAATTAAATAAATAGTGAAGGTTTCACAGTATAATACTGCCCGGACCTTCGACCGGGAATTGAAAAATTCCCCATCCTAAGGCCAGAAGGCCCGGAATAAGGGTGTGTGCGAAGAAAGAAAATTTGAAGTGCTTGTGCAAATGTGCCATAAACTCAAGTGGGGTTCCCAATCCCAGTGAGTTAAGGCACCCCAGGGTCACCACTCCTGGGGCACTTCACACTTCGGGCTTTCGATCTTCCCCGGCCCAATGGCGTCGATCCTGGGGGGCCATGCTTTCCACCAGATGACTATATTAGCCACCTGGCGTACTAACAAGCGCCTAAACCCCAGTGTGCATAATGTATCAATCTACTAGGGCGGCCAACATCCAAAACCGCCTTTTCAAAAGATACTACACTTGATCTTAGCCAAAAGGCCGAGAAGCGATAACCAGAATTGGTTTCAAACTACGGAGCCACCCAAGGATCCTGAAAAGTCCATTTGTGGAGATGAGCTCCTGGACTCCCGTTAAGAAGACATGTTGTCAACCTCTAGATCCCTTACATGCCTGCACTTTTCGGCTTGCTGCTGCTGCAATCCACGCGTTTTAGATCTGCATAACTCCACCTCTTTAAACACAGCACCTTCACCCCCTGCTGTTCCCACCCGCCTCAACACCGTTGGAAGGGAGGAGAACCAATTAAGGCGGGGGGTGGGGTGGAACGAGCAGCTGTCTACCCTTAGCAGGAGGGCTCCTGATTACATACCTCTCCTGCTGCTGCTGCTGCTGGCTGTCCAGCAGCAGACTGAAGGTGGCTGCTGCTGTGCACAGGTATATAAAGGCTCAGAGCCTATTATGACACGCGCAGCCAGCGTTCCATTGCCACATTCCATCTACTGCAGGCAGGATACCTGGCTGGCTGAATGTCGCTGAGAAGCTCACAGAGACCGCCATAAGCAACAGTTTAACAGAATGCCACAGACTAATCAACCAAACTTTTTGGGTTGGGTTCTCTTTTATAGTCTGCAGGCATTAAATGAAAGAAGTCAGTGTTCCAGCAGAGGGAGACAACGTTTCAGAAAAGGCATTGTAGCAAACCAAAAAAGAAATTTTAAGCGCAGCAGAGTAACCAGCGCACATACCTGTTAGCTCAGGTGAGTTTAAAAGGCTGCTGTTGATAACAAGGGCATTTGCTAAATAGATGGTGTGTGTGCAACAATATACTGAAAGGTCAATTATATTGTGCAGCTTATCTCACCACCTGTAGTTATTTAGGTGAAAGCTCCAAAATGCTTGCCTAATATGTCTGTTTATCCAAAAGGAAGTAAAAAGGGAGAGCTAGAAAGATAGCATTGCATCACATTACATGGCAATGCAATGCACAGTTGCTGAAGTTGAACCAAAATGAGCTTGTAATCTGGCTTCTGCAACTTTGAACATGAAAAATCCAATGAGGAGAAGAAAAGCAAAGCCAAAGAGTCCATCCCAAAATCCGACAAACAAGCAAAATGAACCAAAAACATTGAATTCAATTCTTTCTGATTTTAGAAACTGCATTAAAGAAGGGGTGCACCGGTCCTGGAGATACTGCAATACCAGGTCAATGCGTGGAGTGGACAGAGCAAGCTCTTTTTCCATCTCCCTGTTCTAAAAATCCATTTAATATATGGTCCCCAGATAGGGGACGTATCAGATATTAAACTGATAAGAACAGATTTTT
This sequence comes from Phyllobates terribilis, assembly GCF_046119375.1. NCBI lineage: Eukaryota > Metazoa > Chordata > Amphibia > Anura > Dendrobatidae > Phyllobates > Phyllobates terribilis. Next base: position 22,931 of record NW_027364028.1, on the reverse strand, counting down.
TTTTTTTTTTTTAAACCATTCAGTTTAGTTTTTCAGCAAACAGTATGAATTTCTCCAAAATTTGCTACTTAAAACTTCTCATCATCATGGTTCTATTTATTTAGCAGTAGTATAAGACGAGATATAATCACAAGGGAACATCCTTTACATAACACAAATGCAGAAACTTCAAGGAATCACAAAGAAAAAAATCACTGGTATTTGATAAGGTAATGCCACTTTTTAAATTTCCAAATCCCTTCGGCATCTGTGCCACCACCGCCTCTGCTGTCCAACTTATATATCAGGTATAGTCTTGAAAGAATAAGTCTAACACATTCATTCACTGATAAAGATTTCCTTTTGAAAAGTCCAAGGTTCCTTGCATCCCACAAACTCTCCATCACACAAGCCATTATCAACCATAAAATTCTATCTTTAGACCGACTACACGCACCAATTCCAAACATCGCCACACGCCAATCCACAAAATTCACGCCTGCTAAACCCTTACACAATCCACCTACACACTTCCACACACTGTACGCGTACTCACAATCCCACATAACATGCCTGACAGTCTCACAACCACCACATCCCACTCTCGGACACACATCTGTTCTTATCAACTCTCTTTTCTTCTGCACTTCTCTCACAGGTAAAATATTATGTAAAGTCATCCACACCACATCCTTCTGTTTGTTTGACATCCCATACGTATCTAACTTCTTCCATGCATCTGAAACCTCATTCCCTCTCAGCCCAACAATATTACACTCTACCTCATTTGCACTCATTCTTTTCACCACATTCTTGGTCATTCTAAAATCATTCATTCCCACACTCAACAAATCATGCTTTCTCACAAATTTCTCAATCACCTCATACCAAACAGGACACTTAAAGGCCACAGGCACACTCGCATCTCTCTTCCTCCAGCATAACCCATACAACATCCATCCAGCAGAATAATTAGCCATAAAAGCACCTTTATTGCCTTTACCCAGCAAAATAACCACAGTCTTAATATAATTAAGGCCTAAAAAAACTTCAATATTGGGAAAGGCCAGCCCACCATGCTGACAAGCCTTAAAAAGGCTCTCCCGCTTCAACTTCTCCATCTTACTACACCACAGGAATGTGAATACCAACTTCTCTATTCTCTTAATTTTCCTGTAAGGAGAAGGAAAAACAGTCGACACATAAAGCAGGATAGGGAGAATCACTGCTTTGATAATTAACACCTTACCACGCAGAGTCAATTCTCTCATTCGCCAGAAATTCAATTTACGTTCAACCCGCATACCACACTCTTCCCAACTTTCATTCCCTTTTAAGTCATCATTAAATAATACGCCCAAAATCTTGATTGCACCCTCTTCACACTTTACACCATCCATACGAATACTACTATCTCCAAAACATTTAAAACTACATTTATTCCAATTTACCCTAAAACCAGACGCACCAACAAAAAAATCCAAAAGCAATTTAATTCTACTCAAAGAAGCCATACTTTCACTCACAACCACAACATCATCCATATAACCTAACACTTTCACATGCTTACCACCACTACCAGGCACCAACAAACCTCTCATCATTTTATCCCGTCTAATCAAACATAACAATGGTTCTATTACACATACAAATAAGACGGGGGACATAGGACACCCCTGCCTTACTCCTGACCTAATCTTCACTTTGTCACACAGCCACCCATTAACCAAGAATTCACTTGACACACAATCATACAATGATTTTACACAATTCACAAATTCTCTAGGAAACCCCATTCTTTCCAGTACTTTAAACAAAAACACATGCGAAACCCTGTCAAACGCCTTCTCAAAATCAATAGCTAAAGTCATACATTTCTGCTTTCTATCCTTGCAATCCCCAATCATATCTCTCAACAATAACAAGTTATCACTCATACTTCTTCCAGGCACTGCACATACTTGGTCCTCCTCCACAACACTACCAATCACTTCACGCATACGATTTGCCAGTAACTTACTGTAGACCTTATAATCCGAATTCAGCAGTGTTATTGGTCTCCAGTTTTCCAAACGTTTCCTCTCACCCTTTTTATACACAAGCACAACCACTCCTTCTTTCATTGATTCACACAACCTACCATTCACCCACATATACTTACATACCTCAGTCAAATCTGTTCCCAAAACTTCCCATGCTTTCACATACAACTCTACAGGTATACCATCTTTCCCAGGAGTCTTACTCTTTTTAGCACTCCACACCACATTCTTCACTTCATCCAGAACTACATCCTCACACAACAGATCACGCTCCTCAGAATCAAGTTTTTTCTCCACACCATTCAGAACATATGACACAAGCCCAGAGTCAATCCATTTCTCATCATACAACTTGCTATAAAACCTATTCACTTCTTTCAGCACATCCTCACCCATACAGTTGGTTCCACTTTCATTCACAACTTCATTCATATCAGTCTTCCTACCATTCATTTTTTTAAAAAAGAACCTCGTACACTTCTCATTTTTCTCCAGGTGCTCAATTTTAGTACGATATATAATTTCCTTTCCTTTCTCATCCAACACACGCTTCAATTCATTCTTAGCCTCAGTAAGTTGATCAGACATCTCCAAACCACTTGCAACACACTTTCTCAACCAGTCAATCCGTCTATTAAGGTCATTAAACCTATTCCTATATCTGGCAGCTTTTCTATAGCCCCACTTTTTGAAGAAAGTTTTAAATTGCACTTTCACCCAGTCCCACCAGTCAAGAACACACACAAAATCCTTCTTACGCATTCTCCATCTTTCATACTTTACATTAAACTCATTCATCACCTCATCATCCTCTAACAGCCTTGCATTCAACTTCCATACCCCACCGCCATACACTTGGTCACCATTCGCACAAAACACGCCTCTCAAACATTCATGGTCCGAAAAAGGTACCTTTTGTTGAGAAAAATCCAAACATACCATATTTTTAGAAAATAACATTAAATCAATTCTGGAATGAATCTCACCACGGTCAGCATGGTATGTCGGCGGTGGTGGCATGCCAAGAACAACAACTGCTGCATCTAAAAAGGAAAAATCACAAATTAAATGGGACAATTTCTTTCCTGTTATGTCACACTTTCCTTCTGTGACACAATTAACGTCCCCAACAAAAATAGTGGGAGATTTCCCTGGAAGAAAAAAACTTAATTTTTCAAGAAGAGCAAGCCGCTCTTCCTTCCCTGTAGGGCAATATAAATTAATAATTCTGACCCGCCACCCTCTATAACTCAAAAATGCAATTAAACATCGGCCCACCTCCACCACAATATAACTATCAATAGAGATTTCTTTATTCCCAACTAATATCCCCACCCCATCATTTTTATTATGATTAGACCCTGACCAGATATGCTGTCCGTAAGGCCAGTCTTTGTCACAAGGAGCATCCTGAATCCCACACTCCTGAAGGCAAAAAACATCAGCACCTAAATGTTTCAGGTAGTCCAGAACAGTTGTTCTTCTGATTTTAGATCTGATCTGCCTTACATTTAGGGACACTACATCCCAACCAGATTGGCAAGACATTAATTAATGAAAAGAAATACATGACTCAATGTTGATCACACCATACTCATCCATTATCATCAGACTGGGAAAGCACCCCAAAGGTGTTGATGCTCTCAGGGATGCCAAGGTAAGGAGCATCAGGGGAGAAGACATCCTGCGGGTAAATGCGGTCACTTGCAGGACTGTCGCACCCTCCGCTGGCAGGTGAGTACTCTCGTCTGGGTTTTTTATTGGCCAGTTCAGGAGTATCATCATCATCAAAAGACCTCCCAGAAGTAAAGTCTCCTTGGCCACCATCCCTGGCCACCTCTTCGTCTGTAGCACCCCAGGACAATGCAGGGGTTCGAGCAAGAGACACATCCATGTCACCCTCACCACATATTTCGGACTGATGAGGGAGGTCCACATCCAACTCGGAGATCTCCATACTTGGCCCAGCAGGGGCTGGAGGGTCCAACAGGGTCTGGGCCTCACCCACCAGATCTTCAACCTCAGGGGGCTCCGTCTCCTCATTGATCTCTGCAGTAGTCACCTGTGGGGTAACAGCAGGGACAGTAGGCTTACCTTTGGTCACTTCGGAGAAGGACCTAGGCTTGACTTTAGCCTTACAATCCCGAATCACATGTCCTTCCTCCCCGCAGGCATCACATACCACCGGGTTGGAACAATCCTTCGCCAGATGACCGTACTTGTTGCACTTTCTACAGTTTGGCAATTGTTTGCAGAAATCCTGGATATGCCCGAACATGTTGCATCTCCTGCAGAACAATGGCGCCTCGGGAAAAAACAGATATCCAGAGTCTCTTCCAATTGTAAAGTTCAGGGGAGGATAGTGAATACCTCCAGGACCATGAGGGTCTATCCCAAACCTCACAAAGTATTTATACTTCCCAGTCCACAGCCCTTCTCCATTTAAGATTTTATGGGAGAATTGCACAAAAATGCAGTGTCTTCTCAGGAATGCAGTGATATCATCCCGGGAGATAAAGGGGTTGTGCATGAATACTACCACCGGGATATCCCCCTTAGAGTAGAGTACAGTGAAGATAAGTCCATCCAGCTGAGGGTGCTCTGAAAGGACTTGAAGAGTTTTGAAAAGGTTTTGGCAAGCCGCCATAGAAGAAAGCACCAAGACGTACCTATGCTCCCTTCTGAACTCCTGCAAACAGATGATCTCCGACTTCTGGATCTTCAGGATTTCATAGAAAATGGCGTTGACCAGGTATGACAACGAGAAATGGTCCTTCTTCTCCTCAGAGACCTCGATACGGAAAGCATTCTTGACCCGGGGATCCCCGGTCCCAGCAAAGCGAAGCTTGACACCCATGGTCGCTTCAGGAATCGCCTTCTCGTTTCCTCCTCACTCTCCCCCTATAGCAGCATCCAGCTTAAGCCACCGAAGTGGCGATGCTGGAAGGCCGAGGGCTAGTACACAAGGAACCTCTTGTCCAAACACTAGGTCTGAGCCAAAAGGCCGAGAAGCGATAACCAGAATTGGTTTCAAACTACGGAGCCACCCAAGGATCCTGAAAAGTCCATTTGTGGAGATGAGCTCCTGGACTCCCGTTAAGAAGACATGTTGTCAACCTCTAGATCCCTTACATGCCTGCACTTTTCGGCTTGCTGCTGCTGCAATCCACGCGTTTTAGATCTGCATAACTCCACCTCTTTAAACACAGCACCTTCACCCCCTGCTGTTCCCACCCACCTCAACACCGTTGGAAGGGAGGAGAACCAATTAAGGCGGGGGGTGGGGTGGAACGAGCAGCTGTCTACCCTTAGCAGGAGGGCTCCTGATTACATACCTCTCCTGCTGCTGCTGCTGCTGGCTGTCCAGCAGCAGACTGAAGGTGGCTGCTGCTGTGCACAGGTATATAAAGGCTCAGAGCCTATTATGACACGCGCAGCCAGCGTTCCATTGCCACATTCCATCTACTGCAGGCAGGATACCTGGCTGGCTGAATGTCGCTGAGAAGCTCACAGAGACCGCCATAAGCAACAGTTTAACAGAATGCCACAGACTAATCAACCAAACTTTTTGGGTTGGGTTCTCTTTTATAGTCTGCAGGCATTAAATGAAAGAAGTCAGTGTTCCAGCAGAAGGAGACAACGTTTCAGAAAAGGCATTGTAGCAAACCAAAAAAGAAATTTTAAGCGCAACAGAGTAACCAGCGCACATACCTGTTAGCTCAGGTGAGTTTAAAAGGCTGCTGTTGATAACAAAGGCATTTGCTAAATAGATGGTGTGTGTGCAACAATATACTGAAAGGTCAATTATATTGTGCAGCTTATCTCACCACCTGTAGTTATTTAGGTGAAAGCTCCAAAATGCTTGCCTAATATGTCTGTTTATCCAAAAGGAAGTAAAAAGGGAGAGCTAGAAAGATAGCATTGCATCACATTACATGGCAATGCAATGCACAGTTGCTGAAGTTGAACCAAAATGAGCTTGTAATCTGGCTTCTGCAACTTTGAACATGAAAAATCCAATGAGGAGAAGAAAAGCAAAGCCAAAGAGTCCATCCCAAAATCCGACAAACAAGCAAAATGAACAAAAAACATTGAATTCAATTCTTTCTGATTTTAGAAACTGCATTAAAGAAGGGGTGCACCGGTCCTGGAGATACTGCAATACCAGGTCAATGCGTGGAGTGGACAGAGCAAGCTCTTTTTCCATCTCCCTGTTCTAAAAATCCATTTAATATATGGTCCCCAGATAGGGGACGTATCAGATATTAAACTGATAAGAACAGATACTACACTTGATCTTAGCCAAAAGGCCGAGAAGCGATAACCAGAATTGGTTTCAAACTACGGAGCCACCCAAGGATCCTGAAAAGTCCATTTGTGGAGATGAGCTCCTGGACTCCCGTTAAGAAGACATGTTGTCAACCTCTAGATCCCTTACATGCCTGCACTTTTCGGCTTGCTGCTGCTGCAATCCACGTGTTTTAGATCTGCATAACTCCACCTCTTTAAACACAGCACCTTCACCCCCTGCTGTTCCCACCCGCCTCAACACCGTTGGAAGGGAGGAGAACCAATTAAGGCGGGGGGTGGGGTGGAACGAGCAGCTGTCTACCCTTAGCAGGAGGGCTCCTGATTATGTGACACCCCAGGGGTCTGGTTGCCACAGTGATAGAGATATTACGTCTGAGAGCAGGTGGGAGGTCCTTTGGTCAGGGATCCTGTGCATGCCACACCTCCTGCCCAGTCTTGGGAGGGGAAGGACTTCCCCTATATAATCCTGGGGCTGAGGCAGAGTAGGGAGTTCTGAGAGGAGAAGACAGGGAGCAGAGCTGCTCTATGGGCTCTGCTCCACAGGCAGGCCCTGTCCAGGGGCCTGAGCCTGGAGACAAGTGGAGTAGAGACAAGAAGCAGCATAGGAAACAGCAGAGTTACAAGGAGTCAGGGGCTGGCAGCTGCAGAGCTCGCCCTGACTAAGAAGACTTCTTTCCGGACCCGGAGTCCGAGGCTGTGGGGGCTAACTCTTACCCAGCAGCAGAATCCGTCAGGCAGGGGATTTCAGGTCCTCTGGCCCAGAAGCCCGAAGGCACGGTCACACGCGTGGGACCAGCACCGCCATCGTGGAGCGGAAGCCATTAGAAGGCCCCGAGTCACCGGCCATACGGGTGAGCACCACACGGTACACTCAGGGACGTGGGCTACTTACATCAGCTTCTAGCAAGGTAGCCAGAAGAGTACAGTCAGTTTGGGAGGCCTACAACTACGCCTGGCCAGGGGAGATCCCATCTGCTCAAGGACTGACCAGGCCCCGTTCGCTAGCAAGTACTCCGGGAGGGTCTATCGTTGTTACCAGTAAAGACCCTGAACTACACCGTACCGTCTCTGAGTGGTTCCTGCTACCCCCATCATCCACGTCGGCTGCCCTGAGACCATACCCCTCCCGTTGGGGGTTATACTATCACGCTGCATAATCCTACCATCGGCCTCAGCGGTCTGCCCCGCAGCAGCAGCTCCCTGGCTGCACTCAACGGGTGGCGTAGTCATCAACTATTTACTACTAGTAGACTGCCGTCCAGTTTGACTCCCTGGGCACGGACCGGGTCACCGCCACGAGACTACAACCCTCCACGGATCCGGCTCCGGGTAAGCTCCCGCGTGCGCACCGCAGCGCGACACAGGCCCAGGGGCGCGTCAACTTTGGCGTAGTCGGCAGGATCTCGTGCCCGCAACCACCGGGTACTGCGTGCCTGAAAAGCAAAGACTGTTCAAACTTACCAGTGGTGAAGATTCCCGCTATTCGTGGAGGTTTCCCGCCATCCGGCGCCATCTTCTACCTTCTTCCCGCCATCCGCGAAGTTTTCCCGCCATCCGGCGCCATCTTCGACCTTCTTCCCGCCATCCGTGGAGTTTTCCCGCCATTGGACGCCATCTTGAGGACGCCGCGCGGGAAGAAGAGGGGCGTGGACTCCGAAAGCGCGCGAGAACTGAAGCCCCGCCTCACGTCCGGACGTTGCGTAAGGTCCTGGAAGGAGCCCAGCAGACGCCGACGTCACAGGAGCGCGACGCCAGTTCCTCTACCCCGACGATTGACTGCGGAGCCGCGGCCTACGGAAGAGGATCTCCGGAAGGTAGGCCACGGTCCACTAGGGGGGAGGAGGACACCAGGAACGGACAGCAAGATGGCGGACCGGCAGCAGACTAAGCTGCCCAGCATCGGCAGTGCCCCAGTCGTCGCCGGCCCCGACCAGCGCCGGGAGAAGACGCGTGACGCAGGAGCGGTCGCGGGAGCAGGTAAGAGGAGTCTCCCTGTCCCGGACGCTGCCAGCGTCAGCCTGCTCCCGGGCCCCCTGGTGGAGCCGCCGATTTCGGGCGCTGCAGACACCGACCTGCTCCAGCCCCCGCAACAAGCCCTGCGGCCAAGCCCTCCAGCCCTGGGCACTACCACCACCAGCCCGCACCCAGGCCCAAAGTTGCACCCTCTGACCCCGGGCGTCATCAACGGCGACCCTCTCCACGCCTGGTCGCAAGGCCTGAACTCCCCAGGTGCAAAAGGACTGTACGCCCTCCACGTTAACCAAGGAGGAGCTGCAGTACTACCAATACGAGGAAAGCCAAGAGGACCCGGACGGGTCTGAAGCCTACACACAAGAAGGAGCAGGAGGATGCCGTTACTGAAGTACGGTAAAGTGGAACTGTACATAGTTACCCGTAGGGGTACTTGTGTTGCTAATTAAAATATGGTCCCCGTTGGTACAAGTGTGAACTGTTCCCGTGTGTCCCCTATCCTTAACCAGGCTGAGGACTGTGAGCAGCCATCCCATCTCCCCACAGGCTGAGGACTGTGAGCAGCCAATCCTTATCCCCACTGGCCGAGGACTGAGAGCGGCCATATCTTGTAAATATTATGTGTTTCCAGTTATTTATAGGAGTCCTTGGTGGATTTACCGGGAATCCTTTGTACAGTTAGTGGAGCGTAACCCAGGATGGACTAAAAGACTGTTAAGGACTCGGGGTAGGACAGACCCCTACCTGGTTACGTCTCCCTGTTTTGGTGAAATGGACACCTTGCTTTCTTCAAAGACTGCACCCGGTTACGGACACGCCGTGACCAGCTTTATGCGTTTCCTTATTGTAATGTTATTGTTTATACTTTGTTATGTTACAAAAATATGTTTAGTCCCGGACTACTAAATTTCACTAGGGGGGAATGTGACACCCCAGGGGTCTGGTTGCCACAGTGATAGAGATATTACGTCTGAGAGCAGGTGGGAGGTCCTTTGGTCAGGGATCCTGTGCATGCCACACCTCCTGCCCAGTCTTGGGAGGGGAAGGACTTCCCCTATATAAACCTGGGGCTGAGGCAGAGTAGGGAGTTCTGAGAGGAGAAGACAGGGAGCAGAGCTGCTCTATGGGCTCTGCTCCACAGGCAGGCCCTGTCCAGGGGCCTGAGCCTGGAGACAAGTGGAGTAGAGACAAGAAGCAGCATAGGAAACAGCAGAGTTACAAGGAGTCAGGGGCTGGCAGCTGCAGAGCTCGCCCTGACTAAGAAGACTTCTTTCCGGACCCGGAGTCCGAGGCTGTGGGGGCTAACTCTTACCCAGCAGCAGAATCCGTCAGGCAGGGGATTTCAGGTCCTCTGGCCCAGAAGCCCGAAGGCACGGTCACACGCGTGGGACCAGCACCGCCATCGTGGAGCGGAAGCCATTAGAAGGCCCCGAGTCACCGGCCATACGGGTGAGCACCACACGGTACACTCAGGGACGTGGGCTACTTACATCAGCTTCTAGCAAGGTAGCCAGAAGAGTACAGTCAGTTTGGGAGGCCTACAACTACGCCTGGCCAGGGGAGATCCCATCTGCTCAAGGACTGACCAGGCCCCGTTCGCTAGCAAGTACTCCGGGAGGGTCTATCGTTGTTACCAGTAAAGACCCTGAACTACACCGTACCGTCTCTGAGTGGTTCCTGCTACCCCCATCATCCACGTCGGCTGCCCTGAGACCATACCCCTCCCGTTGGGGGTTATACTATCACGCTGCATAATCCTACCATCGGCCTCAGCGGTCTGCCCCGCAGCAGCAGCTCCCTGGCTGCACTCAACGGGTGGCGTAGTCATCAACTATTTACTACTAGTAGACTGCCGTCCAGTTTGACTCCCTGGGCACGGACCGGGTCACCGCCACGAGACTACAACCCTCCACGGATCCGGCTCCGGGTAAGCTCCCGCGTGCGCACCGCAGCGCGACACAGGCCCAGGGGCGCGTCAACTTTGGCGTAGTCGGCAGGATCTCGTGCCCGCAACCACCGGGTACTGCGTGCCTGAAAAGCAAAGACTGTTCAAACTTACCAGTGGTGAAGATTCCCGCTATTCGTGGAGGTTTCCCGCCATCCGGCGCCATCTTCTACCTTCTTCCCGCCATCCGCGAAGTTTTCCCGCCATCCGGCGCCATCTTCGACCTTCTTCCCGCCATCCGTGGAGTTTTCCCGCCATTGGACGCCATCTTGAGGACGCCGCGCGGGAAGAAGAGGGGCGTGGACTCCGAAAGCGCGCGAGAACTGAAGCCCCGCCTCACGTCCGGACGTTGCGTAAGGTCCTGGAAGGAGCCCAGCAGACGCCGACGTCACAGGAGCGCGACGCCAGTTCCTCTACCCCGACGATTGACTGCGGAGCCGCGGCCTACGGAAGAGGATCTCCGGAAGGTAGGCCACGGTCCACTAGGGGGGAGGAGGACACCAGGAACGGACAGCAAGATGGCGGACCGGCAGCAGACTAAGCTGCCCAGCATCGGCAGTGCCCCAGTCGTCGCCGGCCCCGACCAGCGCCGGGAGAAGACGCGTGACGCAGGAGCGGTCGCGGGAGCAGGTAAGAGGAGTCTCCCTGTCCCGGACGCTGCCAGCGTCAGCCTGCTCCCGGGCCCCCTGGTGGAGCCGCCGATTTCGGGCGCTGCAGACACCGACCTGCTCCAGCCCCCGCAACAAGCCCTGCGGCCAAGCCCTCCAGCCCTGGGCACTACCACCACCAGCCCGCACCCAGGCCCAAAGTTGCACCCTCTGACCCCGGGCGTCATCAACGGCGACCCTCTCCACGCCTGGTCGCAAGGCCTGAACTCCCCAGGTGCAAAAGGACTGTACGCCCTCCACGTTAACCAAGGAGGAGCTGCAGTACTACCAATACGAGGAAAGCCAAGAGGACCCGGACGGGTCTGAAGCCTACACACAAGAAGGAGCAGGAGGATGCCGTTACTGAAGTACGGTAAAGTGGAACTGTACATAGTTACCCGTAGGGGTACTTGTGTTGCTAATTAAAATATGGTCCCCGTTGGTACAAGTGTGAACTGTTCCCGTGTGTCCCCTATCCTTAACCAGGCTGAGGACTGTGAGCAGCCATCCCATCTCCCCACAGGCTGAGGACTGTGAGCAGCCAATCCTTATCCCCACTGGCCGAGGACTGAGAGCGGCCATATCTTGTAAATATTATGTGTTTCCAGTTATTTATAGGAGTCCTTGGTGGATTTACCGGGAATCCTTTGTACAGTTAGTGGAGCGTAACCCAGGATGGACTAAAAGACTGTTAAGGACTCGGGGTAGGACAGACCCCTACCTGGTTACGTCTCCCTGTTTTGGTGAAATGGACACCTTGCTTTCTTCAAAGACTGCACCCGGTTACGGACACGCCGTGACCAGCTTTATGCGTTTCCTTATTGTAATGTTATTGTTTATACTTTGTTATGTTACAAAAATATGTTTAGTCCCGGACTACTAAATTTCACTAGGGGGGAATGTGACACCCCAGGGGTCTGGTTGCCACAGTGATAGAGATATTACGTCTGAGAGCAGGTGGGAGGTCCTTTGGTCAGGGATCCTGTGCATGCCACACCTCCTGCCCAGTCTTGGGAGGGGAAGGACTTCCCCTATATAAACCTGGGGCTGAGGCAGAGTAGGGAGTTCTGAGAGGAGAAGACAGGGAGCAGAGCTGCTCTATGGGCTCTGCTCCACAGGCAGGCCCTGTCCAGGGGCCTGAGCCTGGAGACAAGTGGAGTAGAGACAAGAAGCAGCATAGGAAACAGCAGAGTTACAAGGAGTCAGGGGCTGGCAGCTGCAGAGCTCGCCCTGACTAAGAAGACTTCTTTCCGGACCCGGAGTCCGAGGCTGTGGGGGCTAACTCTTACCCAGCAGCAGAATCCGTCAGGCAGGGGATTTCAGGTCCTCTGGCCCAGAAGCCCGAAGGCACGGTCACACGCGTGGGACCAGCACCGCCATCGTGGAGCGGAAGCCATTAGAAGGCCCCGAGTCACCGGCCATACGGGTGAGCACCACACGGTACACTCAGGGACGTGGGCTACTTACATCAGCTTCTAGCAAGGTAGCCAGAAGAGTACAGTCAGTTTGGGAGGCCTACAACTACGCCTGGCCAGGGGAGATCCCATCTGCTCAAGGACTGACCAGGCCCCGTTCGCTAGCAAGTACTCCGGGAGGGTCTATCGTTGTTACCAGTAAAGACCCTGAACTACACCGTACCGTCTCTGAGTGGTTCCTGCTACCCCCATCATCCACGTCGGCTGCCCTGAGACCATACCCCTCCCGTTGGGGGTTATACTATCACGCTGCATAATCCTACCATCGGCCTCAGCGGTCTGCCCCGCAGCAGCAGCTCCCTGGCTGCACTCAACGGGTGGCGTAGTCATCAACTATTTACTACTAGTAGACTGCCGTCCAGTTTGACTCCCTGGGCACGGACCGGGTCACCGCCACGAGACTACAACCCTCCACGGATCCGGCTCCGGGTAAGCTCCCGCGTGCGTACCGCAGCGCGACACAGGCCCAGGGGCGCGTCAATTACATACCTCTCCTGCTGCTGCTGCTGCTGGCTGTCCAGCAGCAGACTGAAGGTGGCTGCTGCTGTGCACAGGTATATAAAGGCTCAGAGCCTATTATGACACGCGCAGCCAGCGTTCCATTGCCACATTCCATCTACTGCAGGCAGGATACCTGGCTGGCTGAATGTCGCTGAGAAGCTCACAGAGACCGCCATAAGCAACAGTTTAACAGAATGCCACAGACTAATCAACCAAACTTTTTGGGTTGGGTTCTCTTTTATAGTCTGCAGGCATTAAATGAAAGAAGTCAGTGTTCCAGCAGAAGGAGACAACGTTTCAGAAAAGGCATTGTAGCAAACCAAAAAAGAAATTTTAAGCGCAGCAGAGTAACCAGCGCACATACCTGTTAGCTCAGGTGAGTTTAAAAGGCTGCTGTTGATAACAAGGGCATTTGCTAAATAGATGGTGTGTGTGCAACAATATACTGAAAGGTCAATTATATTGTGCAGCTTATCTCACCACCTGTAGTTATTTAGGTGAAAGCTCCAAAATGCTTGCCTAATATGTCTGTTTATCCAAAAGGAAGTAAAAAGGGAGAGCTAGAAAGATAGCATTGCATCACATTACATGGCAATGCAATGCACAGTTGCTGAAGTTGAACCAAAATGAGCTTGTAATCTGGCTTCTGCAACTTTGAACATGAAAAATCCAATGAGGAGAAGAAAAGCAAAGCCAAAGAGTCCATCCCAAAATCCGACAAACAAGCAAAATGAACAAAAAACATTGAATTCAATTCTTTCTGATTTTAGAAACTGCATTAAAGAAGGGGTGCACCGGTCATGGAGATACTGCAATACCAGGTCAATGCGTGGAGTGGACAGAGCAAGCTCTTTTTCCATCTCCCTGTTCTAAAAATCCATTTAATATATGGTCCCCAGATAGGGGACGTATCAGATATTAAACTGATAAGAACAGATACTACACTTGATCTTAGCCAAAAGGCCGAGAAGCGATAACCAGAATTGGTTTCAAACTACGGAGCCACCCAAGGATCCTGAAAAGTCCATTTGTGGAGATGAGCTCCTGGACTCCCGTTAAGAAGACATGTTGTCAACCTCTAGATCCCTTACATGCCTGCACTTTTCGGCTTGCTGCTGCTGCAATCCACGCGTTTTAGATCTGCAAAACTCCACCTCTTTAAACACAGCACCTTCACCCCCTGCTGTTCCCACCCGCCTCAACACCGTTGGAAGGGAGGAGAACCAATTAAGGCGGGGGGTGGGGTGGAACGAGCAGCTGTCTACCCTTAGCAGGAGGGCTCCTGATTACATACCTCTCCTGCTGCTGCTGCTGCTGGCTGTCCAGCAGCAGACTGAAGGTGGCTGCTGCTGTGCACAGGTATATAAAGGCTCAGAACCTATTATGACACGCGCAGCCAGCGTTCCATTGCCAAATTCCATCTACTGCAGGCAGGATACCTGGCTGGCTGAATGTCGCTGAGAAGCTCACAGAGACCGCCATAAGCAACAGTTTAACAGAATGCCACAGACTAATCAACCAAACTTTTTGGGTTGGGTTCTCTTTTATAGTCTGCAGGCATTAAATGAAAGAAGTCAGTGTTCCAGCAGAAGGAGACAACGTTTCAGAAAAGGCATTGTAGCAAACCAAAAAAGAAATTTTAAGCGCAGCAGAGTAACCAGCGCACATACCTGTTAGCTCAGGTGAGTTTAAAAGGCTGCTGTTAATAACAAGGGCATTTGCTAAATAGATGGTGTGTGTGCAACAATATACTGAAAGGTCAATTATATTGTGCAGCTTATCTCACCACCTGTAGTTATTTAGGTGAAAACTCCAAAATGCTTGCCTAATATGTCTGTTTATCCAAAAGGAAGTAAAAAGGGAGAGCTAGAAAGATAGCATTGCATCACATTACATGGCAATGCAATGCACAGTTGCTGAAGTTGAACCAAAATGAGCTTGTAATCTGGCTTCTGCAACTTTGAACATGAAAAATCCAATGAGGAGAAGAAAAGCAAAGCCAAAGAGTCCATCCCAAAATCCGACAAACAAGCAAAATGAACAAAAAACATTGAATTCAATTCTTTCTGATTTTAGAAACTGCATTAAAGAAGGGGTGCACCGGTCCTGGAGATACTGCAATACCAGGTCAATGCGTGGAGTGGACAGAGCAAGCTCTTTTTCCATCTCCCTGTTCTAAAAATCCATTTAATATATGGTCCCCAGATAGGGGACGTATCAGATATTAAACTGATAAGAACAGATACTACACTTGATCTTAGCCAAAAGGCCGAGAAGCGATAACCAGAATTGGTTTCAAACTACGGAGCCACCCAAGGATCCTGAAAAGTCCATTTGTGGAGATGAGCTCCTGGACTCCCGTTAAGAAGACATGTTGTCAACCTCTAGATCCCTTACATGCCTGCACTTTTCGGCTTGCTGCTGCTGCAATCCACGCGTTTTAGATCTGCATAACTCCACCTCTTTAAACACAGCACCTTCACCCCCTGCTGTTCCCACCCGCCTCAACACCGTTGGAAGGGAGGAGAACCAATTAAGGCGGGGGGTGGGGTGGAACGAGCAGCTGTCTACCCTTAGCAGGAGGGCTCCTGATTACATACCTCTCCTGCTGCTGCTGCTGCTGGCTGTCCAGCAGCAGACTGAAGGTGGCTGCTGCTGTGCACAGGTATATAAAGGCTCAGAGCCTATTATGACACGCGCAGCCAGCGTTCCATTGCCACATTCCATCTACTGCAGGCAGGATACCTGGCTGGCTGAATGTCGCTGAGAAGCTCACAGAGACCGCCATAAGCAACAGTTTAACAGAATGCCACAGACTAATCAACCAAACTTTTTGGGTTGGGTTCTCTTTTATAGTCTGCAGGCATTAAATGAAAGAAGTCAGTGTTCCAGCAGAAGGAGACAACGTTTCAGAAAAGGCATTGTAGCAAACCAAAAAAGAAATTTTAAGCGCAGCAGAGTAACCAGCGCACATACCTGTTAGCTCAGGTGAGTTTAAAAGGCTGCTGTTGATAACAAGGGCATTTGCTAAATAGATGGTGTGTGTGCAACAATATACTGAAAGGTCAATTATATTGTGCAGCTTATCTCACCACCTGTAGTTATTTAGGTGAAAGCTCCAAAATGCTTGCCTAATATGTCTGTTTATCCAAAAGGAAGTAAAAAGGGAGAGCTAGAAAGATAGCATTGCATCACATTACATGGCAATGCAATGCACAGTTGCTGAAGTTGAACCAAAATGAGCTTGTAATCTGGCTTCTGCAACTTTGAACATGAAAAATCCAATGAGGAGAAGAAAAGCAAAGCCAAAGAGTCCATCCCAAAATCCGACAAACAAGCAAAATGAACAAAAAACATTGAATTCAATTCTTTCTGATTTTAGAAACTGCATTAAAGAAGGGGTGCTCCGGTCCTGGAGATACTGCAATACCAGGTCAATGCGTGGAGTGGACAGAGCAAGCTCTTTTTCCATCTCCCTGTTCTAAAAATCCATTTAATATATGGTCCCCAGATAGGGGACGTATCAGATATTAAACTGATAAGAACAGATACTACACTTGATCTTAGCCAAAAGGCCGAGAAGCGATAACCAGAATTGGTTTCAAACTACGGAGCCACCCAAGGATCCTGAAAAGTCCATTTGTGGAGATGAGCTCCTGGACTCCCGTTAAGAAGACATGTTGTCAACCTCTAGATCCCTTACATGCCTGCACTTTTCGGCTTGCTGCTGCTGCAATCCACGCGTTTTAGATCTGCATAACTCCACCTCTTTAAACACAGCACCTTCACCCCCTGCTGTTCCCACCCGCCTCAACACCGTTGGAAGGGAGGAGAACCAATTAAGGCGGGGGGTGGGGTGGAACGAGCAGCTGTCTACCCTTAGCAGGAGGGCTCCTGATTACATACCTCTCCTGCTGCTGCTGCTGCTGGCTGTCCAGCAGCAGACTGAAGGTGGCTGCTGCTGTGCACAGGTATATAAAGGCTCAGAGCCTATTATGACACGCGCAGCCAGCGTTCCATTGCCACATTCCATCTACTGCAGGCAGGATACCTGGCTGGCTGAATGTCGCTGAGAAGCTCACAGAGACCGCCATAAGCAACAGTTTAACAGAATGCCACAGACTAATCAACCAAACTTTTTGGGTTGGGTTCTCTTTTATAGTCTGCAGGCATTAAATGAAAGAAGTCAGTGTTCCAGCAGAAGGAGACAACGTTTCAGAAAAGGCATTGTAGCAAACCAAAAAAGAAATTTTAAGCGCAGCAGAGTAACCAGCGCACATACCTGTTAGCTCAGTTGAGTTTAAAAGGCTGCTGTTGATAACAAGGGCATTTGCTAAATAGATGGTGTGTGTGCAACAATATACTGAAAGGTCAATTATATTGTGCAGCTTATCTCACCACCTGTAGTTATTTAGGTGAAAGCTCCAAAATGCTTGCCTAATATGTCTGTTTATCCAAAAGGAAGTAAAAAGGGAGAGCTAGAAAGATAGCATTGCATCACATTACATGGCAATGCAATGCACAGTTGCTGAAGTTGAACCAAAATGAGCTTGTAATCTGGCTTCTGCAACTTTGAACATGAAAAATCCAATGAGGAGAAGAAAAGCAAAGCCAAAGAGTCCATCCCAAAATCCGACAAACAAGCGAAATGAACAAAAAACATTGAATTCAATTCTTTCTGATTTTAGAAACTGCATTAAAGAAGGGGTGCACCGGTCCTGGAGATACTGCAATACCAGGTCAATGCGTGGAGTGGACAGAGCAAGCTCTTTTTCCATCTCCCTGTTCTAAAAATCCATTTAATATATGGTCCCCAGATAGGGGACGTATCAGATATTAAACTGATAAGAACAGATACTACACTTGATCTTAGCCAAAAGGCCGAGAAGCGATAACCAGAATTGGTTTCAAACTACGGAGCCACCCAAGGATCCTGAAAAGTCCATTTGTGGAGATGAGCTCCTGGACTCCCGTTAAGAAGACATGTTGTCAACCTCTAGATCCCTTACATGCCTGCACTTTTCGGCTTGCTGCTGCTGCAATCCACGCGTTTTAGATCTGCATAACTCCACCTCTTTAAACACAGCACCTTCACCCCCTGCTGTTCCCACCCGCCTCAACACCGTTGGAAGGGAGGAGAACCAATTAAGGCGGGGGGTGGGGTGGAACGAGCAGCTGTCTACCCTTAGCAGGAGGGCTCCTGATTACATACCTCTCCTGCTGCTGCTGCTGCTGGCTGTCCAGCAGCAGACTGAAGGTGGCTGCTGCTGTGCACAGGTATATAAAGGCTCAGAGCCTATTATGACATGCGCAGCCAGCGTTCCATTGCCACATTCCATCTACTGCAGGCAGGATACCTGGCTGGCTGAATGTCGCTGAGAAGCTCACAGAGACCGCCATAAGCAACAGTTTAACAGAATGCCACAGACTAATCAACCAAACTTTTTGGGTTGGGTTCTCTTTTATAGTCTGCAGGCATTAAATGAAAGAAGTCAGTGTTCCAGCAGAAGGAGACAACGTTTCAGAAAAGGCATTGTAGCAAACCAAAAAAGAAATTTTAAGCGCAGCAGAGTAACCAGCGCACATACCTGTTAGCTCAGGTGAGTTTAAAAGGCTGCTGTTGATAACAAGGGCATTTGCTAAATAGATGGTGTGTGTGCAACAATATACTGAAAGGTCAATTATATTGTGCAGCTTATCTCACCACCTGTAGTTATTTAGGTGAAAGCTCCAAAATGCTTGCCTAATATGTCTGTTTATCCAAAAGGAAGTAAAAAGGGAGAGCTAGAAAGATAGCATTGCATCACATTACATGGCAATGCAATGCACAGTTGCTGAAGTTGAACCAAAATGAGCTTGTAATCTGGCTTCTGCAACTTTGAACATGAAAAATCCAATGAGGAGAAGAAAAGCAAAGCCAAAGAGTCCATCCCAAAATCCGACAAACAAGCAAAATGAACAAAAAACATTGAATTCAATTCTTTCTGATTTTAGAAACTGCATTAAAGAAGGGGTGCTCCGGTCCTGGAGATACTGCAATACCAGGTCAATGCGTGGAGTGGACAGAGCAAGCTCTTTTTCCATCTCCCTGTTCTAAAAATCCATTTAATATATGGTCCCCAGATAGGGGACGTATCAGATATTAAACTGATAAGAACAGATACTACACTTGATCTTAGCCAAAAGGCCGAGAAGCGATAACCAGAATTGGTTTCAAACTACGGAGCCACCCAAGGATCCTGAAAAGTCCATTTGTGGAGATGAGCTCCTGGACTCCCGTTAAGAAGACATGTTGTCAACCTCTAGATCCCTTACATGCCTGCACTTTTCGGCTTGCTGCTGCTGCAATCCACGCGTTTTAGATCTGCATAACTCCACCTCTTTAAACACAGCACCTTCACCCCCTGCTGTTCCCACCCGCCTCAACACCGTTGGAAGGGAGGAGAACCAATTAAGGCGGGGGGTGGGGTGGAACGAGCAGCTGTCTACCCTTAGCAGGAGGGCTCCTGATTACATACCTCTCCTGCTGCTGCTGCTGCTGGCTGTCCAGCAGCAGACTGAAGGTGGCTGCTGCTGTGCACAGGTATATAAAGGCTCAGAGCCTATTATGACACGCGCAGCCAGCGTTCCATTGCCACATTCCATCTACTGCAGGCAGGATACCTGGCTGGCTGAATGTCGCTGAGAAGCTCACAGAGACCGCCATAAGCAACAGTTTAACAGAATGCCACAGACTAATCAACCAAACTTTTTGGGTTGGGTTCTCTTTTATAGACTGCAGGCATTAAATGAAAGAAGTCAGTGTTCCAGCAGAAGGAGACAACGTTTCAGAAAAGGCATTGTAGCAAACCAAAAAAGAAATTTTAAGCGCAGCAGAGTAACCAGCGCACATACCTGTTAGCTCAGGTGAGTTTAAAAGGCTGCTGTTGATAACAAGGGCATTTGCTAAATAGATGGTGTGTGTGCAACAATATACTGAAAGGTCAATTATATTGTGCAGCTTATCTCACCACCTGTAGTTATTTAGGTGAAAGCTCCAAAATGCTTGCCTAATATGTCTGTTTATCCAAAAGGAAGTAAAAAGGGAGAGCTAGAAAGATAGCATTGCATCACATTACATGGCAATGCAATGCACAGTTGCTGAAGTTGAACCAAAATGAGCTTGTAATCTGGCTTCTGCAACTTTGAACATGAAAAATCCAATGAGGAGAAGAAAAGCAAAGCCAAAGAGTCCATCCCAAAATCCGACAAACAAGCGAAATGAACAAAAAACATTGAATTCAATTCTTTCTGATTTTAGAAACTGCATTAAAGAAGGGGTGCACCGGTCCTGGAGATACTGCAATACCAGGTCAATGCGTGGAGTGGACAGAGCAAGCTCTTTTTCCATCTCCCTGTTCTAAAAATCCATTTAATATATGGTCCCCAGATAGGGGACGTATCAGATATTAAACTGATAAGAACAGATACTACACTTGATCTTAGCCAAAAGGCCGAGAAGCGATAACCAGAATTGGTTTCAAACTACGGAGCCACCCAAGGATCCTGAAAAGTCCATTTGTGGAGATGAGCTCCTGGACTCCCGTTAAGAAGACATGTTGTCAACCTCTAGATCCCTTACATGCCTGCACTTTTCGGCTTGCTGCTGCTGCAATCCACGCGTTTTAGATCTGCATAACTCCACCTCTTTAAACACAGCACCTTCACCCCCTGCTGTTCCCACCCGCCTCAACACCGTTGGAAGGGAGGAGAACCAATTAAGGCGGGGGGTGGGGTGGAACGAGCAGCTGTCTACCCTTAGCAGGAGGGCTCCTGATTACATACCTCTCCTGCTGCTGCTGCTGCTGGCTGTCCAGCAGCAGACTGAAGGTGGCTGCTGCTGTGCACAGGTATATAAAGGCTCAGAGCCTATTATGACACGCGCAGCCAGCGTTCCATTGCCACATTCCATCTACTGCAGGCAGGATACCTGGCTGGCTGAATGTCGCTGAGAAGCTCACAGAGACCGCCATAAGCAACAGTTTAACAGAATGCCACAGACTAATCAACCAAACTTTTTGGGTTGGGTTCTCTTTTATAGTCTGCAGGCATTAAATGAAAGAAGTCAGTGTTCCAGCAGAAGGAGACAACGTTTCAGAAAAGGCATTGTAGCAAACCAAAAAAGAAATTTTAAGCGCAGCAGAGTAACCAGCGCACATACCTGTTAGCTCAGGTGAGTTTAAAAGGCTGCTGTTGATAACAAGGGCATTTGCTAAATAGATGGTGTGTGTGCAACAATATACTGAAAGGTCAATTATATTGTGCAGCTTATCTCACCACCTGTAGTTATTTAGGTGAAAGCTCCAAAATGCTTGCCTAATATGTCTGTTTATCCAAAAGGAAGTAAAAAGGGAGAGCTAGAAAGATAGCATTGCATCACATTACATGGCAATGCAATGCACAGTTGCTGAAGTTGAACCAAAATGAGCTTGTAATCTGGCTTCTGCAACTTTGAACATGAAAAATCCAATGAGGAGAAGAAAAGCAAAGCCAAAGAGTCCATCCCAAAATCCGACAAACAAGCAAAATGAACAAAAAACATTGAATTCAATTCTTTCTGATTTTAGAAACTGCATTAAAGAAGGGGTGCACCGGTCCTGGAGATACTGCAATACCAGGTCAATGCGTGGAGTGGACAGAGCAAGCTCTTTTTCCATCTCCCTGTTCTAAAAATCCATTTAATATATGGTCCCCAGATAGGGGACGTATCAGATATTAAACTGATAAGAACAGATACTACACTTGATCTTAGCCAAAAGGCCGAGAAGCGATAACCAGAATTGGTTTCAAACTACGGAGCCACCCAAGGATCCTGAAAAGTCCATTTGTGGAGATGAGCTCCTGGACTCCCGTTAAGAAGACATGTTGTCAACCTCTAGATCCCTTACATGCCTGCACTTTTCGGCTTGCTGCTGCTGCAATCCACGCGTTTTAGATCTGCATAACTCCACCTCTTTAAACACAGCACCTTCACCCCCTGCTGTTCCCACCCGCCTCAACACCGTTGGAAGGGAGGAGAACCAATTAAGGCGGGGGGTGGGGTGGAACGAGCAGCTGTCTACCCTTAGCAGGAGGGCTCCTGATTACATACCTCTCCTGCTGCTGCTGCTGCTGGCTGTCCAGCAGCAGACTGAAGGTGGCTGCTGCTGTGCACAGGTATATAAAGGCTCAGAGCCTATTATGACACGCGCAGCCAGCGTTCCATTGCCACATTCCATCTACTGCAGGCAGGATACCTGGCTGGCTGAATGTCGCTGAGAAGCTCACAGAGACCGCCATAAGCAACAGTTTAACAGAATGCCACAGACTAATCAACCAAACTTTTTGGGTTGGGTTCTCTTTTATAGTCTGCAGGCATTAAATGAAAGAAGTCAGTGTTCCAGCAGAAGGAGACAACGTTTCAGAAAAGGCATTGAAAAAAAAGCAAACCAAAAAAGAAATTTTAAGCGCAGCAGAGTAACCAGCGCACATACCTGTTAGCTCAGGTGAGTTTAAAAGGCTGCTGTTGATAACAAGGGCATTTGCTAAATAGATGGTGTGTGTGCAACAATATACTGAAAGGTCAATTATATTGTGCAGCTTATCTCACCACCTGTAGTTATTTAGGTGAAAGCTCCAAAATGCTTGCCTAATATGTCTGTTTATCCAAAAGGAAGTAAAAAGGGAGAGCTAGAAAGATAGCATTGCATCACATTACATGGCAATGCAATGCACAGTTGCTGAAGTTGAACCAAAATGAGCTTGTAATCTGGCTTCTGCAACTTTGAACATGAAAAATCCAATGAGGAGAAGAAAAGCAAAGCCAAAGAGTCCATCCCAAAATCCGACAAACAAGCAAAATGAACAAAAAACATTGAATTCAATTCTTTCTGATTTTAGAAACTGCATTAAAGAAGGGGTGCACCGGTCCTGGAGATACTGCAATACCAGGTCAATGCGTGGAGTGGACAGAGCAAGCTCTTTTTCCATCTCCCTGTTCTAAAAATCCATTTAATATATGGTCCCCAGATAGGGGACGTAT